>NW_027397066.1:41127960-41488812 GCF_003265705.2 Callorhinus ursinus | reverse complement strand
TTTAAAAAAAAAAAAAAAACAGGCCAAACCAAGAGTTTATAAAGAACTGATAGTATCCTAGCCTATCATTTATTCATTCAAACTTTTATTCATCAAATATCTATTTATTGGCTACTTTATGTCACTTTTCCTCAAACTTCCTCCCCTCTTCCATCTTTTTCTGAGCTATATTCCTCCAAGTCAATTGTGCCATTTTTTTTTTTTTTTTTAAAACAGGGCTTTAAATCCTATTACCCTGGAATATGCTGGGTAAAAAGCCTTTGGTTTTCAGTGTGTGTTAGCCTGTTTGACTGAATAAGAAAAGAATTGAGCCAGCCATCACCACTCTAGAGAACCTTTGTGGCGCCAAAATGTAGCCCAGAGTCCTTCATATTGGGGAGCTTCAGGTTTCCTTGTGAAGGCTAGGACAGACCATTATGGTTTTAGAAACACAGCCACAAGTATTTAATGGAAGCAGACGTCTTGAAAACAGGAGGTTTCCATTGGTTGGTTGTTTCCACATGCCCAAGAACAGAGCTGCTGCTGACTGTGGAACTTACGTTCTAAGTCAGCCTCAGATTCACAGGGGGGGGCCCACATCTCTAGAACTCTGACTTGTCAGCAGGGCCTCTCCCCACCACCTGCAGTCTCCCACCCGAACAGAGATGTTCTCCATGTTGAGGATGAAGTTTGCCCTTGCGTGACTAACTCACAGGGCGAGAGTGTGCCACAGCCAGTGCTGACAGAGTGCTCACACATCAGGTTCACACTCCTCAGGTGTCACTCCAGATCGACACCTGGAGTTGCATTTATTAACACCATGCTAAAAGAGATCCAAAGTGGTTTCCAGAGAAACAGGCTATAAAAACAGTGATAATGCCAGGGCAAAAGGAAAGTAAGGGTCGAAAATAAAATGAAACTGAAGGTAAGATAAAGAAAATCATTGATATAATTATAAAACAGAAAAGAAAAGCCAATGGGTCCTCTATCGTTGATATTGGTTTAGATTTGTCACAGAGCTTCCTAGCAGCCAAAGAAAAGAGAGAACTCAGATTAGTTAGAATTTGGACAGGGGGACTGATATCACAGCATTCTGCCCACCCAGACTCCACCTTCTCAGTGAGGGCTACGTCTCATGGATTTCTGGAACGGCCTGTAGCCACGCCATCATTTTCAGAGCCAGGTTCTCATGGGTCTGTGATTCTTTTTTCCTGAAGTATGCTTTGGGAAGCTGGCATCCTGATGTTCCCCAGGTACCGTTGGAGTCAGGAGTTCAGTGAACTGGAGACACAGCTGCAGATTTCAGTTTCTCATCTCAGCAATACTCAGCTGTGAGGGAGACAATTCAAATCGGAAAGAAGGAATGGGGGCCACCTGGGTGGCTCAGTCGGTTAAGTGTCTGCCTTTAGCTCAGTTCGAGATCCCAGAGTCATGGGCTCAAGCGCTGTGTAGGGCTCCCTGTTCAGCAGGAGTCTGCTTCTCCCTCTGCCTCTGCCCCTCCCCCAACTCATGCGCATGCTCTTTCTCTCTCTGTCTCTCAAATAAATAAAATCTTTAAAAAAAGGAAGAAGGAAGGAATGGGAAGTAGGGAAGTGTTTAAAATTAGATGTAGTATCACGGGAGAGACTTTTCCTCCCTGGTGTCTAATTCTACATTTAGACCCATGTACCCGTGAGTCTAAATATTTACTGGGCTATCTATGCACGAAGGTCTCAAGAAGACACAACTACCTGGGGCATCTGGGTGGCTCAGTCAGTTGAGTGTCTGCCTTAGGCTCAGGTCGTGATCCCAGGGTCCTAGGATCGAGCCCTGCATCAGGCGCCCTGCTCAGTGGGGGAGCCTGCTTCTTTCTCTGCCTCTGTCGCTCCCCCTGCTTGTGCGCTCTCTTTCTGTGTCAGATAGATAAATAAAGTCTTTAAAAAAAAACAAAAACCTCTCCCTCTGCCCCTCCCCTCCACTCTATCTCTCTCTCTAAAATAAATAAATCTTAAGAAAAAAAATAAAAGACACAACTACCCAAGTGCACCGTAAATTAAATCAGTTGTCTACGATGTACTAAAGAAGTTTAATGTGTCTTTCTTTACCCTTTTGGGTATTAAGCTCCACTTAATCTATAGATTTACCTGGCCCCATTTTTTCACTTATACAATAAATAATTCTTGCACTGCAACTTTGTGCCAGGCGCTCTGCCAGGCACAGGGGATAAAACAGAGTAAAAATGTCAAAATCTCCACACACATAGTTTATAATTATTATTTTGCTGTTGTTACTTAATGTTAAGAAGAAAAACTTTACTCTTGCATTTTTTTCTAGCTGACCAATCGGTCTCTTAAGTATTATCTCATTTCTATTTTTGATCTCTAAATTACCCTGTGAGGTAGTTTGGCAGGAATTAATCCCCCCTTCAGAGATCAGGAAAAAGTTGAAACTTGCCAAAGTCACACGAGAGCTGGGATTCCAAACCAGTTCTCTCTGCGTTAACACCTAACCTTTCTCAGATACACCATTCTCGCGATTAGGTATTCTCCCTTTGCTTTCTGACCTCCAGTTTGCTGGGTGGAAAAAAGATAAGCAGCTCTTTGTAACACTATAGATGCAGACACGCACATTTCTCAGAAAACCAAGCAGATCGGGAGAAATAATCAGAACACAGGGGCTTCTTAGATTTGCTGGCTGATTTAATGTCCACCTCTAAGAGCCTCAGAGGGCCTGGTCGGGTCGGCTCAGCCATATTTTCAGGGCTGCCTTATAGGTAAAGAAGACAGAAAGATCCTGTGTTCTTATTCCTTGTCACTATCAATTTCCAAAATTCAGGCCCCAGGAAGAGACAATAACATTTTTCCTTTTTTTTCTTTAAATTAATAACATTTTTCAATGCTTGTTCCTTTTTATATGCATCTCTCAATAGTTAATTTCCATTTGACATCATTCTGCTGTCCAACCTCCTTTCCCAACCTACCAGAGATAATATGTTTCCTACCCCCCCAAACTTAAAGAACAAGAAACGATAGTAGAAGGGCTTCTGGCAGCACCACAAATCACTGGACGACATCCCCGGTGGCGTTAACCATCATGCTCCATGATACATGGACCTGTGGCCCCTCCTCATTTTTCATGTTGGGATGCTGGCATCCAGTCATTGGATTAGAACTGGCCCAGTAATGTTTTCCATCTGCCGGCTTGGCACTGGCGTCAGAGTGTCACCTGGGTTCTGTCTTACGGTCCCTAGGGCCCAGGCTAGAGGCACTACAGAAGAACAACTACCTTCTTCATCTGTCAGCACTGTTTACTCTTTGTGAACAAAACAAGATTTTGCTTAAGTATATAAAAGAAATTTACTGGAAAGGAAAAGTCTAGGCAAAAAGGCCTGAAACGCATTCCCCACCATCTCTCTTCTTTTCCTCTCCCCCACATCTTCAGACTCTGACAGATCTCCAGTGTCACCTTCTCTGAGGAGCTGTTCCCAGCACCCTCACCCCCCACGTGCCTCCGGAGGACTTATTTCATCCTGCATCGTGTCGCCATTATTTATTTGTATTTCTCTCTCTCCTACAAGACTGTAAACTCTTCAAAGGAGAATAGGCGCTGTATCTTTTAAAGTTCATACCATACAGTGTGTTTCCATTCAGGGAATGATTTGCAAGTTTAGGAAAAAAATTAGTAATCCCTGTTAGTCTTCAACTGAATCTACAGGAATAAAATATGGTCAAATATGCCATTATAAAAAATGAATTAGTTAAAACCTTTTCCCCTTTATAAAAAGTTAGGAATAAAAGTTCAGTGTTGTGGTTTTAAGACGTCCTTTTTAAAATTTTTTTAAAGATTTTATTTATTTATGAGAGAGAGAGTGAGAGAGCATGAACGCAGGGTGGGGTGGGAGCAACAGAAGGTGAGGAAGGAGCAGACTCCCCACCGAGCAGGGAGCCAGATACAGGGCTCGAACCCAGGACCTCAGGATCATGACCTGAGCCTAAGGCAGACGCTTAACCGACTCAGCCACCCAGGCGTCCCTAGAAGGCTTTTTAAATGTATCATGTTAATGGTAGCTTCAAGTTTAGGGAAAGATGATGAGGGGGCTGCAAGAGCAATTCTGGAAGGAGCAATGTCTGGGACAAAATTTTGACTCAAACATCAGCCAAACCATCCACCCTGGCCTTAAAGACCCTCCACACCAATTTTCATCGAAGGGCAGAGACAAGTATTCGTGACTGGCCCTCACCTGAATAGTAACCTAGACACCCAGGCTCCATCTTCTTCAACGCCTGCTTACACTGGCCAAGTCCAGGAACTCTTTATGGAGCAGGCGTGGCAGTGGCTCACGCCACTTGTGCCCAGGAAGAAGGGGAAGAGCTCTCCTCCTCTGAGATCTGAGTTCATCTCTTTAGAAACCTGGGCCCTGGCATAGCGTAGTGAGGGAGGACTGGGAGATCCAAACACTGGAGCGATTTGGCCAGGAATCCCTAGGCATTGGTCATTGACTGGGTAGGGAAGGAGGAAAGCAAGAATGGTACTGACGGTTTCCTAACTTCCCCCTGTGTCTGTCTGTGCACCTTCAGGCTCTCTGAAAGTTATTTCCGAAAAGTGACTGGACAGGGCTTCGGATAGTTTGTCTATTATTTAGTTCTGCATCAGTGACCTGTTAACTCATGAGTTATATAGTATAAACTGGCTTTTCCCATCCCCTCTAGACCATATGCATGTTTAGCGGGACCATACCCTGATTTGAAAGAGAATATTATTTAATGTGAATTAACGTTAGCAAGTCCTGTACTGTTACAAACACATTCAAGGCCTTTACAGTGAAGAAAAGTCATGAAATGACAGGCTAATTTAGTGTGTGGGCCCCAGAAAAATGATTATCTATTCAAAAATAGTTGTAAGAGAAAAGAATCACCCAAGACAAGCTGGTTGCTAATGGCTTTGGCGTGGGAGGAAAAACTGCCTTGCAATTCTTGGCTCTGAGGTGGGGTCAGGCAGGTCAGTAGCCCAGCGTTGACCTTTGTGTTTGGAATCTTTCATATTGACTCACCAGACTCTTGTAATTTGGTCAGCCAAATGGCAGAAATGTAGACAGCAGTCTCTGCGCCTGAACTTTAAACCTCCCGAGTTGCCTGTCCTTTATGATAATAATTAGCATTGCTTGGGATCCAAAGCAGAGTAGCCACCTAAGACCTACCATATTAATCTAAATTAGATCAGTGAGTGACCACCAGAGAGCCCGCGAGGAAGAGGGGGGTGGGCAGCTGAGTTGCAGAGCTCCATACCTTTGTATTTTGTTCGTTTCGAAGCCTGTTTAAACGGAGGTGATTTTCTACAAGAGTGGTATGTCTGAGAGAATGAGAATTTCAGCAACATGGACATGATCACAAGCTGTTCAAGCACCAGGGTTCTCCCATCTCTTTAAATCCAAGTGGGATTTTTACTCCTTATTTCTTCTCCTGGTGATGTCACTTGATAGTCCAATGGTATTTTTCAAAATGAAGAAATATCTGTTTATGGCAGAAAACTGCGAAGCCAAACATTTTAAATCAACTTTAATCCCCTCACCAGAGATAATCATTGTAAATATTTTGGTAAGTTTCTTTCAATTCATAGGCATGTGTATATATAAATATATATATACCTATATAAATAAAGCTTTAATACAAATTCACCTTGATATAGGGAATACTGACCAAGTTATTTTCAAAAATTCCTCTTTAATAGTTGCATTAT
Source organism: Callorhinus ursinus (assembly GCF_003265705.2). Classification (NCBI taxonomy): domain Eukaryota; kingdom Metazoa; phylum Chordata; class Mammalia; order Carnivora; family Otariidae; genus Callorhinus; species Callorhinus ursinus. The sequence goes on along the minus strand of NW_027397066.1, from coordinate 41,483,118 downwards.
ATTTTAAGAGCTACTTTTATTTATTAAAGCATTTCCTATTTTGGGACATTTCAGTTGTTTCCAGATTTTGAACATCCTTGTGCATAAATCTTTGTCCTTATCTTTGATTACTTCCTTAGGTTAAAGTCATAGAAATGGAATTACTAGGTCAAAGGGCACAATTCTTTTTAAGACTCCTGACGAATATGAGTCACATTGCACCCCAGGAAATTTGCCCCAGTTTATTTGTGTCATCTGGGTATGAGAGAGCCTGTCTGACTAAAATCGTTTCTGCACTGAGTAGTATTCTTTACTCCTCAAGTGAGAGTTGGAACATTCTACCGGACTATTGTATCTGTAGCTTTATAAGCTGCTCTGCCTAATAACTGGCCATCATGAGTACATACTGTGAGAGGCTATTACAACAAGCCTTATTACGGCTGCCATTAGTCTAAAGCCTCCTAAGAACGGACGCAGACTGAGCTACGTCCAGCAAGAGCACATGCATTGCATAGTTCTTAATGAGCAAAGTCAGGCTGGTATGAGTTTTGTTATGCTTATATGTCCTAAGCATCCTATGGGAGCGTTGTGTCTGGTCTCCAGAGTCAGTATGCTGGGACTCTTCCCCAGAAATGTCTGCCTAGCAATAAAGGAAACTAGAAGCATGAAAACTGCACTTCATGGGCCCAGTGGAGTTTTCCTGCTGACAAAGAATTGATTGACTGAATATAAATCACTCTGACTTGAGTGATTCTGTCCACTCGGGATGAATTGGAGAGAAATCACCAGAAGGAAATTGGCCTCTGAAGTGTGAGAACATTGGATTATTGCCGTCAGGAGCAATGCTTGTCAGGAGCATTGCGTTTTTGCCTTATTTTGCCTCTCGTGTTATTTGGAGCACTGTCGGGGTGGAGTAAGATTTAGACCTACCTTTCTGTAGGTGTGCATGTCCTACTTATTTCCTTTTCCATTTTAGTCATCTAGGAACAATAGATTTATAATAGTTCATTTTTGTTTTTAATGCTTGGTTTATTCCATAACAATATCAAAATTTCGCCAGTTTTTCCTTAAATGCTTAACAGTGTCCTATAAATCAATTAAATCATTCAATGAATGTGAGTGCCTGGCCCTCTTACACTCCCTGGAATTAGAACAGCGAATAAATCCAGCAAATCTCTGCCATCATAGAGCTTACATTCTGGTGTGGGAAGACAATAAACAAATACAGAGCATGTCACATGCTGATTATAGGTTTGGAGAAAAACAGAGCAGGGAAGGTGAGTAGGGAGGGCACTGAGTAGGATCTGGGTATGCCATTGTATAGGGGATGGTCAGGAGAGGCCTCCCTGGAAAGGAGACATTTGAGCCAGACCTAAAGAGAGCAAGGCAGTGAGCCTTTGTGATATGTGGGGGGATGCCATACCAGGTAGGGGATCTTGCAAATGCAAAGGCCCTGAAGCAGCCAGCAGCTTGCTTGGTCTGTTCCAGGCACAAGAACCAGAAGGTTGGAATGAGCGAGTCAGAGTGGGAGGAGAGACGGCAGAGCGCAGAGCAAGGAAGACCTAGTCAGCCTTCCTAGAGACTTTGGCTTTGGCTCTGCATGAGCCAGAGGGTTTTGAGTGGAGAAGTGACACGATCTGACTTCAGTTTTTGTTGGCAGCAGAGGTGGTTTATCCACAGAAGCAGGAGGAAAGCCAGCGTTCTGTGGGCACAGGTGCAAGCTTGCAAGGTGGGAGGCAGGCCCCCGTGGAAGTCCTCGCTAATGGCTTCAGCTTCTCGTTCAAGTAGGAAGACAGGCTGCCAGCCGGCGGCAGGGCTGAGGGAGGGAGTCCTGGAGCATTGAAGAAAGGAGAGGGTTTGAAGTTACGGTTGGGAGGGTGGAAGACTGAATGGAGGCATGTAGGAAGAATAAGAATTGATATGGCCACGAGCACCACGATTATTAATAACTTGGGTAAAGGACCAGTTGTATAAATTTTTTCTTTTAATTATTTTCAAATTTTCCTTCAGCCAGCTGCCTCTTCAGCCTTCACCCTGCAGCCTTGGCTGATTGTCTTTGCCAGTCGGGGTGCATTACAACTCTGAGAGTTTGGTTAGAAGAACTAACATCCTGGACTGATAGAGCTAGAAAGGGCCTCCAGAGTCAAGTAGTCCGAGCCGTTCATTTCGCCGAGAAAACCCACCAGTGAGATAAAGCGACCTGCCCAGGGCACAGCACTCACGTGTTGCGGAGGTGACCTCAAATCCTGTCCCCTGATTACCAAACGAGGGCTTTTTGTACTACAACACAGTGCCCTGTATTTTTCCCAAAAATTAATTTTAAGAGAACTTAATCTTACCAATGTTGGGTATTTTCAAGTTCTGATTCTGATGGACGCTAACTGGTTTAACTTTAAAAGATAAAGGAAAGTTAGGGCAAATACTTTTTAACAATTGGATTGAGGTTTGTAAAACCCATACAGCACTTACTGTTTCATCTTTCATGTTAAATATAGACCTAACACAGATAGCAGCATCAGCATCAGGAATTTGGGCAAGTTACTTCACTATTTTACACAGCATGTTTTTGTTGAACTAGTTTTTATTCATCCTCTCTCTCCTTGTTTTTTTATATGTGATTGAAATGTTTTCCACATTTATTTCCAGTGGGTGAAGTGTGGTCCATGTGGTCCCATTGCATAACCACCCCTACCCCTGGATAATCGCCCTTCTTATTTTTAGGAAGCAGAAAATAGTCTATTGTGTTATAATTAGTCAGTGGTGCCCACCCAAACACGAGTATTATGCAAGAACTTTTGCTTCTTTTCTCTTTTAGGGAATGGGGATGGAAGCAGGAGGGAGGATAAGATTTTGATCATTTTTTAATGTCCTGAAATAGCATCTCGGGAAAGGTTCATGGTTTTTCAGGTTCCCTAAGACACTTAAAAAAAAAAAAATCCACACAAACCCAATTTAAAACTCAATGTCTCAAAAAGTAACAAGTATATGTTTTCATTCAACAATCTTCTAATTAGAACCTCTTACTCATTTCTAACACAATTCGTTTATTTTGTCTGGTTCAAAGAAAATTTAGAATACTCATGGCTAAAGACCTCAGGAGTTTTAGCTAGACAAAAATTCTGTATAGGGGCGCCTGGGTGGCTCAGTCGTTAAGCGTCTGCCTTCGGCTCAGGTCAGGATCCCAGGGTCCTGGGATCGAGCCCCGCATCGGGCTCCCTGCTCTGTGGGAAGCCTGCTTCTCCCTCTCCCACTCCCCCTGCTTGTGTTCCCTCTCTCTCTCTGTGTCTCTCTCTGTCAAATAAATAAATAAAATCTTAAAAAAAAAAAATTCTGTATAGTGAAGCACTAGAGTTTTGAAAATCTACATAAAGATCTGAATACTTTTTAAAGATTCATGTTATCACAGTATACAGTTTTTCCAATATTTCTGAACCTGCTTGACCCCTAAGAAATGAAAATGTTAGCTCAGGGCAGATAGAATGTTCTTGCTTTCTGCTCCTGTATGATCCAGGATGGTAACCAGAGAGCTAAATTTGCAGCATTGAATTTATTTCCATGACAACTGACTGTAGTATCACAAATATTGGATTATCGACTGGTTCAGGATGAAGGTTAATAAGGAAGATTCCTGTTTGCACAGGATCATCCAAAACCAGTACCAAAGGGAATATCGTCAGAGCTGCTTCCAGCCATGCGTCCTTTTCAAAAATGTTCTCATTATCCCAAGAGCTTGGTTTTATTTTACAAGGGTTTTCGTTGTTATTATTGTTTAACATTTTAGTTTTATTCATTATGTATTTATTCCCCTCCTCCCCCAGAGGTGACTGGGTGGAAAAATGGTTATTTATAGTAACAGAAGCCCCCTCTCTTAAGAAGCAGGCTCCGCCTTCATTTAATTCTTCCTGCACAAATAAGATTTATTTTGGCCCTGCAGTCAGAAACATCTGTACTTGGTGCTGGACGAACATCTGCCTTCCTACCAGAGCTGCTGGGCCTCCCCATGCTCCACGAGCCCGCGTTGCTCTCTGAAAGCCCCTCCTAGAGAAGAGAAATGTCGAGTGGCAAAGAAAAGCCCCATCATTCTTTAGGCCAGAGTGCCTCCGTGTGGCCTGAATGAGTTACTACAGGAGGTAGATGAAAGACTCCAAACTACCACGTTGCTCCTCCTTTCCCCACCTCCCCCAAACTTAATGCATTTTTAAAGGCAAATGTATTTTAATGAGTATATTATTTGATGAAATAATTGGACTACAAAGCTTCTGAGAACACACAGAGCTGCATTACCATCTTGGAAGATAAGCCCGTGTTAGTGAGCACTCCGACTTATTTTTCCAATAGTGATGGAAAATATGTGCCACTCCGTTTTCAAAGTCTTACCTGAACTGCCTGATGATTGACAACATGCGTTTGAGAGATTTAGCTTCTCCTGGGAAGCCTGCCCTGACTCTCCTGCTGCTTCCTCCAAAGGTTGGTTTAGTTGCAATTTTTTTAAACTTACTTTTCTGTATTCCTTACTAGATTATAAATTCCCTCAAGGCAGAGCTCTTACGTTCCTCACCTCTGTATTCCCAGGCCTCAGTACAGTGCCTGGCACATAGTAGGTCCTCAGTAAACACCGAGTGAGTGATAGGTGTTTAAGGACCAACTGTAGTGGATTAGAGCCATACAATCCATAATCTTGGTCTGTGTCCTGACCATCTGGGTATATGGTTAGTCTTTATTACTGTGTTCTTCTGTACTTACTCTTCGAAAATTGCCTTAAATATCATGAGTTTGCTTAATGAAAAACTGAGGTAGCAAGTAGTAGACCCTGTAATAATGCTGGACATTTTGACATAGTTCCTGCTCTCCCTCCCGAATTGCTGGCTTTGGGTTTGTTTTGCTAAATCATTAGCTTGTAATGTCTACTTTTTATTCAAAACATCTGCTGCCCGGTATGGTGCTACACCAGTAAAATTTTCTAGTGGATGCTATAGGCTCAGAGCAAAAAATTGTGCCATGTACCCTAATAGCAGGGAATGCTGAATTATGCTAGCTTGCAGAGAACAGGGACCCCCCTAACCAGTTTTTGATTGTCCACTTGCCATTTGCATTGAAACATGCTATGCAAGAAACACTTCTTTTTTTTTTTTTTTTTTTTGGTGTACTTCACTATATTTTGAGAATTGAGCTAGGTCCCACCAAACACAGGTATCATTCACAAACATTTGTTGATTTCCTACTCTGTGTTTGGCATTGTGCTAGGATTTCAGAGCCTGGGCGCCCTAAACCTCCAGGGAAGGCGGAGGAGCCCTAATGCAGAGTGATCTGTGCTCTAATCGAACGAGGTACACACAGAGGGCTGAGGAAGCACAGTGGAGAGAATAGTGCATAGGAGGTGCTTGATAACTGCCGGATGGATTGAATTCAGGACCTTTTTAAGGTAATTGGAAACACCCTTATGTATTGTGAAGCCGAACAGAGAATAGAGTCTGGGATTACAGGGAAAATAGGCAGGCAGATAATGTTACATACCACACTTAAAGACATTTAACTTGGGCAAGTCAAGTAAGGAACACTTGGATTTGAGGTGTGGCTGGTAAAAATCAGAGACTCTGTCATCCCTTTCCTGCTTCCCCACCAGCGTGGACCACTAATATTGACTCTCCAAAAACTCTTGAGACTTTCTTTGCCAGGCTTTTATAAAAGTTGTTCCTTGTGCCTGGAAAAGTCGCTACCACTGTCTCCAGAGCAACTCTCCCCCTCATCCTAGAGGAGCCTCTCTTCCGTCATGGCGCTCCAGACTCCTGCCTCAGAGCGTCTACCACACCGTGATGTAAGCACGTTTGCCTGTTTACCTGTCCGCCTCCCTGCACGACCCAGAGCCACACATGAAAGAGCGTGCGCCTTGCTTTTCTCCTGCCACTTGCTTGGCCTGAGGCTTAATAAAGACGTATTGATCAAAATAGTTGATTGAGGAATTCCCAATGACTCTCTGGTGTTGGATCTCTGCATAAACTTCAGAAGACCAAGTATTTTTTAGTTGACCCTTTCATTTTATGCTGGAAAAAGAGACAAGCCCTTCTCATATAGATGAGGGAAATATAAAATCCCTCCCTGCCTAGAATCCAAGCAATAATATCCTTTCCTTCAATGGTAAACAGGGGAAGTTGCTTAAAGTATTGGAAAGTATGTTTTTTTAAATAAAAAGGATTTACCCTTGAGCCTCTTTCCTCATCCATAGACAAGGGGTTGGGCCTCATGGTCTCAGAGGACCTTCCAGCAAAAGTTGTTCTAGGAAGCCACACCATAAATACTAGAAAAACCATCATATTCCTGCCAAAAATCCACATAATGTTTATTAAGATTTTGTCGAGTACTCATGAGTAGTTTAGAAGAGACTCGCCCTCCAGTAGCTCCTATCTAGTACACAAGATCTAAGCTATTTTTGTTGACTAAATGAATGAGGAAAAAAGACATATGGGGCAAAAAAAAAAAAATGCAATAGTTACATGAGAAGTATACTGTTGATGGGATTTTCAAGAAGGAAAGGGGAAATTGTCTGCCAGGGCCCAAGTGGACATTTATTGTGAAAACATGTCATTTGAACAGTTCCATTATTTATTTACATGGGAAATGGCCCATGAATCTACAGTGAAGAACCCTTATAATAAGGGAATTAGGCCATGAAGCTAGCCTAGCTGTATTTACAGGCCAGTACTTGATAAATGTCATGGACTAATGACGTGGTGAAGTGTCTTTTGAAATTTAGTAATATGGAGTCCCAGGAAGGTACGAGAAGTTGTGAAGGAAGAATGGTCTATTCTAAACAGGTTTCTTTTCTTGTCTCTATTAGATGACCGTGTTTCTGGGGCTTCTAAGAGTCTCCAAACACAGAACCACAAATGTGTTTGTTGTGAGCGAGGCCGCCATTTGGAATTGGTGCAGGAGCTCTGCAGAGAGTCTTTTCTACGTAACAGTCTGAGTGTGGTGCAGTTCAGTCTAGCTAGGGCCCCTTCCTGTCATAAATAAGATTACTTTCATTTCACTTGTGGAGTGTGCTATTCCTCAGAGTAATGAATTTCCTCTGTGCCTTTGAGCACATAAACATGGTTTTCATTAGCTTTCTCTCTTTAAAACAGAAAAAAAAAAAAAAAGCAAGGGATAGGGAGGTGGAAGGAGGAGAGAGAATCTGAGCAAAATTAATAGACATCAATTAATTCCATAAATGCAGATGGATGTTGTGCTGATGGCTGGAAATGTGCCTGTGAGCAGTACCAGAAAGGTGCTAGTTCATCCCTTCTGAAAAGCTATGAAAACAAAGTTGGTAAAAATTTTATCCTACATGAACAAAGACTCAAAGAGAGACAAAAAATATTCTTTTCTGAATCTTGACAACATACATGGCCAGGACTGTAGAGCAGTCTCTGCTTCTACTCCCTACCGCCTTTGCTGTCTGTGTGTGTGGGTGTGTGTGTGTGCGCGCGCGTGTGTGCGTGCTTGTGTGTGTGTGTGCGCGCACGCGTGTGCGTGCTTGTGTGTGTGTGCGCGCGCGTGTGCGTGCTTGTGTGTGTGCGCGCGTGCGCGTGTGCGTGCTTGTGTGTGTGTGTGTGTGTGTGTGTGTGTGTGTGTGTGTGTGATTTTAGGCTAATAAGATATCTCATTCTTTCCCAATTTCAAATTTACCCCTTCGAGATTTATAAGTTCTGCATTTCATAACACTAAATATGCAGTTGTTCATTTTTATGGTCTGGAACCTCTTGTCAAGGGGTGACTCATAACACGGCTCCACCTTTCTCATGGCCAAAGGTGCATACTTGAGCCTGAAAGCTACTTAGGATCCATTGACCCTTTGACTTCTGCCAGGATCTTTTTACTATTGTTTTTGGAAATTCGAGGGCAGAGAGTTGGGACATATGGGGTGTACTCAAATCATTCAGGAGGAGTTAAAGCATTAAGGGAAAAAAAAAGTCTAAAACTGTTTTTCAAAATTACTCTTAATGGAAAAATCCATAGATTTATCTTTTTGGAACCTTTTCTGTCTCTCCAAATCCATGTCTATTTCAGCCCCCAATTCCTAGTATATTCTGTGCTTATTTATGTTTCCAGAGAGGGAGATATAATAATGCCCTGATAGCATCAAGGAACTTCAGGTCGTCACTGACAATTCACTGAGGACAAACTTTAGCTGAGATAAAGAAGCTTGATGCATTTCACAGTGAGGTGTCTTCCAGCTCAGCAGTGACCTCCTGCCTAGGTGTTCTTGTAACCGTTGAGAGGTACAGCTGGTTTCCATTTGAAATGGAAAGGATGGAGGCCTTGCAGGAGCCAGTGCCTCTCATAGGTGAAGGCTGCTTTGCTGAAATGTGTACAACACACGACAAGGAACCTTAAACACAAGTTTCCATTTCACTTAACTATAGCACAGGAAATTGTTTCTGGCTTGTTTTTGTTATGAACAGAGAGAGCATTGCATATTAAAAGTTCCCCATCGTTGTTTAATATTTGCTTGGTAGTATGCTAGTCCCTAATCAGTCTTTCTCCCCCGTAAATCATGTCAACTCTGTCAGTGTTTTCATTGGAAGCATGAATTGTAATGTTGAAAATCTCCCAGGACGGTAAACCTCTGCAGCTGTGGAAGGCTGGAGCTAGTTACTGGTATTATTAAAGGAACCTGAATGACTTCTTTGGGGGAAAAAAATGCTAAGACGGGATGAAATTCATAAGGTGCACAGAGATTTAGAATGAAGGTTCTATTATGAGCACAGCTCCCTAACAATGTCCTCATAGAAATAGATACAACATAGTTAACTGTTCCATGAATTGGCAAACATAATATTTTGCTATCTTTGTGCCTTTTTTAGAGGGAAAAATAGAATCCAAATGTACAGTATAAAATTAGACATATGTGCTGCTTTAGAACAGTGTTTGAACTGAATGCTTTCCTAATCTATTCTGTAGACACAAATGTCACCTTTAGTTCCTAAAGGCATTCTGTAGGGTTTGCCGCTAATGGTTTTACAGCCTGAATTCTCCTTGGAAATTTAAAATTTTCATTATCTAAAGATGTGACTGACTAGATCGCCTCCTGCCGTGTGGGGATCTGAGGAATGTCTCAGAGTACAAAGGATGTGTTGGAGGGGCTGGATTTCAAGAAATGAGAAAAAGAACAAAGGACACTGAAAACTTATGCTTGGCTGCTGGGACCAATACCGTGCCTAAGACGTTTCTTTTCCAGAATGTTTCTTTGTTCATTTATTCATTCCTTTATACAATCATTTGTTCCTTTAAAAAATGTTTATTGAGCATCTACTCTGAGCCCAGAACCATACCGGGTACTGGGAAGTCTAATTCAAAGGCATCCTGCCCACAAGGACAGGGCTTTCAGCCAAGAATGTTCTGTCCTCATTGCTGTAGTGTAAGCAGCAGCTGGACTCCCCAGTTCAGCCTTCACATTCAGCGGAATTCAGTGTGTCTGTGTCTAAAAGCACAAACTTGTTTTTTTTTTTTAATTCAAGTACAATTAACATACAGTGTCATATTCGTTTCAGGTGTAAAATATAATGATTCAACAATTCTATACCTTAGTTAAAAGCACAAACCCCTTTGTTTGGCTGTTCTTTTAATTGCCAGCATCTTTGCTATTTTGTAAAAGCCATTTGTTTTAAAGGCTGTCTTCCAACTGGACATAAACCTTTGTCATATCTAGAAGAAGCGGTACAAGGCCCTAAGAAACAGTTTATAGAAAATATTTTTCATAGAAAATATTTTTAAGGCATTTAAAGAAAGTAGTTGTAAATTTGGCATAATTCCAGTTAGCTGTTGGGGATTAATATCAAGAAGATCCTGCAAAGCTATAGACATGCAGTAAATGTGTTTTCTTTGGGGCCAGAGCAGAATAATAATTAGGGAAGAAACTTCTGAAATATCAACTCAGCCAAGCAAATGCAAGACTTTTGGGGAGGCAACAATCATGTGGGAGGCTGGACACTGTGGGAGATCTGAGATAGGAGAGATGATCTCTAGCCTAATCTAGGGCAGGAAATGAAACATAAGCCCTTGACTTAGAAGATGGTGTGCTTTGAGCTATCAGTGCAGCCCCGGAAAGTTCAATGAACATGGAGATCCCGTAGGTCACAGGGCCAATGACATGTTGGGTCCTTGGCAAAGTTACAGGAAACCGGGCTGAACACATGGACAGAGCCATCGTGTGCTCCTACCTGAAATGTGTACAATGTTCCTGGCCTTGTTCCTCAAGAAACACAGTTTAGGATGGGGTCAGGTTCAGAGAAATGCAATTAAAATGATAAAGGGGAGTAGGAGATGATGACAAGAGAGGACACACGCCTTATTAGGAAAAGACAGAACGGAGGAGACTTTTTCCGTCTAAGTGGAGGTTGGATGAGTTAATGGCTATAAAAGAAGGTTACACGTAAGGTCAACACTGCATCTCATTATTGCTACAACCAGAGAGCCAATCAGTGGGGAAGCCTTTAGCACGACGTTTCCCTTCTTTGGACCCCAGTTCCTTCTTTTCCCATTCCCCAGCGTGTTCCACGGCATACCTGTCCTGCAAGCTACCTGCTGAAGGAAACGTATTCTCTCACCAAGTAAGCTCGAAAATCTCTGCATACCGTATCTTCCTCCAGGAGATTTGCCATTTGCATTTGGTATTAAAAGCTCTCAGAGGTTTATCCTTAAGGAAAACCTATTTAACTTTTGTGGGTCTCAACCAGTGTTTCCCAAACTCATTTGACCATGGGATCCTTTGTTCATTTAGTGCCTACGGGGACTTTTGGAAAATGTTTTTAGGAAGACGGGATTCCAAGATCTTGGAGGTCCTCGGAAGGCCGTTAGTCCCAGCCAGAGGAAGCACTGCCTGGCAGTGTGGAAGTTGTTACTTTGAGAGCCCCTACAGGAAGAAGGTCACGGTTTGCGAGGAGTAGGAGTTTATGGCCATTTATGGACGATGGTGGGTTTATCAAAGGTAATTGGGAGGCGAGGCTCACAAAGGAAAGGCCCTGTAGTCCACACCGTGCTCTCCAGAGCCGCTACTGAGACTCGGGTCTCCATGTCAGGGCTTAGATTGTTCTAGCGTAATACGCAGAATCACATGAGCAAGTACGTAGAGCAGCTCATTTACGTTTTGGCTGAACCAAGCAGATAGTTCTGCATGATTTTTTTTTTTTTTTTTTTAAATTATAGACAATTGGGAAACACTTCTCTGGGGCTTTTTGGCCAGTCACTTTTCATTCTTTATACTTTGAGGTCATGTCCATGAAGACAATATCGTCTGCTTTCTATAGCTTGTCTCCAAAAACCTGGCTAAGCATTCCAGTTCAACAGATTTATAGACACGTGTGTGTTTTTTTCTTTCTCTAGAGACCTTTCGCTATTTTGCAAAGTGTTTTATACATGCACCTCCCTGTCCCCTGAGCCACTGGCCGACTTCTCCTCCTCTCTCTCACTTCCCCAGCTCATCAAGCACGTGTGTATAGCCACAGCGTCCTTCCAACACTGTGAAAGGTTTTCCTGTTATTTATTGGAATTTAGGGGCAGCAAATGAATATGATAGAAAAACTAAGGCTTGAGTAGCTTTCTTGCTCTGTAGCACATTTTAGCCACTGTTCCTTTGGCTTCATCTTTCCCGTTGTGCTAGCTGTTCTCCTCACTCTTGACTCTGCTTTGTGCGGGGATGGGGGTCAAGAGAGGGTCATCCCTTACGGCCTACATCAGTGGGCTCCGTTGCCACAGGCTTCTGGTTGGCACCAGCTAATGGAGAAGCAGCAGCTAGAGATTTTAGGCGGAGAATGAGGTTTGGGGATTCATCGCCTTGCCCCCTGTCAGCCAGCCCCCCACAGTGCTCTTTTCTCACGTTCTGGACCCTGCTTCCTTCCCTTGTCTCTTTAGGCCTGGCCATGGCCTCCGTTGTGACTAGCCCTGGAGTGCTGCTGTACCTCCCCTGCTTTGTTTCCTTAGGCCCTGCCCACATGTTCGTGAATAGCCCTTTTATTCAACTGTCCTCACATTGCCCAGTTTGAATGTTTCCTGCAGAGACCCTGCCTGAAACACCCACCTGCCTGTAGCCTTCTCTGCCTTGCTGGCCGGCCCGTGGCCCCTGTCCTGTGGAGGCCCAGCTCAGGTTCACCGTCAAGAAGCCTCTCCATCCCGCACGTATCTCCTCTTGAGATGTCCAAGTTCTTACACTCTGCCCTACTTATAAGCACCCAAAGATGCTCTCTTGTATATTGACTTAAATGCACGAAGACTGATGCTCGCCATGCTTAGAACTGATCTTTCGTGGGTGTGCAAGAAGGCTGGTTACTCTTAGGCAGTTATCAAACTTTTATAGAGTGCCTCCAGACACTATCAGGCAGGTTATAGAGTTAGGAGGTGGGTGCTATTATTATGTCCATTTTATAAATACAGATGCCGACACAGAAAAGTTTGCTAGCAGGCCCAGGACACCCCCGCAGTGAATTCTGGAGCTAAGATTTGAACCTAGCTGGTCTAGCTCCAGAATCCATGCTTTTAACACTCTACTAGGCTACCTTTCACAGTGTTTTTAATTTTTTTTGAATTATCAGTTCTCTAAAATTCGGATTTCCAGGCACCTGGCTTGCTCAGTTGGTAGAGTGTGTGACTCTTGATGTCAGGGTCATGAGTTTGAGCCCCATATTGGGCATGGAGCCTACTTAAAAAAATAATAATAACAAAAAAATAAAATTCAGATTTCACTTTAAAATCTGCATTTCTAGTGTCTCTTGAAAAAATGGACTATCTGGCTATCAGGGCCGATAGGCATTGCAAGAGTGGGCCAGAGGTAAGTGGGAGCGACCCTGTTTGGTTTTGGGGTCTGCACGCAGCCTGGTCCTGCATTCACATTCCCTCCCAATGACTGCATGAGAGCAATTTTGATATGGGGGCTTTTGGAAACCACTTACATGCCCTTAGTCATTATCCACACGAACTCCTGTTTCCCCAGGTAGGTAAGTTTGAGGAGGGTAGCATCTCTATTTCAAGCTTCTCATATCACCTAGCACAGAGTAGGCTGTACTTGATAAAAATCTGTAAATTTGGAGAAAACAACTTGCTCAAGTCCACTAAGTTAGCTAAGCAAGGTAATTCAACAAGGACATGGCAGGCATCCTTGCACTTGGATTGGGTCGAATCCCTTAAAGCAGTCTACCCAGAAAACCTTACAAGTAAAGTCCTACAATATGCCTACAATAGAGCTGCTGACGGCAATATTTCTAGTACTGCTGACTAAAGACTATGGACCTCACCTCCAGGCCCGGTGGCGTGAAGCTTGTGGGAGAGGAAGCAGCCACTACTTGAGAGAGCTGTCAGAGAGGGGAGAGCAAGAAAGTAAAGGGAGGTTTCAAAGAAGTTGCGAATATAGAGGATCTTAGTGCTAATGGACATGAATTCCAGGAGGCACAGGGATTTGGTGATTGGCCGGGGGAAATGGAGGCCAAGGAGGGTTCTGCAGAGCTCTTGAGAGCAGGAGTGATGGAGAAGGCCTGGGAGGCAGAGGTGACAGACGTGACAAGGAGTACAGGACATACTGGGCTTAGTCCTGGTGATCTCCAAGGCAGATTGTTGTGGTGAGACGGTGCATGTTGAAGGAGAGGCAGGTGTAGGGGAAGGGAAAGGTTTTGTCAGAAGCATACAGAGCTCTGGGCCCCTCTTTATCCCTCTTTCCTCCTGGAGTGCGTAGGGGCCTACCTGACATACAGAAGTGCTTTTTCAGAGGTGGGTGTTCACGGTGGAGTAAATGGCAGAAGGCCTCGTGCAGGAGGATGCCTTTTATGTTTGTGAATGCACACAAAATCTGGAAGGTTTCAGTAGAATTTGGACGTTAGCATAAAACACAGCTAAAAAAGCTTGCTTCGGTCATGTGAAGAGCACGTAAGTCTTATTTTTTTCAACGTGATACCCTTTGGGTCTTTTTGATGGCAAGTTTTATTATTACATCTTATTATAGTCTGACCTGTCCTTATGGGACCAAAGGACTTCAAAAAATAGATGCCAGTTTAAGAAAATGAATCCTCTTTCCGAAGACAGGGGGCTGGTGTCCTTATAATGGGTGTAATCGACGTACCTGCCAGAAAGGAAACCAAAGAGCCTGTCGTGCTTGCAGCTGTCTCTTCAGTTTAATGTGCAAGGAGGGGGGGGCCTCACAAACTCTTCCTCATGAGTAAGAAAAACCGTAGGTGGTTGGGGGCCCAGAGTTGGCCAAGACTTGGGGCTCTTGGTCCTTGCTGAGTGGGGTCAGATGCATGACCTTGGGCAGGCAAGCCAGGGACTTTCCCATCGGCAGAGGCCAACTGTGGGGGGTCACGCCTGCTCCCTCCCCTTGGGGCTTCATGGAAAAGTACAGAATTTGAAGATCTCTTCAACATCTCTTGTATTGGCCTCTATGGATTTGGGGAGTGGAGTCATAATGAAAGTTAAGGGTAGAAATCCCCATCTCCCAAGAGCAGGGAGCTTTCAGGGGGAAAAAAAGATACTTAAACCCTGAAAATACCCCCAACAGTGAGCGGTGTCCCTGGCTCTCCACCATTCTCACTTCCAGGGGTGCTCCAGGGTGTCAGGAAGAGGAGTCCCCTTGAAAAGTTCCCAGGATGCCCCCAAAAGTTTAAGCAAGTGTGGAAACGTCTCACCACCGTGCCCCCGTTTGGCCTCCCTGTCTCCAAACACACTTGGCATATGACCAGTGTTCTCAAATGCCAGCTCTGCCCCTCACTAGTTGGCTGTGTGACCTTGGGCAAGTGACATACCCTCTCTGTGCCTTAATCCCTCCGTCTGTCAAAAGGAATCCTAATAGCACCCATCTTGCAGCGCTGTTGTAGGGATTAAATGAATTAACACCTGGCATTCAATAAGAGCTACGTGAAGTGTTAGTTATGGGACTTATTTGGATGACAAGGACAGTGGGGGTCTGGCCAGCCAGCAGGTCACTTTTAAGTAAGATATAACCAGGTTTAGTCTCATGCTTCTCTGTAAGCAGACATTGGCAATTGAAGTCAGCGGACCTGGCCTCTTCCCAGGGCTTGTTTACATCTCCTTCTGCACTCTCCAATCTTCTGGGTCTCGGGGAGCTGAGATACCCACTGGATCAGACAGCTCTAGACTGGAGTGAGTCTGAATCAGACCCCAGAGGTCTCCATCACTGACCGCGTAGTGTGTGTATGTTGTTATTCAGTTTCCTTTTGTGGCTAAGGAATGGACACCTAAGTACTGCTTCTTTTTATGGACGGCTCTGACTAGCGTATTTGTTGATTAAAAGGGAGGCCTCACAGAACATTCATTTTGAAGAGCATAGTAATACTTAAGAACCAGGACTATTTCAGGCATTTACTGCAAACTGTTTATTTCCTAAAATAAGGAGGGCACGCTTTCTGTTTACTTCCTCCTAATGAGAATTCCTCAGGAGTTTGAAAGCTGTTATTGTGCCCCCTTTCTCTTCCTCCACATTTCTGCCCTCCCTGTCCAAGAAGCAGCTGACCAGTGCTATCATTAAAGTCGGCATTTAACTTTGAAAGGCATTCTCTTCCACTCTCCCGTGAAAATTGTAGCAAGCGACCTTTGTTGACCAAATGTATATCAAAACCTTTAAAGTATTTCAAATCCCGTCACTGATGCCTCTCTCTTCTTGGAGGTATTTCTTGTCCCCATCCTATTATGTAAAATCTTTCCTCCCCTATGCTATTTCTGTATTGGCTCATACCTTTATAGTCGTGCTTATTGCTTTAACATTTAATGCCTATTTGGTAGCACCTATTATATGCCAGGCACAGTGCTAGATTCTAAAGATCTAACCACAAATGGGATTCTAGAACAGTACTATCTAGTAGATCTCTTGGTGGTGATGGGAACCTTCTATGTCTGCCCTATCCGCTAGGGTAGCCACTTGACCCATATGGCTGTTGTGCCTTGATGTGTGACTAGTGCCACTGAGGACCTAAATGTATAAATAGTTACACCTGACTAGTGACTCCTCTACTGGACAGCATGGCTCTAGACTATAAGCCTCGTAAGAACAGAGATCTTTCTCTAAAGCTGTCGCTGTGCCCCCAACACCAAGAACCATGCCTGGCATATGGTATGAAGGAAGGAGGGATGTGAGGGAGAGAGGCAAGGTCTCTGTCCTCGTAGAGCCCAAGGTAGAGTAGGGACCTATTTATTTACAGATCTTGAAGTCCAGAAGGCAGGGATTGTCTTTTCTTTGCCTACACCCTGAGACCCATTGTCTAGAACTAGATCAAGGCCATAGGAGGTGCTCAAGAAACGTTAAGTTCAGTTGAATCGGATGCTGAAAAAATGCAAGCTTGGCCATGGTGGTAATGCTAATCATGGTGGTGGTATTGCTAGTGACAGGAGGAAAAGTTACACTTTCCGTTGCTCTGTCTGATAGGCAGTGTTGGTGCTCTCTGGTTGTCGAATCCCCGCCAGACCTTCTAAGCCAGCAGGCAAATCTGACTTTTCTGGCACGTCCTCCGCTTTGGCTCCCTGCTTGACTTGGCCATCCAGCTACATACCAATTAGACTTTTACGGAGAGAAAGGGGAAAGTCATAATACTCGTTTTACTGGCCTCAAGCTTCTCCAGCTTCCCCTTAACCGTGGGTTTCTTACTAATGGCCTCTCTCGGTGCCTGTCCCTGCTCTGATGCTCCCTTTGTCATCCCTTACCTGCTGGCCTTCCTCTGCCTCCCCTTCCCTTCTTGGTAGCCAGACTGGCTGGCAGATGAGTCGGGCGTCTCATCAACTGCAACGCCACTTAATAGCATGTAGTGGAAAGAACACTAACTTCAGAGTTAGACCCCCTTGATTCAAAGATGAGCTTTACAGCCTAGTACGTATGTGAACTTGGGCCAGTTACAAAACTCTTAGACCATCAGTTTCCTCATCTATAAAAAGGCTTAATAATGTATTTCTCATAAATTTACTATGAAGATGAAGTGAGACATTGTATGTCAAGCATCTAGCACACTGCTTGGTGCTCAGCAGCTGTTCGCTCTCTTCCCTCTGTGAATATACCTACATGCACCTATTCCTAAACATATAAATGCATAGGAATTTAAAGCTATTTGGGGTGTTCACGTTTTAATTCCACTTCACCCTTTTGTATTATCCTACATACCTTTTCCACTGTTAAAAGATTAAATTACCAAAATAACAATCTAACTAGTTTACCCTTCATCTGGAAAACTGGTTTAATTATTATAAAAAAAGGTAAGCCTGATCTTAGTGCAGCATGGTAGAAACCCCCTTTACAAGTAAATAAAAGTCAAATTTTCATCTTTTTTCTCCAGCGCAGATCAAGCCAACCATGTAATTAAGCCAAAGGAACAGAGAAAGAGGATAAAACAATGGAAAACCATTCAGTAAAAGGCAGGAAAGTAGGTAATTAGGGTTAATTTCCATTCCACTGTGTGCTCTCTTGACTGTCTTGGTAGAAGGGGCAACAGTTGACTCGCAGAAATGATCACTGCAGGAGATGCCTATAGTTCTCCATGGCTGCCCTGTGCTGCCTGCCCCCAAAAGGAGCATGAACACCAAACAGCCCTTCTGCAAACTCAGTCCTTAAGGAGGAAGGCACGCGGTAGCACACCATTGCAGTTAGCTCTGATTACTGTATTGCAAGATTATATTCGAGAAGTATCAAAAATGCTAACTGTTGTTATTGTTGGTGGGGGTGGGGGGATTTGTTTGTTTGTTTTACAGTGAAGGTAGCCAGTGTCATAGCATTTAGTGCAACACCTGAGGATTAACGACTGCAGTGCTGGAAGAACTCCAGATCCTTCCAGACCAACGCTGGATAGGCTCGATTCTAGTCTCAGTTCTGCCGTCAGTTAGCTGTGTGACCTACAATAGGTTCTTGAGGCTTCGGTTTCCTTATCTGCCAACCGAGGAGGCAGGGAGTGTAGCTATTCTATTATATAATGTCTTACATGACATATATTTGTGGTACTATACTATATTACTCAATATGTGCCACGATGGTATAGATCACCTGAGGATGCTTTTTAAAAATATGTATAACTGGCACAGAGTAGGTTATTAGACCACTTCAGCCTTTGGAATGAAATGCAGTTTAGGGGTTCCAGTCCATGTCCAGGCATAGGAAATAAGGAGATGGAGAATCTTCATCTTGGGATAGAGGTTTATTTTCATGGTTCCCTTTTTCCTTTTAGAACTTTAATGACATTGCAAAGTTTACTCCTATAATAAATACATATGAAATTCCCTCTGTGGCCTAAGCAAGATGCCAAGCAGTGCAGAGTGTAAGAAGATAAGACCACAGCCCTGTCCACAGGGGCTCAAAAGCCAGAACAAAGTGCCCCGGAGCCCAGGACCACATACCTCTGCCCTTGAAGTCAGCAATGGTCTCCTTGGTCGGGAGGAGGTCCTTGATGATTGAGTACAGTTGTCCAGGTGGACAGGGCATGGGGGTCTTGGAGGACACAGCACGTTCAGGGCGTTACATGTTGCTAAGTGGCAACGTGGTCTTCACGCACACGTGTGTGCGTGCATGTGTGCATGTGCGTGTGTGTGTGTGTGCGCGCGCGTGTACGCAAGAGAGAGAGAAAGAGACAGGAGGTGTGACTGTCACAAAAGGCCTTATATGTCAAAGCAAGGGCTTTATTCTGGAAGCAGTATAGAGCTGCTGAAGGCTTAAATAAGAGGAGCAGCCTGATTGGATTCTCAGGGCCTCATTAAAAGTAGAAGTTTTCTTTTTAGAACTTATCCACTTTGGCTTTTCGTGCCCACAGCCATGCGACTCAAAGAGAAGTACTACTTCCTCAGGGATAGGGCCTTGAATTCTTCCCTGTCACCTTGTGTGTGGTTTTAGTAAATCTTAGAGATAATTGCCCCAATGTAGAAGCATCTCTCCAATATAAGAAAATCCATGAGAATAGGATTCAGTGTGCATATTTGATCTATTTTAGCACATGAGCCGGGATATATCATTCAAGAAAGCAATGTTGAGTGGTTACTATGTGCGTATACTGCATTAGTATAACGGTCCTACAATAACTAGCTGCCCTTCCCTTGAGGGGACCATTCCTTCCCTCTGCTGGCATGAATCCACCAATGCTGCTGCAAGGATGCAGATGGCCAGGACCAGGTTGACCCGGAAAACAGGCCACAATTCTGGGTGTCATGATTCTCAGTGCTATATATATCCTGGCAACTCCAGGACTCCGGCTTCAGGTCTCAGTCCCCCTTGCCCCCCTGTGCAATCCAGCCGGCTCTAAGCTGGCCTCCGGTAGGACAGGGCGCACCCAGATGCCTCAGAGGCCACACGGATAGTCTGAACACAGAAGGTGGGTGGTCGGGGACGGTGTCCCATCTGAAGGGGTCACCACTGCTCGGCTCTAGCCGATGGTCGCCAAGCCACAATTGGGCCCCATGTTGCAAGATCTGATTTTTCAAAAGAAGATGGAAGTCCTATTTGTATATGAAATCATTTGATTTTTTTTAAATATTGGAGGCAAAATCTGTTAGTGACCCCTGATAGAACTCCAGTATTTATCACCTGACTGCCTAATAGGCTGTCCAGGTATGGGCCTCTTCTGGCCTTTCCCATCCCATGCTCTCCTCACTTGGGACTCCAGGGGGCACCCTGTGAAAGCACATGCATTCAGAGGGCCCACCACCCCGCTCCCCAGCATTCCCAGCATTCCCGGAGGCTCTGCTAGATCCCAGGCACTGTGCTGGGGGCTTGCTGCTGAGGGAAAGGGCAAAGATGTAAAAAATGCTGTCCCTAAGGAGCTCCTGCTTATATGGAACACGCAGGTAAACAGACTGTGACATGCTGACCAAAGTCAGGGACTTAGTGTCCCGGAAAGCTCAGAGGCTGCCATGTCGTCACTGCCTAGAACAGCCCAGCAGGGACCCAAGAGGACAGTGAGAAATTCATCTTTGCTAACTTTTCAGACTGTCCACGGTGACCTGAGCCACGCTGATCCATCAGCTGCAGATGGCCTTCAGATGATTGCAGAAAGGCATCGTTAACCCAAGAGTTCTAGAAGCAGACAGGAACTATAAAGCCGAAGTTCAAAAGGATGAGAATATGACATGGAGACTCTTCCCATTTTAGATGGCAATAAAAGAAATCAAGAGGCCTCACTTGTATTTCTGATGCCTTCTGTAAAATAAAGTTTTCTTTTGCTGTATGTGTGAGAGGCTTGGAGGCAAAAGCTACTGCAGTATTACTTTAAGACTCCCCTTTATGACCCAAATGCCAGGTTCATCATAACATTTCTCCTGGAGGCTTTGGCTTAGGCATCACACAGTGAAAGCCAGATGGGACGACAAGGGGAATACAGCCTAACACCTGGGGTGAGGGGGACAAACGAAAACATATAAGCCAGCTGTTCTCAGCCGGATCAGTACACAAAGTGGGACTTGCTTGGCAGAGAGAAAAGGAGGCTTTTTCATTTTCCTGGCATCTGAGTATGCCAAACTTTAGAAAATAGAACCTCTTTCTACTCTCTGTTGGTTTGCATGCACTGCGAAATGTTAGTTCTCCTCTCAAGAGAAAGAACGGTACGCGGTTTCCCACACAGCCCTGGCACTTGGGGCTCCCCCACAGAGTGAGTCAAAATCAGTGACTGGTGGTCTAGGTGGCACACCATTAATTAACAGTGTATTTGCTTAGCACAGTATCTATGGGAACAGTTGGTACAAACTCTGGTTAAGATCCTTCCAGTGGGTTCAGCTGTATTCAGAATTTAATAAGACCTGGGGTCCATGGAAGGCTTCCTGGACGAAGCGACATCAAAACTGAATTCGATGGGTGAGTAGGAGTTAGCCAGATGCAGAGGAGAAAGAAAAGAATGTTCTGGGTGTGGAAATAGCATAGCAAAGGCCCTCTGAGGGGACAAAGCTCAAAGCTGGCCACGGCTTGAATGCAGGTCAGAGAGTAGCAAGGGGTAAGGCTGAGTGGGTAAGCAAGGGGCAGACCGTGAAGAGTTTACCCTAAGGTCTCCCACCTCCCCTTTGAATAGGAGCAGAGCGCAAGTGCTACAGTACATGGCGAGGGTTTAGTAGGGGAAATGACCTCTTCCACATTAAAGCATCATGTCCCCCTGCTATCAGGATCCAGGGAGAAAAATGTTCTGGGACTCTCATACATACATCTATATATGAAGTCAGCTATGTTGAATATGGAATGTAAATCTTAGTTCTATTTGTTTTTACAAATACTTCATCAAGGTAGAAACCAAAGCAAAGAAAAATAATCGCCCCCATCTCGTGAATAGACCTCCCACAATTCCTTCAGATTGGTGTTACCTCCCCTGACCCAGCCATTTTAGTAATGCTCTGCCTCTGGGCAGGAGGAGTAGAATTATCCTGCAACTTGATGGGAATTGTTAAATAGAATACAAATGAGTTAATTCATAATCTATTAATTTTGAGACTGTGGTAATTCTTACTAGCAACGGACTGAATTTTCCTTTGTTCCTTGAAATAAGGGATTCAAAACAGTGTAAACAAAGTTTTATGGCACAGGTGATGGAGATGCTAATTACATGTGTCCTTGTCAACTCAGCAGGTCCCCATGGATTTTACTTGCCAATGTTCTTGTCAACTTGGAAAGGTCAGCTGATGTTCTTGAAAGTAATAATCATTCAGTTCTTTAGAAATCAATTCCTAGTTACTATCCCTTTATTGTTAATTCAAGTTTCCATTCAAAGTAAATTTCAGAGGGAAGCTATAGGAAGCATGTGCATGGTTGGATTTCCAGAAGAGGATAAGGTACTTTTTGCCCCAGGTGAGGATTTGTCCTCAGACATCTTTTGTTCCAGTCCTATGACTCAGGGACAGTTGGAATGGGTTGTGATGCCCGGAATGTGTTTTGGCTAAACAATATCATTAACGTTCCATCATTATCATCATCATCCTTATTATTATTAAGTATTATTAAAAGACGTTTCAAATAGTCAATAATCAATTAAATAATCAAGTAGTACTTTACAAGATCTAGACTTTCAGTTATTGCAGAATCAAAAATAAATGTGCGGCACATTGGTGACTTCCTCGCTCGTGTCAGTGATGATGGAGCATCTCATCTTTTTGTGGGATCCAGCCAGAAAGGGATTCCTGACTATGCAGAAAGGTGGGGCTCCCATCTACAGTTATTTCCTTGGCTGAAGATGGAGTGGTAGACCCTAGGAAAGCTGAGCTAGCCCTTTTGAAATGAATATTCCCTTTGATGTTCATGAATGTGGGAATATGCATTTGAGAACAAATGAGAAGGATTTAATCTCTTATCACAGAGAGCCTCCTGTAGCTGAGTGTGACTTAAGCCTAGTAACTACAACTTTCTCATGATGTAAAGTGCTCAGAGGGACACCCTGCCGATAAATTGATTCCTTCTTGAAATACAGCTGGCCTTGCTGCCATTTTCCCATTGTTTGGTAACATTTTGTAATGTTCTGTCTTTCTATCTCCCGCAAAGGCAGAGGCCATGTCTGTCTGACTCCACACTGCAGCCCAGCAGTGCCTGGCACATAGGAGGCCCTGACTCAATATCTGATGAATGATTGCTGAGGCTTTATCTCTTCGGTGTTAAGTGCTCTCTGATGATCCCAGCCCTTGCTAATAACCATAGCTTTCTTTGTATACTAGTCCCAGCTTCACTACTAACTAACAATGGGACCTGGCTGGATAATCTCTCTGGATCCTAAATTGATTTGTCCCTAAAATGAAGAAATTGAGTTTCATCAACTCAAAAGTCCCTTGGATTTATACCAATATTTTACTGAGTGTTTAAAAGGATTACATCATCTAATAAGGAAGAATTTAGGAAAACTAACATTATTTATTGCTATTCCTTTTTTTAAGA
Organism: Callorhinus ursinus; assembly: GCF_003265705.2. Taxonomy (NCBI): domain Eukaryota; kingdom Metazoa; phylum Chordata; class Mammalia; order Carnivora; family Otariidae; genus Callorhinus; species Callorhinus ursinus. The sequence goes on along the minus strand of NW_027397066.1, from coordinate 41,460,299 downwards.
TTTTATTTATTTTAGAGAGAGAGGGGGCCAGTTGGCAGAGGGGGAGAGGGAGAGACAGAGAATCTCAAGTAGGCTCGATCCCACAACCCTGAAATCATGACCTGAGCCGAAATCAAGAGTCGGACCCTCAACTGACTGAGCCACCTAGGTGCCCCATTTATTGCTACTCCCGATTAACAGTCAGATCGAGATATCATCTTGAGTTTTAGTTATGTCTCTTTTGAAAAGAGAATTTATCAGCATCCGAGATCTCAGAATCTAAGAGCTGCCAGGGATTCAGGCATAGAGGATCCTCTAGGCAAAGGCGTCTCCTCCTGAAATAGTTGGACTCTAGCTGCAATTTCTTATCTGACCATCTACACTGGTGACCCTGTTACACCATACAGGAATCTCTGGGTCTCTTTCTGCATAAGGCCTATTTCCCAGGAAATTGAAGGGGTGTCTTTTCTAACCCTGGGCTTAGCCTTTTCTGCATTTCACCAATCCCAAGGCCAAGAGGAAAATGAGAAAGTGATGTCAGAGAGCATTTCTCTGAAGGCTCTCGGGCGCTTGCCTACATGGTCCACTCCAGACCTCCTCCTCCTGGTTCTGCTCCAAAGTGGGCCCCACAGAAACAGGAGGCTTGTCTCCACGCCTGCTCCTGGGAAAGACCAGAGAACACACCACAAAAGGCTTTTTGTCTTTTTATTTTTTACCATGGAAAGTTCCAATTGCCCCTACCACCAGGGCCCACCCGTGTTTTCCCAAAGCTCTTTGATTCCTTGATCCCACTCCCGGGGGCCCCTGTCTCAGGGTTGGGTGGGAGGAGGGGAGCCTGGAACTCTCTCCCAAAGCTCCTCTGGAGCCAACAATAACAACCTGCTATACACAGGCAAGGGCACAAGGGAGAAGTCCCAGAGCAGGCTCAGAGGGATACAGCCCTAAATGTCTCCAGTGCTGCAGCCTAGAGAGGTCCTTGGTTTGGGGAAAGAAGGTCACGGTCCCCTGAGCCAAACCTAGTCAGTACTTGGCCTGAAGTTATGCATGCCCCTGAAGCAAGATAAAAGGTAAGCCTTTGAAACGTCCCCCGTGGCACTGCTATTCTGATGGTTTAGACACACAAATGCAACCCTGTGCTTGTTCTGGGTTTTGAAAAGAGATTTGCTTGTGTTTCCAAAGAGTAGCCGTTCCAGTAGAAGCTCTGGAATGCAGCCTTATCTTCCCCTTCTGTTGGACTGATCCTTTGTCCTGGCCGCTGACCTTTCTCCTTCCTCACAGGAGGCCGTTGCTTGATTGGGAAGAGTAGCAGATGCAGACAGGCCTAATTTGTTCTTGGCAAGAACCAGGATCTGCATTTCTGTGGGGTCAGGAGAATCATAAATAATTCATCAGGTTCTGGTTTTCTGAGCTGAGATGGGTCAAATTAGCCAGAATTTCATTTTGTTCTCCCCAAACTCGTCCCCTCCTGTAGCTGCTGATCCCCTAAGCCAGCATCTTCCCTTTCAGTCCTTAGAAGGGGGAGGGAGGAGAGCTCGCTCCAGATGAACATAAAACACATTGAATTGGTATGTGAAGATGCTGTGATGCAGAAACTAGGACATCTTGAAAGCCGAAACATAAAACAGCGTTTTCAAAAGGGAAAATGGCTCCAATGTGTTTCCGGTATGGGCCGAACAGGAAACAGGAAGGAGGCTCTGGTGCCGCTCAGGGGAGTCTTTTCTCATCGTTCTGTGACCGTCCCCGCATCAGGCCCCCAAGACCTTTTTGCTCCAGCTCCAGGACGCAGGGGGTCCTAAGGAATGTCGGCGGGACCCTAGGGGCCCGGTGTCTCATTAGCACCTCAGGTGGTGTGTAGGGGGAGACAGGGCAGCAGTGGGAATCCTTTGTCTACCTTTTCCACCCCAGGCTTCCAGTTTGTCCCTTCTCCCCTCTGGCTCACTCTCTTTGCCCCTTCCCTCGGAGATGGAGTCAAGAGAGATGGCCGTCCCTCAAAGAAGGCAGTACGGGGCAGCTTTCAACAAAGGTTTGTTGAGAAAGGCTGAAGGAGATGAAAGGTTTGGGGATTATCCATGACCTTTATTTCTCTTCCCATTTTACTGAGATCAGGTGTGATGCTAACTAAACAAGCAGCTTCTCAAACAGCAGTGACTCGATCTTGCTTCTTGCTTTTAAGAAGCATCTAGAAGGGAGACACAGGAAACACAGTAGTCACTCTATGTGGCATCGGTTTGCTTCCTCTCTTACAATGGATATTATTTAGGGGTAAGTTAACTTCTTCTCCAGCAACAGATGTTGGTGGGGTCATTAACACAGTAGATACTTGTAAAGGTTTTTTTAAATGTTGATGACAATGATAAATAGGCTTTCTGATATTATGCAGATCCTCCCATTCTTTACTAGTGTTAATGAGGTGAATTCCTTTGCATTGTCAATAGTGAGGGCAGAAAGGATGTCAATTTAGGTGGCTCTGTAGAGTCTCACAGGCAGACCAACTCCACTGGGGGCGGGGGCCTGTGTGTGTGGAGAGTGGAGTGGAGAGAGGGGGGGAGCCGTGGAGACAGAGTGCAGGCTCCACCACCCAAGGCGCCGGGGGAGTGCAGGGCTGATCCGTGCTTACTCGGCTCTCAAGATAGGTCCCTCTGTCCAATGGGCCACATCATCTTGAACTTCTTCACTGAACACTGGGCCTTGCAGCCCATCCTCCACCTCTGACAGCTAAGGACTGTGTTGCCAGACACTTTAATCACCTCATCCAAGGTCAGTACTAGCAGAGCCAGAAGTAGAACCCAGTTCCCTGGCTCTGAGTCCCCTAGCTCTTTCCACCTCCCCTCCATCATTTCAGGGTGGCCTGAGGCAGTGTAAGATGGTGGTGAAATGCTAGGGCTTTGCAGAAAAGTAAAGTGGCAAGGCAATGTGAAGAAAAAGGAGGGATCCTCTGACTTTGGTCACCGTCCATCCAAAATGTGTCCAGAATACCTGGGCTTTCTGGTACATCCTGTGGTAATCCACAGCGCTCCAGGTCCATTCAGGGGTGTCACCTGCCTGAAGGAGCCCCCCTCCCCAGGAGTAGCCTCCAGGGCTGCCCGCTCCAAACCCAGTTGTCTCGAGTCCGGCCAGCCTCAGGACAGGGAGACGGATGGGGGACCGGGCAAGGCGCATCGGTACCCCCAGCTTCCTCACCAGGGCACTGCCAGCAGACCCACAGTTTGGGCCACTTGTCCTCTTTTTGACAACCCCAACCCCCAGTCTCTCCCAGACTCCCTTCTGTCCCCAGCGCTTTTTCTGAGGGTACAGCTCTTTTTCTGTCAAGTACAAAGCAGTCTATGAATAATTTCAGTGTCAAGAAAAAAAAAAAAGTACACGTCTTCATGAAAATGGCATAGCATTTTGTTTTCACCAAACAACCCATGGATCCTAGCCCTTTGCCACTGTCCTTGTTCCTTCGGGATTCTTGAAGCAGTCATTTTGAGGAGAGAAACAGCATATGTAAAAAATTACATGGAGCCTATAAACACACTTAAGGCCAAAACATAGAGCTGCTTTTAGACGTGCATCCTACTGAGCCACTGAAAGTATTTTGATGATTTAGTTGCAACATGTAAATAAAAGATCTGATTAAAGAAAAAAAATACATAAGAACAATACACACATACTTTTTAAGGCTGCTTGGGGAAATGTATCCACCGGACAGACATGTATGTTATTTTAAGTTTGTACCCTACCTCATTCCAAAAGGATTTAAGATAGCTTCGGGTCACATATTGGCAGACAGAACGATCTGAACTCAACATTTGAATGCCAGCCCTATTTCCTGCCTACCCAAGGCTCCCATTTCCACAGCTACAAATACCACCCCAGGTTCTGGAACCAGAGAGAATTACAGGTGCCTCCCTCACAGGGCAGCTGGGTGGAGGGAGCAATGCCAGGTCACTTTGAGGCTGGTTCTGTTCAGCTGTGGGGTGGTGGTAAGCAGGCTCTTAGTCTGCCTCCAGTGATCTGCTCCTTTTGCCCAACCTTAGCCGAAGTTCTATCTCTGTGTCAGTGTTGTTCACCAAAGCTGAGTCCTTCCTCAAAAACTTGTGTGATTTTCCTCATCCTCCAGGATCTGGAAACTTCCATCCTCTCCCCAGTTGTCTTAGTGGTAGGGGCTCTCCCTTGAACGCTGATCCCCGAGGGTCTCCCCTTGAACCCCAGTCTCTCCTCCTAAGGCAAGAATGTGGATTTGGAAATCAACAGATCTGGGAATGAATCCAGAGTCTGTCTTTTGCTATCCTTACAACCTTGACAGCTTACCTAGCCTCAATTTCCATACTTTGAAATGGGAGGGGTCATAGTAGCCACCGCAGAGGTTTTAATGAGGGTGAAATGAGAGAACACTTACAACACACAGAGCCTGACACATAGTATTAATGCATGGTTGCCATTGTTGTTAACTTAGGGCTCCCCATGTACACTGGACATCAACAACCGACCTCCTTGAACCCCCAGGATTGCCAGTAAACAAGTTTCCTGCAGGCCAGATCTACTCACTCAGCCCAGATGCGCTCCAGGACCCCTATCTGAACCTCCCTCCTTCCTCCAGCCCACTCTCTTGCCTCTCATCAGTACAGTGTCCTGATTCTGCACACCAGGGGCCTGCCTTGCAAGGCTCACCTGCAACTACCTCTGCCCTGTGGTCACATGGGTGTGTCCAGGTTCTCCCACACTCTTCCCCCCTGCCCCACCTCAGCCCTGTTCTGATTGAATGGAAAGAGGAGGTAATGCTTAAGAGTTAAAATAGTGGGCTTTCCCCTCAAGATCACTGTATGTCTCCTTTGTTGGAAAAACGAATCCTTTGGGTGTTTCATGACTTGTACCCTTGATTTTTTTATTTTTTCATTGATTCTAAAACTAGCGGCTACAAGGGTGAGCAAGGTAGACAGGGTGCCTGCACTTAGTTTGTTTAAAGTTTTGGAAGGGAATCATCTACAGGGGATAGATTCTACATTTGTCAAATTTACATGGTTCCTCCACTTGGGCAAGTTGCTTCACTCCTCTGAGCCTCGTTTTCCTCCATCTGAAAAATGGCATCATGAGAGTCTCTCCCTGTGGTTTGACAAACAGCCTCAGCTCACCCCTCTGCTGGACCCCATAAGGCACAAACTGCACAACCTCCTTGAAGAGCCCTGAGTTAAACAATTCACTTTAAGTAGTTAAAACTAGGCCGGCGCCTTGTAGGTGCACAAGACCAAGTTCATTGTCACGGTGAAACAAGGGGATCCCCATCACTCAGCACCTCCTGTATGTTTGCAGCAGCTTTGTCTCTTTAGAAACATATTTGTGGTCATCCTTAGACATAAGAAGACTGCTTTCTGATGAACTGTTGCCAGTTCCTTCTTCAGGAGCTGCTGAATCAGGTAGGATGTTTCTCTCAGTTTTGACCCCTGCCTCAGCACTCCCTCCAAGGGGATAATAAATGAGCATGGTAAATTCTCCGGCTCCTGCTAACTACTATCTGTGAGCTGTGTCAGGAGATTATCTGAGGGTGCTGGGATAGATGATAGATTACTTGGAGGCTATTTGTAAGTGTGGCAATAATGAGGAGATGTTGAAGGAGGCGTGAAGGAGGAGCGGGAGGTGATGCCAGAATGTTAACAGCGAGGGCAGCGGAGGAGAGGCAGAGCAGGAGAACATAAAGGGAGGCAAACAGCTGGGCCGGAAACATACAAGCAGAGAGGGCAGGACGGGGGCACCCAGGGATGAGGGGAAGGGAGCGCACAGGGAAGGAGAGGTCATTGTCAACTGACAGAAAAGGCTGAAGTTCGAAAAAACAAAATGTATCAGGCAGGTTGGGAAGAAGGTAGAGTAAAAGAAATGGAAAAAGAAACTCAGGAGGAAGATAATTCAGTGCAGAAATGGAAAACATACATTAGATTATGTCTATTGTATGTAAACAAAGGAGCAAAAGTTTTGCCTGATAGAAATTACCAAGCTCCTCTGAAGTCACTACCACAAACATTCCATGGTGGTTTGATCTCCTCCCACACCTTTCTTTTTCTTTTTCTTTTTTTTCTTTTTTTTTTTTGCGCATTATGTTTGAAATGGACACACTAGGGAAATTCCAGAGTGTCTTTATTGTAAGTTGAACTTCTAAGTTATAGCATTTCAAATACAGAAATAATAATAAGATATGATAATACTATAAAGGACATTATAGTATGGATGAAGACAAAATGGAAGTCATACTGTGTTACTAAGATACCACCTATGCTTAGTATGCTTGATCAATAATGGCATATCTGTCTCATATCATAATCCTTTAAGATAAATAGATGGATGTAGTGTGATTTTTATTTCACCAAAAAAGATTAAAGGACTCACCAAATAATCCATAAGTCATTTGCAGAACCGGTTCGCTGGCCCATTCTTACAAGGCCTGCCCCCTCTGTTCATCCTTCAGAAGCAAATGGGCTGAGGGATTAGACATGCTCAGGTGAGAGTCCAGGCTCCCTGATGTGTGAACTTTATAAGCTGGCCTCTCCAAGGTTCCATTTCCTCCTTCTGCAAAATGGAGCTCCTGCTACTTTTTCATCAGGATTATTGTAACTCTAGCGATAAAATATATAAAGCCTTTAGAAGAAGTAGATGGTCAACAAATTTTAGCTATTATTTTCATGCAACAGAAGATAGTAATATACACCTTTAGAGTCAAGAAAAGGTATCATTGCATTAGCAAAAAAGGAGGGGGAACAGGGTGGCAACATTAAATCAAGGAAGAGAAAAAATGATCACATGAAAAGAGCATGCTGGTGTCAATTTATTATATGGTGAAGGGAAGTGTATTCCTTTGTCTCTAGGTCAATGTGCCTAAATGGAAATAAGTACAGAAATGGAGTAAATTCAGCCACAGACTCCATGAACTGCTATTAAAAAGGAGGCTTGGCATCTCTCAGAATATATTTTAATATGCACTTTAAGACTGAGGTAATGAGATAAGTGGAAACCAAACTATAGAATAAGTGTTACACAGATAGAAGCCTGATTTTTTGATGTTAAAAAACCTGAGAATTAGCAGCAGCCATACCCTCCTGGACTTGATGGTCAGAACTTAGATCCTTTCTAGAGCCCCAGGACACACAGACCTCCTATGGTATGTTTGGAACTAGTATGTTGGATAAACATGGCTCAGCAAGTCCAATCATAAAGAAACCCATAAAGCAACTTTTTGCCTCAAAAGTGTTCTTTATTCAATTCCCCTATCCCTAAATGAATATTTGGGCAGGTTCATAACTTTTCTGGTCACCCTTAGGAAATACAATCTTAATTGAGTAATTGGTATGTCCAACCCCATGTAATAGTCACAACTTCAAGCTTGAAGTCATGTTAAGCTCCCAGCTTCCGCTTGTCGCAGCTGAAGAAGGGATGTGTGACTGGCTGCCTCTCTCCTCCCTCCCGTGAGGTTCCTCCTCCTGCTCCTCCTCCCCTCCTCTCCTACCTCCCCCTCTTCCCCTCTTCCTCCTCCTCCCAGAGCTGGTAAACCCCAGTTTCCATCCCCTGCAAGGTTCGAGTTCAGAGCGACAGGAGAGAAGTGAGGGGGAGGCAAGTCCTCACCATCCTGACATGGCAGAAAGCCAGCATGACCCTCTCTGGTCATGGCAGATGTCTCAACCTGCTTGTTCTCTTATATGCACTTTGGCGGGGTCTTCTGAGACACCCGCATCACGGACGACTCTCGTCTGCACTTTTCTCTGTGTGCAGAAATGCCATTCTAGCTATTCCAGTGGGCCGGTTTGATGAGAGGGAATTAATTGCATTGTGGTGCTTAGTTTTTATTTTGATAAGAACAGGTAGTTGTGAGCCCTCACCTCCTCAGTTCGCAATGTAAAAACCATGAGGGATAATTCAGGTAAATGAAAAGATGGAGGTAAGGAAATCTGAGCAGAAATGCTACTGCTTGGAGCTAGTTCAGTGAAGAACTTATGACTTACTCCAATTTACAGGAGGCTCTGATGGCAGATTGCCAGTCCCCAGTGTGATAGGTTCCCCCTTCTCAGATGGGATGGCTCACCGCCCCATGAGTTCTCTTTAAAGAGAAATCCTGTAGAACAGCCCAGGGACTATATAGTCCATGGTACTGTAATAGCGTTGTGTGGTGACCTGTGGTGAGCATGGCCTCACGGTGAATCACTCTCGCACCTGAAACCAACGTCAAGTTGTGTGTCAACTGTACTTCAATAACAAAATAAATAAAAACAAAGGGAAATCCTATAGAATCCTGTGCTCTGAGGATCTCAAGGAAAAGGAGAGCAAGATCTAGAAAAGGGCTGTCCTGTTTGTGAAGAAAGGGATGGCCATTGAAACTGAGTTAGCTCATCTGTATTTTAGGAAAACAAGTCATAATATAGTGAAGGAAGAAAGGGAGTGATGCACTCATTCATTTTAAAATCATTTCAAAGTATTGTGAGTTTGCATCCAAGTCATAAAGTATTATGTATCAAGCCCTAAATTCTCACCAAGTACTAGGTTGAGCCATCTGAAATTGTGATGTTATAGATTTTTTGGATGTTCAGATGTTGACAATTTCATCTGGTTCAGACTTTTCTTAAACTCTCATCACTAGTACTGAATTACACCTTGTAGTTTAGAAATTGTAAAACTTAGATTAGGTACATCTCTAATCCCACAACCAGATCCTAAGCTTCTTGCAATGAGGAATGGTGACTTACTTATTTTTGCATTCCCTGCAGTACCCAGCACGCAACAGTTGCTGAGAGAATACTCCTTAACTCATATCACAAACTCAGAGTCATGCTTGGACTTGAGCCATCAAATTACTAGCCACCAAATGGCAAAATTAGATTCTAATCATCGATCTTTCCCTTGATACACAAAGTGGAAGGTACAAGAAGTTTAAAAACCTTACATGTGATCAGCAACTTCAAGAAAACTTTGTAATTTTTCCCCCCTCTAGACTGCCCAGGGAAAGGAGAAGTATAGGAAATGGTGGTATGTCCTCCAGGATGCAAAGAGGGTCAGCTCTGGAGGGAAGAGATTGGGTTCAGCCTCCAGCCTCAGACACCTACCCAATCCAAGGAGGCAGCCAGAACAAGCTAGCCTCCCTGTGCTCCTCCCCTGATGTCAGGCAGGGGCAAGAACAGAAGCAGAACATCGAGAGGAATCATACGCCACTTCTGCCCACTCAGTGTCTAAGGAGAGATTATTTCTTGGCAGTTGTTTCGGCTTTTTAAAAAAATCCCAGCCCCAGCCCGCTCTTTCTGGTGTCTTTCAAATCTGATTGGAAACTCCCAAGTGTGTTTAGGGCTCTGTTCTAGAATGGGTGAACATAGCTGGAATTGCAGAGTGTCATCTGTTGCATACTTGGAGAAATTTTTTAAAACCTAACTCAACATTAACCTGCTAACAAACTCTGACCTAGAATTTTAATCAGATATTTGGGTCTTCTAAAATCATAAAGTCTTCTAAAAAGAAAATCAAAACTCACTTGATGTTTGTATTCCTGAATTATTGTTTTAGTGCAAAACTACTTGAATCTGGCATTTTGAAATCTTCTAAAGGAAATTTTTCAGACACCTTTGGGGGTGTGATTTCTTAATAGAATAAAACTGCCATGGTTTAGTAAAATGCTTCTATAAGCCATAAGAGGCCACTCCATAACACCCTCAGATTTATCAACACCAAAATCCCCAAAGTCACAAAGACCATATTAGCATTTCATTATAAATGCGTTTGGGATCCTCAGTAACTTGAAAAGCTTCTATTTTTGTATTTCAGATGAAGCATAAGGCTTAATTAATAAAATATGGAGCTAAGGATCATGCCAAATGAAATAAATATTTATTGGAAATAACTAAAACAACTTTGCTGCAGTAGAGAGTCCTAAAACCATACTCAGAGGAATGCTGGATATGTTTCTGTGTTTTCACAGTAACATGCTGAATATTATGTCCAGGTCTCCAGAGCTGGGTAGGAGCAGGGCAAGGATTACCCCTAATGCAAGGGGGCAGTCACACGGTCGAACAATATTAAATAAGCATATTATGATCAATACCCTTAAAACCCCAAGAGAAATTTTAAAACTTAAATTGTCTGAGGCTTAGCTGTATGGCTCCCAATTAACTGAGTGAGTTGTGTTTTTAAATACCCACGTCCTGCTGAAAATTCCCCATAGTTTTTTTAAAAAGCTATAAAATGTGTTTCTGGCGACAGAATTCACCTTAATAAGTTTCAGAAGGTTTTGCTAGTTCATTCACACTTCAGCTTATAAACGATGTAGACAAGTAAGCCAAATCATTTTTCCCATCTTCTGCATGGTTGGGAAGAGTACAAAATCCAGCTGCATTTCATTAAAGCGATTTTGGAAAATCCAAGACAGCGCATGAGGGAAAGAGGACTCGAAAGTCAATCCTTGGAACCCAAGGTTACACTTTGTACATGGTTCTCTGTGCCTCTCTCCCTTTATAGCAGATGCTAGACCATGTTAAGCCTCTGCTGACCTAAGGGTTTGTCACTGATGATTCAACAACAAGAACTACGTAGACCCGTTCAGTAATTGTAAGCAATTTCCCATTCATCTATCAAATGATGGTCTCTTTTAGTTCATATGTGCGCCCAAAGCACCCTGATTTCAGAGCAACGTAAACCTTTGCAAGCTCTTTTATGAGGCTAGTCCCATTGGAAAGCACTGGATTCTGGTGACAATCACCTTGTGGCTCTTTTGTTTCCCTGATAAAAAATGAAAAGCGGTTGGGATCCTCCTAGCAGTGTCTACAGGGCACCCTTGACAACAGTGGCTTTGAGGCACAGTGTTGAGGTCATCATTTTATAAAGCAGCACAAAAAGGTGCTCTTAGAGACAAGCCAATACTCAAATCCTTCAGCTGGCTGTGTCAGTGATTTTAATTTTATACACGTTCCTTCCTTTTGTTTCAATATGAATATATCCTACCCTGCCTCTCCCTCTCCCAAAGGAAAAGTTTTACAAAAGTGCCTTTGAAGTACTTCACCAACCAGGGTCATATTTACAACGTATTTCACTGGCTTCCTCTTTGGGGCCCTGGCGAGGCAACAATGAGTAGGCCTAAGACATGCTTTCAAAGGGTCTGTGATTCCCCTCCTTCATGCACCACAAGGCCCTCCAGCCGCTTTGCAAAGCAGTGGTAAACTAATGACCCCACTCATGCAGTCTCAGAGCTAGGTGGTGTCCATATTTGGGGAGAGACTTTCTCTTAGGAAAGCAGATGTCCAACAAAGGAGCCTAAATTCTCCAGGATAGACGAGATCAGATGGAATATCAGTCTTAACGAGTGCCTATTTAGTAGCAGGCTAGCATTCTAGGATCACTCTGAAAGCAAATAGGAATGTTGTTTTTTTCCCACATTCCAAGCAATGGAACCAAACCAGAGAAAAGGAGAGGGTTTGGGACTCCAGTTCCTCTTGAATTTTCCCAGCAGAGGTCACCACTTTCACAATGTAGATGGGTTTCCAAGTGTTAAACAGGTTAGTTCTATAAATTACAATTGACAAAGTATTGAAAGGAAACTTCGGTTTCTAGAACTGAGAACAGACCCTCTAGAAAGCACTTTATTCTGTAGAGAAAGAAAAAATAGCAATTATTCAGAAAATGTAGGTCATTCAAACAGTTTAATATAGATCTTGGTATTTGAGATAAGTCTCTAATAAACTGAGTACATCTCTTTTGAGCGTTTGTGCACACACATATACAACGATGATTTTAAAATTATTTTCGCTGCTTTAAATGGGAGGCTTTTCTCCCATTTAGGGTATGTAACTCAAAAGAAGGATCATGAATATTACTTATTGCAAATCTCTGCTGTACTGTGATTTTAGTTGTATCTACCTTTGAAACTAATTCTATAGGCATTGAAAGTAACAAGTGCATATACTGAACATTTGAATTTAGTTTTATAGGATGTGATGCCCTTAAATGGTGAGGCAGAGTTATCATGCCCTTTGGTTTCTTGTGAACTTTTGTAGACTCTTGTCTGGCAAGCATCCAGGACTTATGTTAAAGGCATTGAAACAATACCTTGTATATGTTGAACCATAACATTCTCAAAAGTCTTTATAATAAAGCAAGGGATCAAGGAGTTCATGCTGGAACTCAGTAAGAATGCCTTCTTTAAGAGAGAACAGGGAATAATGATCATAAATAGTGCCCAATGGAAATCCTTGAAAATGAATTGTCCAAAAAACATTTGTTGCCCCACGTGGATCATTATTTTGACTATTTCTGTCATATAAGTCTCCCTAAAATAAACCGGCTGAAGTATAGATAGAGAACAGAGGTTGCTACTTCTGCCCCCGTGGATGGCTATGCACACAGTGAGCTGGCTGCTGAATAATTCTGAACAGTAGAGAGCAGTAGAGGAGTGTCAGAGCACAGAGCTGGCCAAAAATCAAGATAATGGAAAACAAACTAAAGGCATGTTCTCTTAAAATGATGTTCAGTTTCTCCTGACAGCGAAAGACATGTTGTAAATGTATCCGTTTTCAGAGAACGGGTAACAAACATCCAAACAAGAAGCTATCAGACAGGATTGCCAATATCTATACTGAAAAGCTTTTATTACAAGTTAAAGCTCTTTAACTTGGGAAGAGTAGAAGAATTCAGTAACATGGTCTATACAAGCTTCAGATCATCATTAATAACTATAACCTAGAGCGGGTCTCAGACTAGTCATCTAGGAGAATCACCAAAATCAATGTCGTTTCTGCGAATGCCAGTTTATACTGCACATTCACGACACTTGAATCAATTTGCCAGTAAATGTGTCTGTCACACACTATGTTGTCAACGAGCCTGTGTACAAAGTACATCATAATTTACAATACAAATCTCCCTTCTCCTTGGCCTTAGTAACCCCACTGGTGTGGCAGTGAAAATGCCGGTAATAAAGACACTGAGCAACTCACATCGGTTACACTGTTTCCATTTCAAACCTGACTTCACTACACATCCAAAACTGAATTCCCGGTGCCCATCTCCTAAATAAGGCCCCCATCCACCCAAGCCAGGAACATAATGGTCATCCTTGATCCTTCCTTCTTCCTTACCTCCCACAACAAGTCCTCTTGATTCCGATCCTAAAATCTACTTCACCCCCATTCCCGTCTTTCCAACTCCACTGGCACCCCTTCACGCGGGTCCTGTCACCTCACACTCGCACCACAGCAAAAGCCTCCACCTGCTCTTCCTCCTTCCAGCAGAAAACATGGGTCTGATCCTAGCATTTCCCTGCGTGAAACCCTTCAGCTGCTGCCCACTGAATTTGGAATGCAATCCAAACCCCTTATGATGGCCCACCATGCCCTGACCACCCGACCCCACCCCAGCCTCACGCCACATCCACTCCAAGATCTCTGACTCAGGCCCTTCCCACCTGATGTTGCCTTTGACTGAAGGCGCTGTGTTTTGGGGAAGTCAACTAACCATCTGGGCCTGTCAAGAAAAGGAGACAAAACTGTGTGACCCTGGTTTTTCTCCTCCATAAAAGAGGCAGCTTGGTCTTTGTCCAACAGTGACCTTCCTGTTACTTTTGAAAAGACAAAAGGTCTCTTGAATTTATCTTTTAAGAAATTCTACCGAGCACTGATCCTGAAATAATATGAGAAGTTAGCCACATGCCCACTGGAAAATATTTTCCACATATAGCACAGAATATAAAACACTTTGAAATTGAGATGTATATGTTAACCAGCAATGTTTTCAATTAATAGAGGGATATTTATACCATGTGAGAAGCCTTAAAACTTAAATTACAGCAGGATAGGAGACTTAATCCTTAGAAAGTAAATGCACTGCTCTCTTACTAGGTTAGGTTCTATTCTGAATGCACCAGTTACATGTGGGTACATATCTAAATTAGCATTCTCATCATCCTTTATTAAAAGTGCATTTTCAAGGTTCTCAAGGTTTATACTATTCTCATCAGCAGGACAGTATTGTCAGGTTTCCAATTTCCTATTGTTGGGCACCCAAACCAGAATTCGGGGCCCAATTTCCTATAAACTGAGCCAACCCCACTCCAGGTCAATCCAGTTCTGCAAGCTTTGTTGGCTTTCTGTTAGATGCCAGGCACCTGCCAAGCTCCAGGCTGCAATAAGGAGATCCAGGGCCCAGCCCTCAGAGGCCTCATGGTGCAGCGGGCAGACCCAGAGGCAAACAGACCATGTCAGGGGTCTGGTGAAAGAATAGAGGAGAGACTGTAGTCTCTGGGGCAACAAAGTGCTCTTGTCCGTGTGGAGGGATCAGGCAAAGTGTGATGGACCAATAGTATGTCCCTGTCAAAGAAGAAAACAGCGTTCCAGGAAAGGGAATCAGGAGACAGCCAAGGGGACTGCAGCAGCAATGTCCTTTGGGGGAACAGCCAGGGCTCAACAGGGTCTGTGACCAGAAATGACTCTGGAAAGAGAGGCAGGCACCATGTTGCGAAGAGGATGGTATGACCCACATGCTCTCCATAAAGTTTGAATTGCACCCTGACATACTACTAATAATAACCATATTAGGTAGCGTATGGAGACCTCACAAAATGCCCCTCCACCTGAAATAACTCACGTAATGCTTTGTAGCTGAGACCGGGGCCATCTCTTCAGCCCTGCTGGGCGCCACTATGTCGAGAAAAGGAGACAAAACTGTGTGACCCTGGGCAAATCCCTCAAACCCTTGAACTCCGCTTCATCATCTGTAAAATGGGGATAATTGGGTTGTTGCGAGAACTAACCAAGTGAAGAAATATAAAAGGCTTAGTGAGCACTGTGCCTAGCATGTGGTGCACCCCTGCTGTCATGATCATCTTCAACCGCATCATCGTAATCCATTTTTAAGATCGGATTAAGAAGTGGAACAATGTAACCATATTTGCATGTGAAAGGTGTCTAATGGGGGGGGACAGGTGCCATATCCCCAGCTCCAGGGGACACCTGCCGTTCCCTTTGCAGTCAGTATAAATGTGCCCCTCGGACCTAGGCCGGGCAACAGGCTCTGAGAAGAACAAGACAAGAAGTAATCCAGAGATGATGAAAGCTGCCGTGCAGGGGAGCGGGGAAAGCAGGAGGGTGGTGGGAGGTTCGTAGTGACCGGTGATGGAGCAGTTAGGGACAGTCGGGAAGTGCACGCGGTCTTGATCAATGCCAGGCTTCTGGCTGTGGGCTCTGGGCTGTGGGGATCAACTTAGATCAGTGCCTGTTTCTGAATCTGTGTCTCCAACTTCTTTCCAAAGGCAAAATAAACCCGATTTTAGACTAGCCATCTTTTCCTATTAAATGTGTCTCTCCCTCTTAGGAGTATAAATAACTAGCATTGACTGTGTGCTCAATAACATGTCCCAGGGAGGCCGGGACACACAGCAGGATCTTGTGATTTGCTATTGTAGCAGCCTTCTTTCTGTCTAACAAGACTGCCCGTGCTATTTCAGAATTAATGATTTCAATCACCAAAGGCACCTTTTCGGTGAAATGAGGTACATACAGCAGAAGCCTCCCAGTAGTTGTGGAAAAGTTCTTCATTTTGCTAATGTATGGTTAAATGTACCTCATCACAGGGTGTGGGAGTGTGGAGTTTTAATGACACAGAAGCAAAATCTGTCTGTGTATCCTTTTGTAAAGACAACCTCAGAACATCCTGAAAATGAGAGAGACGGAAAAGAGCACTGGTTGTGTCACCGGCTTCCCGCGGCCCTCCCCCCGCCCCGCCCCCCGGAAGCCTGTGCGGGGTCTAATATTCACACCTGCAGGCTGGGGGAGGCTCTGGCTCCCAGGGTGGGGGAGGACTGTAGGGGGCTTTCCTGTGCCCCCACTGGGTCCCAAAAATATCTTTCCTGGTTTACCTATTAACTACTTTCAAAGAAAAACAGAGTTAGTTTAATAGCTCACATTTAGCCAAAACACATGTTTAGAGATTTTATTTTAGCCCCTGCTTGACCCAAGTGCAATAACTCTCAGATATGTCACATTTTATGTGTAGCTTCTTCACTCCTAGGGGGGCCAGAACCAGAGTGCTGTCGACGCCTTGATCCTTCCGAGGTCCCCTCTGTACAGCACACATTTGAACTGAGACTGGTGTCACACTGCTTACCCTTTATCCACTGCTCCTTCCTTTTGTTTGTTTGTGTTAAAGCAAAATATTCCCTTGTATTTTTCAAAACAATTACTCGTAATAAACATCCAATCATTAGGGCAAAAAATTTAAAAACAAACTTTAAAAAAAATAAACCATCTGTATAGTTTGATACTTTTACAATAATAACAATAATAGCTACCATTTGTTGAGTCCTACTCGTATATAAATGCCATGCTTCGTACATTATATACATGATTGTGTTTAATCCTCACAATGACCACAGAAAATGTTACTTCTGGGGCACACTTGAGAGGCTGGGCTCAAATAGCCTGGCTCCCAGACACTGAATGGAGTGTTTGTTGGAAATGCTGATAGGCCTGAGGGTCAGGAAAATGCCAGGCAACACAGTAGCTAGGCATCCGGTGGCCCATGAATACACTCCCTGGCACCATGTTGCCCTGGCCTGATCCTTGATGGCTTCTGGAGCTGACCGCAGTGTGGGTCCTGTTGGCCTTGAGGCCTGCGGTTCAGTTCCTCCTCAGGTACGAGGACCGCGTGCTTGACCCTGTGGCCCCCTCCATGGTGCTCTTTTCCTGCCTTCTGGTCCTCTCTACAGGTCCCCACTAGCACTTTCTATGTGCCAAGCACTGATCTAAGGACTAGATGGACTGTAGTGAGCACAATCCATGGTTTCGTGTGGAGCTGTGTTCTGTGCATCTTAACTCTATTGGGCACAGACAGGAAATAAACAAGTGAAGAAATAAGAAATCACCCTGAATGTGACTTTGAAATCAAACCCCGTTCCATCTCATACATGACTCCAGGCTTCTGACCAACCACGCACCAAAAACCCTTGCAGGGGCTTTTTATCCTCTGCAATAGGCAGTCTGTTTCTCCTTCATAGGCTGTCAGAATTCACTGACAGGATAGCCC
This sequence comes from Callorhinus ursinus, assembly GCF_003265705.2. Classification (NCBI taxonomy): domain Eukaryota; kingdom Metazoa; phylum Chordata; class Mammalia; order Carnivora; family Otariidae; genus Callorhinus; species Callorhinus ursinus. Next base: position 41,443,307 of record NW_027397066.1, on the reverse strand, counting down.
TGGCCTCAGTGTGCCTTGCTCACAAACCTGAATTGTGAGCAAGGCTGTGTCGGTCTTATTCTTCCCGATCAAATTCCTCTTTATTATATGTTCAGAAACTAGCCATTCATACCATCTTTATTCCTGAACTAAGTACTTCAGATCCATCTTAAACTGCACGGAATAATCTAGAAGGAAACCTGATGCTCTCTTTTTTAAACCTTCCTTGCCAGATGCCTGCATCTTTCTTCTGGCCTGTGGTCTGGCCCCTTGAGCTCAGTAGACCCCCCGGCACCCCCTGCTACTGTTATCCCCTGATGATACTAGACTGGCACTCATCCCACAAAGTTCTCACCTCCTCTCGGCCTTCAGAGGGGAAAGGAGTGTGAATGCCTCTCTACCTTAGGGTGGAATGTGGTAGACTCTTAATATTCTTACGAACTAATCCAAAGCCCTTAGCCAGTGTTCAGGCTCATAAACGATGCTATAATAGCATATAATTTCTCCCATAAAGTGCAATCAAGTGGAAGGGGCCTCTTCAAAACCTTAATGATGCTATAAATATTGTACAGAAATATTTGAATTTCTTCTAAGAATTGTCAGATGCATACAATTCGCACTTCTCTCCACTTCCAGCAGCAGTATGAGGAGTTAACTCCTGTGGGGCAGTTGTCCCAAGTCAGAGTTGCCTCCGCAAGGGAGTTCCAGCGACTGCAGGCAGAGTAACAACAGCAGGATGGTAATAAACACGGACTCAGTGCTCACTGTGTGTGTGGCTCCATGCTCAGAGCTTTACATACGTAACTCTGAATCCTCCAACAACTTGCAAGGTAGAAGCGAGGATTTTCCTTATTTCTCAGATGAGAAAACTAAAGCAGAGAGGTTGAATAACTCACCCAAGGTTCCCCAGCTAGTAAGTAGTAGAACAAGGATACAGATCCAGGCTGTGTGTCCCCAGAGTCAACGCCAAAATCTCCAGTCTGTCATCTCTCCCAACATGAACAAAGAATAAAGCTGGGATGAGCTATAGGTCCAGAGCGCTTGGCTGGGCTCCCTCACTGTGAGTGGAGCTCCCCCATACCTGCCCCTGGTGCATGGCATTCAAATTCCCGCTTCTGTCAAGTGGCAGATTGTCGCACGTCTTGGGCGTTTGGGTCCCTAGGAAGGTGAGCTCCTTCGGGGCCAGGGCCCCACTTCCTCTCCAGTTCATCAAGCTTTGTATTTCTCAGGTGTGGCAGCCCCCTTACCCTTGGCCAGACTTTTCCACCTTTCAGGAGGAGGTTAAGCCCTGGGAGGGAGATCTGGGTTTGGAAACAATATTTCCGATTCAAGAGAAGGCTGGGGGTAAGGAAGCAACAATTTTCTGACTTAAAAGGAGGAAATAATTTTCTACCTGACTTTGGAAGACAAGGGAAATGCCTCCCCTAACAAATTCCCTTTATTGAAGCTGCTAGGTAAGTGTTACTTAATTTAAATACAATAGCACCCTTCAGCAGAAGAACTGAAATTGATACCCAGTGCTTTCTTCCACAAAGTCTTCTGCTATAAATTCAAATTTGTAAGAGAACAGAATCTTAGAAACAAGCAATTGTTTCTTTCATATTTCTTGAGCTTTCTATCCTTTTTATAAGTGAAATAAAAAAAGAAACCATATTAAAGAAAACGGTCCCTTTTAGAAAAATGAACAATGATTTTCATTTTTGCATGTTGTTTTCCATCCAGGCTCAGATTATTAATCTGTTTTCATGATGTCCTTGCAGCTCACGGTAGTAGAATAACTCCAGTAACACAGTTCCTGAAATTCAGGGGCTTAACATGACTCAGAGTCACATCTCACTCTGCATCTCTAACTCAAGTCAGTAGAGGGCTCTGCTTGTCACAGTCACTCAGGCGCCTTAGGGCAGGATGAAGACACACACACACACACACACACACACTTCCACCATCGCTGAGACAGGGGAAGGAGAAGCAGCAGATTACAGACAGACCCTTAACCCTCTATATGGAAGTAGTACCCATTGCCTCAGCTCCTTCCCACCAGTCAAAGAAGTCCCATAGCCAACGCAGCTCAGGGAGGATGGGCTGATACACAGGCTATGTGCCTGGAAGGACAGGAAATGGAATGTTAGAGAACAGCCCTCATGAACTCCATAACTGTACTATATTCTACTATGATCATTTACTAAGCCAGTTTTCTACTATTAAATATTTAGGCCAGAAGCAATGAATTTATATGATTTTAGAATACATATTTGAATGTGTCCTACGGCACCATCCCCAAGTAACATGTGGTTGCCCCTGTATGAGATCCCTTGTACGTGCGCACACACATCCCCACACACGCACGGGCACCCAGACACACGTGTAGCAGGCTACTGACCCCCACACCAGCAGCTTCCTCCCCACTACTTTCCGGTCATGTTTTGCAGCAAGAGAAATATAAATCAGAGGTCCTGTCATACCCACTTTCCTGCTGCTGGGTTCTTAACCACCTCTGCGCAGCCTTCCTCCTTTGTGGTAAAGCATTTATAACAGTATCTATCTTCCATTACAGCCAAATACTGAACACACACACATGCACACGCTCACACACCCATCTGATCACCTGTTTGCCCTGAGGCCACAAACTGGAAGATCAGACACTCACAAAGCTTAGCTCAGCCATACATGCAAATGTGCCTGCATGTTCTGATTTGTTCCCACTTAAACCCAGGTTGTTGTCCTAAGTACCTTGTCTCCTCCACGCTGCCGCCTCAGACTCTGTGCCTCTTCCCACCCGTGCCTCTTGGGCCTAGCATTTACAACGTCCAGCAGCAAGCTGTGCCCTCGGCCCTAGCACAGTGCCGGGCACACAGTAGTCATGTCCAAACGAGAACAGAGATGACTTGAGATGTGAAAAGAGGGCGCAGGGAAGCTTGTGCTGCCCCTTGAAGGTGGTGCCATTCCCCAGTGATAGTGTCGTCTATGAATCCGGGTCATAGGACCACTGTGGCTTTTGAATTGAATTACTGTGTATTGCCAGTCTTTCAGATTATAAAGTAAAATGTCAGGGGGACACTAGAGCCACCTGCCCTGTAGTTGAATACTTAACGTTTTAATTAAAATATTAGTGACTGAGAGGACCTGGAAGCAACTCAACACCCCTGGGAGTCAGACAGGGAAGCGGGAAGGGACAGAATGGCCCGGAACATGAGCTAAGGTGGTCCACAGGGCTGGGGGACAGAGGGCCTCAGAAGCCCAGACCAAGCTCAGGAAGACAGTGGTACCAGCAGGCCCAAACTGGCAAACAGGGCAACCGAGAAAGAGTTCAAGACAAGTGAGCAGCAGCTGTAGTTTGCTGAGGACATGTGTCCATCTGTGGGTCTAGTAGGGGTACAGAGAACCGAACCACTGCCCTGGTGGAAGGGAAGCCAGGATTGGCAGGAAGTAAGAGACAGTAGAGGAATGCTTGGGGCTACTTAGCTTCTAATTCTGGGGCTGTCATTCCTTTGGCAAGTTACTTAACCTCCCTATGCTTATTTCCTAATCTGTAGAATGGGATTAATAATAATACCTACCTTGTGGGGATATTGTGAAGATCGATAAAAGAATATGTGTATCTTATCATTATATGTATTGCATATGTATGTTATACATATGTAACAGTATACATATTATATTGTATATATTGTGCATATTGCTTAGAATAAGAGCTGAAGCATAGTAAATGCTTTAAAAATGTTAGTTCTTGGGACTCCTGGGCTGCTCAGTCGGTTAAGCGTCTGCCTTTGACTCAGGTCATGATCTCACAGTCCTGGGATCGAGCCCCACGTCAGGCTCCCAGCTCAGCAGGGCGTCTGCTTCTCCCTCTTCCTCTCCCTCTGTGATCGCTCTCGCTCTCTCAAATAAATAAATAAATAAATAAATAAATAAATAAATAAATAAAATGAAATACATAAAAAATGTTAGTTCTCACAGGGTTCTTGGGCCCCAAATGCTAAATCGTATTTAGGACAAAGTCCCAGAGATAGAGGCAAGCTGGGATTCCTTATAGAAGAGGGCCAACTCTACACGGGAGAATCCAGAGGTAGATAAGCCATGGTAGAAAGATGTAGAATGTGCAGAAACATCCTTTTGAAGTCGGTTGAAGATGGAGATGATGGGCAACTTAGATGAGCCTTGAAGACATTATGCGAAGTGAAATGAATCAGTCACAAAAGTACAAATCCAGGATGATTGTGCTTATCCGACATATCTAGCACAGTCAAATTCCTAGAGACGGAAAGTAGAATGGTGATTGTCTAGGGGGAGCAGGAGGGGAGAATGGAGAGCTATTGTTTAATGAGCACAGAGTTTCAGTTGTGCAAGATGGAAAGAGTTCTGGAGATGGAAGGAGGGGATAGTTGCACAACAATGTGAACGGAATGTACTTAATGCCACTCAACTGTGCACTTAAAAAATGGTGAAGATGGTAAATTATACGTTCTGTGTATTTTACCTCAATTTTTCAAAAACTAAGGAAGTCTGCATAAAATGTGGACGTTAGTAATGATAATGTATCCATTTTGGTTCACAAACAGCAGCAACTCTATCACACTAACATAAGATGTCAGTACTAGGGGAAAGTGGGTTCAGGGGTATAGGAGAAATCTCTGTACTATCTTCATAATTTTTTGGTTGGTCTAAAACTGTTCTATAAAAATAAGTTTGTTTTCCACAAAATAGCTATAAAAGATGGGAAGAACCAGATAAAGAGCTGCTTTGGCTGGAGTAAGAGATGACTGAGAATACTGGACTGGTCATTGTGAGTCTAAAAACAGACTCTAAGTGTGGTTTTGAAGGTACTGTGTAAGGAGGAAAAGTACCTCAGATAAGATGGCTCACGGTGTCTGCTGGACAGATGACCATGATAATGACTGAGAAGGGATTCAGGTCATCAAATGGACTTGCGCTCACCCCGATCCCCCTTTGCACACATGCAGGCAAAAGCCATAAGAAGACACATCTAATCAGTTGAGCAGGTTTCAAATTCCAAATAAGGAAGGTCACTAAACCTGCGTTCTTGGACATTTCCATAAAGCAAAACAAGTGGACAATTAGGAATACATAGAATGGAGTAGAGCAGGGCATGAGGCATTGGCCCCAGAGTCCAGATGGTCAGATGGGTCTAAATAAACTTAAGTATGTAAGCATGTCGGACTGAACTGTCAAGTGTTGGTCGTAGGAATTAGATGTCATTTAAAAAATAAGACTTACTGTCTTAAATTCTTGTCTCTAGAAGTTCCTAAAAAGTCTTTATGAATCAGACCCAAATTCAACACATTTTTAGCACCCAGGAAGTTCTGTATTTGGCATGTTTACCCATACTGCAGTGTGGGTAATGGGGAAAGGGGGGGGGGCCTGGTGTGATGGGCTAGAATAAAGGGAACATGCACTCAGCAGCAGGAAGAAAATGAGCCCTGAGCCAGGACTGCCAGAAGGACCCAAGGGCCCGAGGCTGAGCCAAATCAGGAAATAATGTCTATGCTATAAGTGAGGAAATCTTTCGAAGTCAGTGATATGCCGTGCAAATGGCAACATTAGACCTCTCATATTTTTGACCTTTTATAGTCCATGTCATTTACTGGAATACATTGAGTGTGGCCCCCAGAAAAGGGAAGACATGCAGCTGGGTGCAAAAATTGTGTGGACAGATTAGCACGAAACCTAGTCTTCTCCAGCTTGGCTTCCACCACTCATGAGGGTTATGGCATGTAGGAGGGGATCACTAAGTGCTTTTTGACTAGTTGCAACTTGGAATAAATGGCATTAATACGTGGTGTGTGTGTGTGTGTGTATCTTTGTGCAACTTTGGTTACTATGTGAGATTTTTTTTAAATGCATCTATTTATCACCATATATTCTGCCTTTGAGGTCAAGAATCATGTCATTAATGTCATCTTTGTAAGTATTAACAGCTTCTGTGAGGCTTTTCCCATTGTGGGATGGAATCCAAACTGACACAGTTTTCTAAACTAGAGACTAAGTTCACATGGTGTTATTTTATTTAAAATGCCTATCTTAGACCATCCTATATCATGCTGGCCCGTCATTAGAAGCACTGAAGTGAAGGCTGGCCGACCAACTACAGTGGTCCCCTCTTACCTGCAGTTTCACCTTCCATAGTTCCAGTCACCCGCAGGGAACTGCGCTCCAGAAGCAGATGATCCTCCTTCTGATGTATCATCAGAAGGTCAGTAATAGCCTGACACTCTATCACGGTGCCTACAATATTCACCTCACTTCATCTCATCACATAGGCATTTCATCACTTCCCATCATCACAAGAGGAAGAAGGGTGAGTGCCATACAATAAGATATTTTGAGAGAGAGAGAGAGACCACACTCACACAACTTTTTTACAGTATGTTGTTATAATTGTTCTATTATTAGTTTTTGTTGTAATCTCTTACTGTGCCAAATTATAAATTAAGCTTTATCATAGGTATGTATATGTAGTACATGTAGAGTTTGACACTATTTGTGGTTTCAGGCATCCCCTGTGGCTGGATGGATCCCCCCCTGGATAAGGGGGGTGACTGTACATTGGATGGGAGTTGGGATTAAAAGATTCAAGGACCCCTTCTGACTCTGAGCCCATTTTTCTGTGACCCCCAAATCTTCCAAGATCCATGTTCTCTTTGCAATATGTAGTGCTTGAGTACCTTGTCTTCACATTGCAAACGAGTATTGTTTAGCCTGAACCCTTCATTGGATGACATGAAAACTCAAGCCACTCAGTTGCAACTCTTCTAGAATATGCCTGGGAACATGGATGGAGATAAGCATGGTGTTTCAGGGACCACTGGAAAAGCCTTTGGTTTTAGGCAAGTGTAAGGCTCCTCTTAGTATAGTAAAATGTCTTTCTTTAATATTTTGGAAATGTGGGATCTCTTGGCTAAAGGAATTCATAGTCGCTCCTAATGACTTAATGCTGATCAAATCCAACCTGATGGTATATATATCTTCATCCTTCTACTAACTTCTTGTGCCCTCAACCAGTCCGGAGCTTAAATAACAAAAGGCAAAAAAAAATTCCTGACCTAGTTTTTGAATCTTTACATGATGCATAGATAAAAATAATTTCTCTGCACTAATTAACTGAAAAGCCTTGGAACCCAACAGCTTGGAAGCTTTCCATTTCTAAATTTGATGCCCAGAACATTGCTCAGTGGTTTGCTTTAGGGAAAGATGTGTTAGTTTTAATTAACCCATCGTTGAGCTTTTGAATGGAAATAATTCAGTAAAATCTTTGTATTATTCTTTCTCCCAACTAATCACAAGAGAATAATGTAATTTGGGAAAAACAAAGGTATGACTAATCCTTCACTCCCATGTCTGATTTTTCTTATGCTGCTTTTGATTGCCATGTATTAGATTAAACCAATCAGATAACCACACAACATGGAACTTTAAAGTTCATAGTTATTGCTTCTTCTCTTGTCCAACTTACTGAAATCAGAAAGCAACATTTTCTCCTGACCACCACCTCTGCTCTTATCGATAGCATATCTGGTGGAGGGAGGAACTAAGCCTGAGAGAGAAACAGACGGCTGCTCACCGGGTTGACAGAAGAGACACCTGTCTCAGAGAAGCCCCTTTCCTCTCTTCCTAAGAAAACCAAACAGATAGTCATGGCCAGAAGAGAGAGGATTTGAGTTCATTGGATGGACAGACTTTTGAACACAGTGGAGTTTGTAACCGTACCTTAGATGCTTGCATCTGCAGTAGTTCAATTTAGGATAAGAAACATTGGTGGGGAGGAGGGAATGGAATCACAAAAATGAAATGTCAAGTTAAGATCATGGGTACTCTTGGAAAGATCAAGTGCCTTTTAGAACCTGGCTCCTAGAAATGAGGAGGAGAAGGCAGCTCAAGGACCTTATAGCAAATTCTTTTTTTTTTTAAGATTATTTATTTATTTATTTATTTGAGAGAGAAAGAGAATGAGAGAGAGCATGAGAGGGGGGAGGGTCAGAGGGAGAAGCAGGCTCCCCAAGAAGCAGGGAGCCCGATGTGGGGCTTGATCCCGGGACCCCAGGATCATGACCTGAGTCGAAGGCAGTCACTTAACCAACTAAGCCACCCAGGTGCCCCCCCCTTATAGCAAATTCTTAATGCAAAAGAATTAAGTGTATATAAATATCTTTAAAGCAGTAGGGTGAGTGACCCCAAATCTTCCTGCTGTTCTCTGACCTGATGTTGCATCAGAAGAAAATGACAACAGCAAAAATAGTGATGATGGAGAGGAATATTTTCTTTTTTCAATCCAGGAAGCAGATGAACTCATATGATCTCAGTAGTAATCTCACTTGTAGTTTTCTTTTTCTTGATTAGTGACCACGGCATTTCTGATAATAAGTTGCAAAGTGAGGAAAATACATTTGTTCTATTTAAGGGAGGGTAACTAAAATGCTTCAGCAGCCAATGGAGTACTTTCAGAGATTTAAACCTGGTCAGACCCCTGTTTGTTTAGTAACTTCTTGATTTCAACAAAGGTGTGTGTGTGTGTGTGTGTGTGTGTGTGCGCACGCGCGCATGCGCGTGTGCAAGGACATACACGCCCAGGCAGTGCTGGAGAAGGAGGAAGAAGGAAATCAATGAGCTTGTGTATAAACAAGTCACTTTTATGTGATTTTGAGACCTGGGCCCTGCTTTTTATTCTGTCTCCTTTGGGGATCTCCTCTAAGCTCAGTACTTCAGCTATGTCATCCGAGGAGATAATTACTTTGGAAAAGTAAGGTTCACGATGACCATAACAGTAAAATATTGGATAGTCCATTCTGGGTGAAAGGGATTAGGCTTCCTTTCAGAGACTGGGAAGCCAGCCTGCGGAAGGGGCAAGTCTCCCACCACTGATGAAAAGAGAGGAAGACGAGGCAAGAATATACAACTTTTGACTCCTTTCTTACTCTGTCTCATGGTCATGCTGGTTGCCCTAAACTGTTCTCATCAGTCCTAACACAGCTGTCATTTAAACATATTACTTAAAAAAGGAGAAATAGGCAGTTTTGAGAGTCTAGCCAAGGAAAATGACCTCAGCCATGCTACTCACCAGCCCAATGTGTGTTCTTCTGAGCTGTGTCAGCTTCAGGTGGAAATACTACGGGGGAGTCCTTTTCAGCTCACTAAAAGGAATCATTTAATGTTAAAGCCACCCGGCAACAGAGCTGATGGCCTTAAGAGTTTGTAAGGTGCCAGGAGTAAAAAGTGTTCAAGGTGAATGGCCATCTGTCAGAATTTCTGCAAAGGAGATTCCTGCTTTGGGTCAGAGCTTATGCTAGGGACCCTCTGAGGTCACTAAGAACTGTGCATTTCCCTCACTGCCACATCTGCCCTTGCAGCCCTGACCTCCCTCCTGGAATCTGGGAGCTGTAGAATTGTCCATGACTTTGGAGGCTACCTTATCTAACCCCTACAGAGAGTTTAAGGGAGTACCGTGGCCCTCTTTGAGTTCTAGTCCCACCCCTAGTGGCTTGTCTTGCCTGTAGGATATCAAGTTCTTATGCCTTAGCTTTGTGTTCATGCCTCCTTCCCATCTCCTAACAAGTCTGCCTGTAATTCACCCTTCCAGCTGGTCTTTCACCAACATCAACCGGAGAGGCTGGCTTTCCCACTTTTCCACAGATACCCTTACACACTTCTGCCTCCAAGTTACTAATGACAGCTAATCGACCACAACTGCTTTAAAAAACAAAAACAAAATCAGCTTACCTTATGTAAATAGTCCAGAGATAGAGCTGGTTTCCTCAATCTTTGTCTTCAGGAGCCTGTCTCTATCTTGGTTCTGCTTTCCTCCATGTTGGTTTCATTCCCAGGTCACCCCCTTCAGGTAGTAGTAAAATGTAGTAGCTCCAGGATTATGTCCTCTGAGCAAACAACCACGGGAAAAGGAGAGCTTCTCTTTACCCGTGGTTCCTGCGAAAGTCTCCAGATCAAGTCTCGCTGGACTGACCTGGATCATGTATCCATTCTGAACCCTCAGAGTGGCCAGGTGCCTGGGGTGCTTTGATTAGCAAGTTCAAGTTCAGTCCCACCTGAATCACAAGAGCTAAGGGTAAATTTAAAGAAAAGCAGGGTGCTATTATCCAAAAAAGTAGGAATAGCGGCTACAGTCCTTCCTACTGCCCAAAATGCCCTGTGCACTCTGCGCACTCTCTGCAGCTTCTCCTCCACAGCCCAGCCCAGGTGCCACTTCTACCATTTTGTAACCAGCCTCCATACTATGACTCCTGAGCTCCTTCCATACTTGCTTTCTGGAGCATTCTAAATCTCTAGAAGGTGCTAAGATCCCGGAAGGCTGAGACCACATCTCATGCATCTTTACCATCATAGTTTCTTCATTGCACTTAGGACTGTGCTTTGCACAATTGATGCATAATAGATTTTTGTTGTGCTGGTGACTTTGGCTAATATTAGTGTGTGTGTGTGTGTGAGGTGCATGGGAAAAGCAGATGTGCATCTCCATGGAAACGTCTCGGCAGGCAGCCTCTGGGCCTGGTGGCCACATGGTTGGTGTGCGTACTTGGCCATCTTGGAAGGCAGGGTTGAGACCTCCGCTGAGGGGATTTTCTGCACCATCACAGTGAGATGAGGAAACGACAAGGTGCGCGGAAGGCAGGCTATGTTGTCACTCCGACCTCAGTTTCAGCAGGAAAGAACAAAAATAAATAGACCCAAAGGCAAATTAGAGGAAAGAATGAGAACAAAAGAGTAAGAGAGGCATTTTTAGAGGAAATAAGGACGTCAATAAGGAGAAAAAGTCAAGAGCATGGCCAAAGGTAGCAAGACCTCCTTGTTCTCAGTGAAAATAAGGCCTATTTCTTCTTACCGTCTTTGCTTACAGCCTAATCTTACCTGTTTTCTTCCGCGTGTATGATCTGAGTGTGTGTGTGTTTCAATTTAGCAACGTCCCCGTCTGTCCCCCTCTCTCTTCCCCCCCCCTCATTTACTGTCAGTGTTCTCTGATCCAGTGACCCTTTCCTCAGTCACTAGTTCCATATGTGTAATGACTTCTATTTGTAAAATAACTTAATTAACTAAGGCCATGTCATCTCGTTCTTGCATTCCCTCTAAATGGGAGGAACTTGTTTGGTACGGTTGAAACATTTCAGAGATTGGAAAACTTGCCCGCGTCATATATGAAACAAGATCTTGTGTTGTGTAAAGCTGATCTAAAGAAGATGTTCAGGATATCTGGGGGTTAACTTGGGGCCCAGGGAAAGAGAAAAGCTTGCATTCTTGAAGAGTCTCTAACAAAGGGAAAGCATGGGCCATTGTAATAGAGCTGACAGAGACTTTGGAATCCTATACCTGGGGTTCTCAGACTTTCATATGCTTAAGAATTACCTGGGGTTCTTATTCAACAGATAGGTTCTCAGGCCTTAGCCTCCCTCCCCTCTGCAGCCTCCCCCCCCCCCCCCCCCCCCCCCGGGGAATTCTGATTTTGTAGATCTGGGGTGGAACCAGGGGTCTGCATTTGAGCAAGCACCCCAGGTAATTGCCCAGAGTGGACCATACACCACACTTTGGGAAATACTGACCCAGGCCAAACTCCTGCTTTTAGGCACGAACAGACTTCAGCCAGTAGTTGGGAAGTTACCCACGGGGTGTCACATGCGATTACAGCCTTGTCCTCGGGCAGTCTCTGTCCCTCACTCCGGAAAGCAGAAGGAGGAGGAGTGTCTATTTCCAAGGGTTATTGGGAGGATTATATATGATAATACACGCAAGGCACTTGATATAATGCCTAATCCATAGTAAGTTCAGGTTAATGCTTAAGTATGATGATCAGCTTGTTATTATTTATGGTAAATTATTTCCCTGCTTCGACTGCATTTACCAGTAGAGGTTGCCCAAAGCTACAAGGGCCATTTGGGATGGACTGCCAAGGCGTCCCTGGGGAACAAGGGAGGATCTCCAGAGCCACACAGAGACACTTCTCAGCTCTAGCCCCGTACCATCCCACAGTTCTGACACCGGGTGACTGACATAGGACTCAACTGTCTCCAAGTTAAGGCCGCCCGCCTGCAAGCTTTTCCTTTGTCCTGTGGCTGCTGTGGGGGAGGTGGTCCGTCATAGACAAAGAGATTTTGGATCAGATGGTGAGCAGACAAAAGTCAGTTGTTGGAATGGGGGTGAAACACCAAGGAAAGGTCAGTAATGAGAACTTCTGAAGCCCATAAAAAAATGTCACTGCATTAGAGAATGTTAGTTCTGAAAGGAACCTCTGCAAACATCTCGCCCAGCACCCTTCCCTTCTCAATTAATAAGTGAGAAAAGTACCTGGTTCGAGACAGAGCTGGGATAAGAGCCCAGTTAATTCCCTTCCTGACCAGAAAGAAACAAACACATAGGACCTGCCTTATAATATTAACAGAAGGGCCTCTTTTAATATGTAAGAGTGAATATGTATTCAGAGTTTAATATGTAAGCCCGGTGTTTAATATGTAAGCCCAAGTTCATAACCTTGTAATAAAGACCAGGATGAAGTGTCCATGCATGGGTGTATTTGCTAATTGCTCTCGGGGTGTCACTGCTTTGCTTCCCCACCGTGGGGAGCAAAAATAGCCCTTTTTAGTCCAAAGGATCAATTTTGATGCAACAGGAGAAAAGGGGCCTTTTTTCCCCCTTTGTGTCTGACTTTATTTCTCATGGACAAAGAACTTGTGTTTCGAGGAGAGCCTGGAGATGGCAGTTGGGATCCTAACAATCACGTTTACTGTTCAACGGCACAAGGAGGCCATCTGTCAGGTTTAATGGTACTCTCTTAAAAACAGCAACGACCAGCCTGTTCATAAAAAGCAGCCCGTGCTGAGTCCTGCTTGGGGCTGGTTACCTTCGATTGACATTCACAAGGGAGCAAGTCAGTCTAAGCCTGCTCTGATGAAAGCACACATCTCTTACCAGGCCTGGGTGTTCAGGTCCTCCTGGGGCGCCTGGCCCAGCCCTCAGTGCTGCACAAGGGAAGTCTCCTCTCTGGGGACACAATCAAACAAGGATTGAGTCAAAGAAGTCAGGCGCAAGGAGAATACCTTTGCTGGGATCTCCACCCGCGGCCTTCTCGTTTTTTCTCCGCTTGTGGGCCCTGGGCTGCAGCTGCATTGTGAGGCTGTGGAAGGGGATGCAACAAAGCCTCATAAACGTGCTCGGGCAGCGGGGGCCATTGGAGCCGCTTGGCCTGGGGCCTCGGCCTTTGGGATGGGCCAGCCAGGATTTGTGAGAGCCCATAAACTGCCCGGTCAGGAAGAACCGCTGCTGTGCTCAGCAGCCGAGGGCAGAGAGCCGGCAGCAGCTGCCCTTGCTGTTCATTTTAAACCCAGGCCCCATACTGCTGCTCTCCTGCTGATCTTTCCCGTGTTCGTCCCAGAGTGGCAGATGGCGACAGTTCTCCAGATGTTGCAGCTTTCGTGTTCATCTGATGTTTATCCCGTGTGCCATGTTATTTATGTCCGTGGACCCAGGGGGTGCGCTGCCCAGGCTGGCCTTGGTCGGGGTGGGCTCCGCAGTGCGTGGCGGGGAGGTGCTGAGCCCGGACGGGGTCCCTCACATTCTCCCGCCCTCCTGCCCTATGATGGTTGTATCCCACTCCTCTGGAAGGGTGACACTGGCCCTTGAATCCCAGAATGGCTTCTGGAATTGTGGGGTATCTCTGGCCCTCTTGCCCTTCTCCCTTATCTGACTTAAGTCTCCCGGACTGTGTGGGCTCCCCAGAACATCGAGGATCTGAGTTAGGAAGAAGTGTTTCATTCTGACCTCCAAGCCAATTATTTTTATTTTTACTTATTTTTTAAATATTTTATTTATATATTTGTCAGAGAGAGAGAGAGAGCACAAGCAGGGGGAGCAGCAGAGGGAGAGGGAGACACAGGCTCCCCGCTGAGCAAGGAGCCCCAAGCGGGACTTGATCCCGGGACCCCCTGAAATCATGACCTGAGCTGAAGGCAGCTGCTTAACCAGCTGAGCCACACAGGCATCCCCCTTTTTTTTTTCTTTTAAGTAAATCCTACCCCCAACGCAGGGCTCAAACTCATGACCCTGAGATCAAGAGGCGTATGCTCTACTGACTGAGCCAGGCAGGCGCCCCTTCTCCAAGCCAAGTTTGCTAGGATTTCTGCAACTCCATCCCCCTTGGCCGCCCCTCTGGCTGCGTGCCCTGGAGCAGCTCCCCACAGTACTCCCTGCACTGTCCCAGGGACTGTAAGATCCCTTGGGTGGCCATCGGTGATTGCCCTGCTCCAGTCCTCCTGAGAATCCTTCATGAAGAACTGCTCTTCCTCTTCCCATACTGCTATTAGGGAGGACAGTGTAGCACACCACTTCACCTTGCTGGCCATGGAAGCGAGCCAGTTGGATATCTTGTCTAGGAGCTCATTCACTGAAATGAAAGGACGAGCCTACTTCCTTAGCCGTGAAGCTGGGGAGATGTGCTCATGACATCTGTTGGCGGCCACATTTTCATGTTTCATAGATGATGCCAGAGTGCAGGGGCATGAAGCTGATCATCAGAGACAAGAGACAGAAAAGGCATGGGGCTCCAGGTCCTGGTTTCACTGTCCCAGGACCTGGCGGGCCACCTTCCTTTGGCTTGGTTACTTGAGCCAATGAATTCCCCCCTTTGCCGTAATATATCTACATTGGATTTCGGTCACTTGCGATCGAGAGTCCTAATTACCGTAGGCCCCTTGATCTCTGTTATAACATCACTTCACCCTCCTCAGCAGCATTTCCCCTTCTAAGCTACAAGGGAAGGAGGTTTTCCTTCTAGGCGTGACAGATGATTCTGACGTGCTGTTGGGGACACAGCCACTGTTTCCAGAGATGACCTTTGAGCTCCTAAAGGTAGTCTTGGGCTTCTTTCAGACTTAGAGCTCTGGCCATGGAGAAGTATATTTCAAGTCCCCTTACATGATATCTCAGAGACCCCGCAGGACGGAGATCGGGACCCTCTATAACCTTCACCTCACCAACAAATCTACAGTCCCCATAGCATGGCTGACCGTTGCAGCAGGTATCAACCTCTTGTGGGGCACCAGGTTGATCTACTCATTTATCTTACATCCTTGGGAAGTGTTTCCACAGCCAAATAGCTGCCTTTCCTTGAATACAGCATCCTATTTCAGGCAATTTTTATAAGGAATATTTTTCTCAGCCCCAAATCATTATGGTTGACCACTGCCTTTGTCCCAAGGTACCATCATGGAAAAAGCATATGGTTTTCTACTTCTGTGTATGTAAGTATGTTATGTTTCCTGTTCCAAATCTTGAGGTAGGTTCTGCTGCCGGTCTTTTCATGAATATCCTACAAGGTTATGGCAAAACAAGACTGATTCTCAAATGGTATTTCGAGGAAGGCTAAGAGCAGGGGCTCTGGAGTCCAGCTGCCTCGGTGGGCTCCCAGCTCTGTCACCTACCAGTGGCCCCTTCAGCAAATCACTTAACTCTTCTGTGGCTCAGTTCCCACATAAGAAAAATGGGGATAATAATAGCATCTGTTTTATAGGACCATGGTGAAGAGTAAATGTTCTAAAAGACTTAAAGGGCTTAGCATAGGTTCTATCACATAGTAATCATTCAAAAATAGTAGCAAAAATAGTAATAGTTGTTTCACATGGAGCCTGTGGGAGCTGGTTTCTTATATGATGACCGTATATTTTGTTTCTGGGAATGGACTTGGCAAAATTGGCCGAAAGAAGACCAGTGGGGTGTAGGAAGACAGAGATGCTGTCATGATCTCTTGCTTGTGTTGAAACCCACCACCCTAAGCCCTCCTGTCCAGTACAAGTACAAAGGGAGAATCCTTGAACCCCGGCAGCCAACTGTGGAAAGCCTGGCCATGTGTCTGCTCACTGCTTCCTCCTCACCAGGGCTGCATTTGTGGGAGAGAGGGGATGGAAGGTGAACCTCGAGGGTGGGAGGAGAGTAGCCGGCAGATGGAGCGAGGAAGGCTCAAGAAGAGGGTACAGCGTGGGAGAAGGCTTGACGTCAGGAGCAGGAGGGGTGGGTGAAGAGGGTGGGTTGAGATTCTCTTTTGTGGATCAAAAGGAGCTGGGAAGAAAAGCAGCAGATGAAAGAGGAGTGTGTGACCATGCAGATAGGAGCTGGCTCCTCAGGGGAGGAGAGAGCCCCTTCCGTGTCTCTTTTATGGCCCTAAAAAAAAAATCCCTCCTCTTCCCACTTCTTAGTCAGATATGTACATCTGCAAACCCACCGGCCCCTTGAGCTAATGTTTATGCTTAAAGGACATGATTAGATCCTGGATTTAATTTATGCGTTTCTTTGATACCGACGCAGCTGTGTAAGCCATGGTTATTTTATTTACATTTTTTCAGACTCTCCCTTTATGATTTTTGCTGGACTGCTTGTTCCTTTTCTCTTTTCTTTCTTTTTTGCTGCTTTTCTGAGCTTTGATTCTGTTTGCCCATATGTATTAAGTTGAAATGGATGAAACTGCTGATTTCCCCCCCATATTTGGCCTACAGAATAGCAGTTTCATATGGTTCAACTGAATTCTTTCAAGTTTAGGTTCTAACTCTAAGTTTCTGGGACCAGAGCCCCCTGCACTGAGTACCTTCACTGAAGTGTAGCCTGACATGAAAGCTGGTTAACTGTCAAGATCAAAGACTGAACGTGAGACCAGCTCCCATTGAACAGTGAAATTCATGTGTTCATGCTCAAAATCCTGGAGCATCCAGGGTACCTGGAGCATCCCCATCGACGATTGGGAGGCAGAGGCACAGAGAGGTAAAGGGACTTGCCCACAGTGACACAGCCAGTAGGTGGCAGAAGGGGGATTCGAACGCAGACAGCCTGGCTGGGGGTCATTGGTCTTAACCACTGCTCGACCGACCATTTGACGGGTCAGTAGGCAGCAGGGCTTGTCTGGCGTTGCTGTAGACCGCTACTGTTAGGATTCATCAAATTTTCCTGCCCAGCCTTTTCAGTTTTCGGATATCCTGGTATTGTTGTTGGCTTAAAGTCTTTTTTCTGCATAAACACTAATATAAGCCCATTAGTAATTACCTACTTGTGGATTTTGTTTTTATTTGGTATTTTACTGCCCCCCCACACCCTGTTTCATATCTTCACCTATGCAGCTCCTGAGACTTCACAAAGCCGTTCCATATTCATCCTCTCATTCACGCCCTCACATCCCCGTCTCCTGGAAGAGGAAACCGATGCCCCGATGGTGGGAAGGACCTCTCTGGGTCACACACATGACTCTCCTCTGCAGACAAGCATTGGCCGTGATTCCCTGTGAGGCTCCCCCCAGAACTCACTTGGTAGTGTTGAAAGCATGTGAGATACCCCCTCCTCCCTCCCGGTCTACTGCTTAGGACTGCCTCAGTTTGATGACACGATCCACCCTATGTGAGCCTCTGTTTATTTTTAGAAGGATCGGAGGTATTTATACCTGGCAGGATTGGCTTCCAACACCATCAGGAACTTCTTTATGTAGTAGACATTCTAGAGGTTTCCTTCCTTCCTTTGTGCTCTACTCTAATCTGGCTGCCCTAATACTAAAGACACAGTCTGTAAACTGACACCGGGTCTATAGGATATAAAACAAAGCAACCTAGATGCACGTTGTCTCCTACTCTGTGGTAGTAAACTATGATTATGAAATGACTGCTCTTAGAGCTTTTCATTTGCCAGAGGGGACACGTGTAATAATATCTCCCTTGGGGTTCCTTGTGAGGGTTGAAGGAGATGGCGGGAGGAGCTCAGGGTCTGGTGCTTTCTGAGCACACAGCTGACGTAGCTGTGGTCATTGTTGCTCTGATTGGTGGTGGTGTTCCTTTTCCAGCAAGCCTGGAGAGTCAGCCTCACCAGCAGGGTACGTTGCCAGTCCTGGGGGACCCTGTGAAGTTGTAAACACTTTTCTCCTCTTCTATGGCTCCTACACAGAGACTTTTACTAGATTTCAAGATGCCACTTGTCATTGTCTCATGGGTACCCTGCCATTTGATGACTTTCCCAGGGAATAATTAGGTCCCATGAAGATTTCTACTCTTCTCTGGGAAAAAATGGGGGAGAACATAAGTAACATTCTCGGGAATGAAAGGATTATCACTTTTCGAATGGACCTGTTTGTTTCCAACACGTGTCCCTTCATCACTAACAGACTGTAAAGCCACACTACATCATGAGTTACACGTCAGCAAAGGAAACCACCTTGAGCCGTCTTCCCGGCAGCTCCCTGATGCTTGGTTCACTGAGATGGTGCCCAGATGTGCGGACCACTCACTTCAAACGCTAGTTTCAAATGAACGGTTGCAGTAATGATGGAAATGCTTTTAAGTCTACATGTCCTATTGGGGAGGAGGGGGAGAAGATAAACTTCATTCCAGAGTAAAATTAAACTGGCCTCGTATTGCTTATTTGCTCTGTTTCTCTCGCCGGCTTGTCCCCCCTTCAAAGGCGCCACGTCTGAAGCTAGGCATTCCTTTGGAGTGGGCTCCAGGGGGCTGCAGACAGGAGAGCACCTACCTTTAGCTTGCCCACCGGAGAGATCCCTGACTGTGCTGCGTTAGCACCTGGGCCCCACAGGGGACTGCCTGGGGTAGGAGGGTGGCAGGGCAGGTAGGGAGCAGCTTTGGGCCTTTGCTCAGACAAGGAGACAGAGAAAGTGGACATGTGGCTTCCCTGCCTTCCTCCGGTTTTCTGCCCCCAGCTACGCCTTCTTTTTACCACCCTGGGCCCTGAACCTGTGTCCACATACTCTCTCTACGTACAGATGTCACATGGCTGCCTGTCACTCCACCAGCTCCTTCAGGAGGTGGTTCTTGAAATACCGGTCCCCTGAGAGCAGAGCACCTTGTTTTCCGAACAGTGTCAGGATGCATTTTAATGACCGAGCTCCTCCTTCTCATCCATCATCATTAGCACCAAGTTAGGATATTCTGTTTTGCTGTGGGAACAAAATAACCCCAAAAGTTCAGACAGTGAATTCAGCTGGGAACTTACTTCTTGCTCATGTCACATGCACACTCTGGCTTGGTGGGATCTCTGTTCCACACACCTTCCCAAAGACCCAGACTGACGGAGGCTCAGAGATCTAGAAGCTACCCCACCTGGAGGAAGAGGCCTTGGTGGACATGATGGCGAGGAGGGAGAACGGCTGAGCTGGAGAGTCACATAAGCTCTTGGAGTATCCCTTTGGACAGAGTATTGCCGGAAACCAGTCATGTGGCCCCTCCTAACAGCAAGGGGGCTGGAAAATGAGGTGGATATTCCATATGCAGATGATGTCTCTGCCACAATCCATCCCCCCAAATTTTCCAGACAACTGAATCGATTAGAGCTTTCTGATCACAATTTAGTTTTCCTACAGGTACTGGTTGGATAGCTAGGAGCTGTCAGGTTGCAAAGACATCCCCATCCCAGATTAGTAAGCTCTCCTCGGTGCTCTAAATCACTTAGTAAGCACTTCCATTCCAGCCCTCAGCACATGCCTTA
Organism: Callorhinus ursinus; assembly: GCF_003265705.2. NCBI lineage: Eukaryota > Metazoa > Chordata > Mammalia > Carnivora > Otariidae > Callorhinus > Callorhinus ursinus. The sequence continues at coordinate 41,423,852 of NW_027397066.1, read as the reverse complement.
GATTTAGTTGTCAGTGTCTCCATCTCTGGCCCTCCCCTCTCCACCCACTCCTAGCGAAATTACCAAATCTTGACAGGAGTAAACAGGTGTTTGAGATTCAAAGAAAAAAAAAAGCATTGCTAGTATTCAGCCAAGTACCTGGTTATCTGGTGGGTCAGGGAGAAAGGGAGGGAGGGAGGAAGGGAGGGAGGGCAGAAATGAAGTCACCTCCTAGAATGGGTTAGTCATAAGCTAGACTCATCTCTTCTGGGTTGAGTTTTACCAATGTAGTGGGCACCAATCTTGGGATAAATGTTTAGGTATATAATAAATGTGACTTCAAAATTTTTTCTCTAACTTTTAATTTGTACAGTGTGCTCCCAATCTCCTGGTGGTAGAAACGTACTGTCTGGCAATTCCAGCCAGTCTGCCCCAGGGCCATGCCTAAGTTCTGGGGGCCAAGGTGATGAGGAGCTGGTGCCTGTTGGACAGGTACTCTCTGTCCCTGAAGGCATCCCAGCAACATCCTTCATCCCACTGCAGCTCGATCAGCCCACAAGGCCCTGGCAGGGGGCTGTTTGGAAGCTTTCTGCTGTCCTTGAGCAAGGGCCCAAGGACCTCTGAGAGTCTGTTGGCGGTTTCATCTATGGCCGTGCCACTCTGGGCCACATGCAGGCTGGGCCACAGAATACTCTGTGACCTCATCTGACACATGACACAGCCGTTTCTGTTCTGGATCTTCTGCTTTCTTGGGTTCCGTTCAAGAGGTGAAACACACATGCCCTTTGTCCTCCAAACCCACAAATGTGTCCAAGCGTTCTCTCACTCTTTCCCAGGATATCCCGGACCCAGGGACCTTTCTCTGTTCTTGGGAGCTAGAAGTCTGTCTCTCCCTTTTTCAATTCCCTGAGTATCCTCCGGCCTAACTTTGAAAACTCAACACCCAGCTGGCTGAGAGGAGATGGGTCATAGGGTCAAAAGAACTGTGATTTTATGCAAGCATATGAAATCCATTAATATTTTATTTTTTTAAGATTTTATTTATTTATTTGAGAGAGAGAGAGAATGAGAGATAGAGAGCACGAGAGGGAAGAGGGTCAGAGGGAGAAGCAGACTCCCCACCGAGTGGGGAGCCCGATGCGGGACTCGATCCCGGGACTCCAGGATCATGACCTGAGCCGAAGGCAGTCGCCCAACCAACTGAGCCACCCAGGCGCCCAATCCATTAATATTTTAAAATGTTATCTTGCCGTGCTAATGTCACTCTCAGGGTAACTCACTTCTTTTGTCCCCATATATAATCTAGGGGCATCTTCACTCTTGTCCCATACCCTGTCCACTAGTACCTGCTCTCCTGTTGGGTATGCAGATGTGTCTGTTGAGGCGCTCAGTCCCACCCAGTCTGCCCAGTCACTGTCAGCTTCATGTAGTGCATTTGAGATGCATGCTGCAATGCCGGGCTTCACCTGCCCAGCGGAGACTCTCCCCCCACAAGCAAGATTTCCCTCTGCTCAGCTGGTGCAGCCGCTCTGGAAAATGGTGTGGAGGTGACTCAAAAAGTTGAAAATAGAGCTACCCTATGACCCAGCAATTGCACTACTGGGTATTTACCCCAAAGATACAAATGTAGGGATCCGAAGGGGCACCTGCACCCCAATGTTTTTAGCAGCAGCAATGTCCACAATAGCCAAACTGTGGAAAGAGCCAAGATGTCCATCGACAGATGAATGGATAAAGAAGGTGTGGTATATATACACAAGGGAATATTATGCGGCCATCAAAAGGAATGAGATCTTGCCATTTGCAGTGACGTGGGTGGAACTGGACGGTGTTATGCTGAGCGAAATAAGTCAATCAGAGAAAGACATGTATCATATGAGCTCACTGATATGAGGAATTCTTCATCTCAGGAAACAAACTGAGGGTTGCTGGAGTGGTGGGGGGGTGGGAGGGATGGGGTGGCTGGTGATAGACATTGGGGAGGGTGTGTGCTATGGTGAGCACTGTGAATTGTGCAAGACTGATGAATCACAGGTCTCTACCTCTGAAACAAATAATGCAATATATGTTAAGGAAAAAAAAAGAAGATAGAAGGAGGGGAAGAATGAAGGGGGGAAATCGGTGGGGGAGATGAACCATGAGAGACGATGGACTCTGAAAAACAAACTGAGGGTTCTAGAGGGGAGGGGGTTGGGAGGATGGGTGAGCCTGGTGATGGGTATTAAGGAGGGCACATATTGAATGGAGCACTGGGTGTTATACGCAAACAATGAATCATGGAACACTACATCAAAAACTAATGATGTAATGTATGGTGATTAACATAACAATTAAAAAAAAAAAGATTTCCCTCTGCTCTCCCGGACTCGGCACCAAGGTTCAAAGACGTCTCTGCCCATTCTTACATTTTGGCACAGACCTGGACTACTTAGGCCCTAAATCAAAGGATGAAAGATTTGTACTTTCATTGTTTCCATGGGATACGGAGGTCTGGCCCTTATGGTTTGCCCATGCATCCCTGCATCTTCTAAGAAGTAGGAAATGTGAAGACGTCAGAGCGGGTCCCAACAGACTGCAGTTCTGACGGTGGATCAGGGGAAATATATTTCTCTGTGCTTCTCAGACATCTTTTAGAAAAACGCCATCTGCCTGGAACCCCGCGGGAAGATAGCCCATCATGAGAAGAGTCTGAGAACACCTGTTGGTTAAGTCAAAAAGGAAAGTCATAGGCCTCAGACATCAAAAGGGAAAGTGGCTGATTTGGGAAGCAGCTGACGATGCAGGTGGTTAGAGATGGAGACAGGGCGCCCATAAAGAGCAGCCCTGTGCATTCCCGGGTTCCCTGGCTCTTGAGCCTGAACCAGAGTTTCATAATGCACGTATTGGAAAAGATCCCACTGTTAAAATATAAACACACAAATGCAAGTGTTAAATATAAACGTGTGTGTGTGTGTGTATAGTGAACTAGTGTTCTGAGGATATTGCAGTGTCCTTTAAGAACTTTTCATGAGAACGTGGAGCCTCAAGGTCACGTGGCTTTGCCTCAGGTCCCACAGGGAGTTGTTGGCTCGGCAACATCTAGCAAAATCCAATCCTTTGGCTGCTTGTTCTGTGTTTCTCCTCCAGAAGCTTTTATGCTCAGAATTTTAACTAAGCCTGATGATGCAAGAGAATCTTTTTAAGCCATATCTTAAAATACCTGTTTTTAATAAATTGGTATTAAAAATGCCTTGTAGCGAGAAGAAAATAGAAGGCAGGATGTGGGAGAAAGAGAGTACACATTACAACTCTGGAAATAGGCATGTAGAAAGAATCAGCCCGCCCATTGTTTGAAATCCAGCCTGTCCACCCCCAGGAAGCTTACACACAGGCAGGAAAAAGAATGGAGCTACCTTTTTCTTCTGTTGGTTGCTTGGGCTGGTGGGGTCCTAACTTCCTCCATGTCAGCGGGAGTTGGAAAGGCTGATGCTATTTCCGTGCGGGAACCCTTGGTTACAATGAGGAGACTTGGCACGTGCCCCCCAGCAGTAGGGCATTCATGCTGACTCACCTTTGCATGCCTTGGTCCAGGGTAAGCTGCACTTCCACTAGTTCAATGGCTTGATGTTGATTAAGGTCACTGTAGTGACCTGTCTGCCGAAGAGGAAACAGATGCAGAGTTAAAGAAGCTGTGCAAAGGTTCACAGTGAATCCAGGTCCTCTGACTCAACGCCCCTCGTTTCCTTGTGGTACTGCAGCAGCCTCTGTTGTGGCTTCGGCCTTTTAGGGGATGATCATGCCACATGAGGGTGCCCAGGAGGCAGAGAGCGCATGTCCGGAGCACTTGCTGCATTCCGGGCGCTGATAGCCTCTGGTCTCTCTGTTGTGCATATAGCACATGTGGCTTCCTGGATGGACCGGTACCAGGCTTTTCAGTCTCCGGTTCTCCTTGCCCTGATTCTACGGAAAGTTGTGTATATGGGCACACTGTTCACGGTTCACACGATTTCCTTCCGTGATGTGCCCGTTTGGATTCTTTGCCTATTTTTCGACTTGGTTGTTGGCCTTTTTTCCTTGATTTTCTTATTGATTTCTTAATTTGTATCTGTAATCCTTTGTTGGTTTTATGTGTTACAAATATCTTATACTAGCTGAAGGCTTTTCACCTTGCTTTTATAGTATCTTTCAGTTTCTCTAAAAATTTAAAAAATTTGTTTTTTCACAGTTAGGTCTCTAATACCCTAGGATTTTTTTGCCATACAATTTAGGCTAGGAATCAGATTTTATACTGATACATCCAAATACCACTTTGAGTAGTTCATTCTTTCCCCACTAGATTTCAGCATCATCTTGGCCGTGTATCAAGCATGCGTACCTGCGTGGCACTGTTAATGGCTGTCTGTTCTGTTTCATTCCTCTGTCTCTCCCAGTGCTGGGACCACACTAAGTCACGATGTATGTGTAATGAGCCTTGTTAGTCTTCAAATTTGTCTTGATTCTTCTAACCCTTTGCTCTCCCATAGTAGTTTTAGGATCATTATTAAATTTCACACACACTCACTTTTATGTTTCTCATTGAAAGTGTACTGAATTCACAGATTAATTTGGAAAGAAGTGGTATTTTTACAGTCTTAATCCCTCCTGGAACTTGAGTTTGATCTGCCACAGGTACATGAAGGCTGAACAATGAAACAATGCCTGGTTTCTGTCTGGCAGTTTTCCTGTGAATGGAGAGTCCTTTCCAAGTGGCCATCCTTGCCTGAACTTTGGGTGCACTACAACAGATCTTTTTCTCCATGGTGTGCTAATAATCATGGAAATGATTATTCTAGTGCAATTTGCCAAGATTTATTTTCTAGCCAAGTGATTAACTATATGTAATTAGGGAGAAGAGGGCACAGAAGAACAGCATAGGGGTCCGTGTGATAGCTGGACCCCCGTGGTGGTTCGCAGGAGAGCGCGCACATACCCCCGGGCACAGGGAACCAGCCTCGCAGGCTGCAAACTCTGCCAGCAAGACAGGCACTCAGAATAGAACACTGGGAAACAAGAGCAGTATCTTCAAGCCTGCTGAGTTTCTCATGTCCCGGCCAACTTCTCTCCAAAGGTTATTACCCTTCTCCCTCCGATGAGCACTGTCCCTCCCAGTCTTCCTGCCATAAATACCTAAGAGAGAAAGAAAGACAGTCTGTGAATTCTGAAGAGGAGGAAGGCCGATCCTCTGTTCTGGAAGGCTCTCGTACTGTTGCATGGGGATTTTTAAAGGATGAGAGGCTATTTCTTTTTATCTTAAGATGTTCATGAAAATCAAGTAAGTAGCTGTATTATGTGAAACTACAGAAATGCACGTAATGTTTCTAACGGGGGGGGGTTAAAAACTGATTGCTCATTATTCTCTTCCTAGTCCCTATCACAGTAAATCATTTGTAGTTCCAAATACCATGAGAATTGTAACACTGCCTTCTCTTCGTTCAAGAAGGAATAACGAATTTGAGGTTTGGACATCAAACATTTTTCAAGAGAAGTAAGGGGAGGCAGATATTCCCAACCTTTTGAGAGCTGGAATACTGCAGCCTTTGTTGATTTGAGACATGGCATTCCCTATCCTTCTGAAAGTACTCAATAGAATATGTTTATTTTTCAAAGATTTTTTAAAATTTATTTTAAAGAGAGAGAGAGAGAGAGAATCTCAAAAAGACTCCCCACTGTGCAGGGAGCCCGATGCGGGGCTCAATCCCAGGACCCTGAGATCATGACCTGAGCCAAAATCAAGAATCGGCTGCTGAACCGACTGAGCCACCGAGGGGCCCCAGAATGTATTTATTTTTTAAATGAAAATTTTTAAATATTTTGCTATGAGATTGTGAGGGTATTTTTTGGAATCCTTCTGAAATAACCTGGGGTGTCCATGGGTGATCATGACTGCTTTAGAAGATGCATTTTATACCAAGAAGGAAAACATACCCAGGTGACCATCAGAACCCACTGAGGCTCTAAAAGTGCAGATCCCCAAGTCCCACTCCAAGAGATTCGGCAGGCATCTATGACAATTTTCTATGCTTTTGAAGCAAGGCTCTTATTCTCTCAACTTCTTACAAGTAACATATTCCATTTTTCCACTATAATTAATCATTCCAACTCACAGGCTTTTATCTTCTTCCTTAAATATAAGATCTGGAAGATGATTTAAAAAGATGCAGCTTTGCTTTTAAAATCCAGTTAATCCAACAATAAGAGAAGAATAAAACAAAAAATCTTTGATGCATAAATCCCAAAGTCATTCCTCTTTCTTGAAAAGAGAGAAAAGAATATTACAATTCTCATGAGTCGTTCTATAAGTGGAAGATTGGAGAAAAAAAAAAGAGAGTTAAATTTAAAGTCAGTAAAGGAATCACTCCGTTTGAAACCTGTGTCATCATAGATTCCTTGGAAAGCATGCCCAGGAATATCTGATTACTAAAGCCTGTAAGGCCATGTTCCAGTGGGAGCTGTGACTTTCTGTTGATAAAGAATTCTGTCTGCTTGGCTTTGTTTATTGGTGATGGTGTATTTGGATTTGAGATTTTTGCCCTTGACTTGAGCAGAAACACAACTCATTTGTTGTGTTTCTGCTAAGAACTGATGAAGAAAGAAACATTTATGAAAAGCTCAGCATTACATCCTCATATTTATTTCCATGACAAGGATCCAAGATGAGTTTGCCAAGTTCCAAATGTATGTGTTGCAGGGCGGGCGGTGGGGGGGAGGGGAGAGGATTTAAGTAAGAAAATCTTAAGTGGGGTTTCAGGCTATAGAAATAAGGAGGCAACCAGATTTTTCTGGGCTAGGCCTTTAGTCGTCTAAAGAAAGATAAGCTAAATGTATAATTAAATAACATTCATAACACTGCAATCTATGAATCAGTCTCATTGAACAAAAGTTAAACAATATAGATAAAAGAACAAGTTCTTCAGACATCTTTCCAAAGAAGACATCCAAATGGCCAACAGACACATGAAAAAGTGCTCAACATCGCTCGGCATCAGGGAAATCCAAATCAAAACCTCAATGAGATACCACCTCACACCAGTCAGAATGGCAAAAATTAACAAGTCATCAAATGACAGATACTGGCGGGGATGTGGAGAAAGGGGAACCCTCCTACACTGCTGGTGGGAATGCAAGCTGGTACAACCACTCTGGAAAACGGTATGGAGGTTCCTCAAACAGTTGAAAATAGAGCTGCCATACGATCCAGCAATTGCACTACTGGGTATTTACCACAAAGATACAAATGTAGGGATCCGAAGGGGTACGTGCACCCCCATGTTTATAGCAGCAATGTCCACAATAGCCAAACTGTGGAAAGAGCCAAGATGCCCATCGACAGATGAATGGATAAAGAAGGTGTGGTATATATACACAATGGAATATTATGCAGCCATCAAAAGGAATGAGATCTTGCCATTTGCAACGACGTGGATGGAACTGGAGGGTGTTATGCTGAGCGAAATAAGTCAATCAGAGAAAGACATGTATCATGACCTCACTGATATGAGGAATTCTTAACCTCAGGAAACAAACTGAGGGTTGCTGGAGTGGTGGGGGGTTGGGAGGGATGGGGTGGCTGGGTGATAGACATTGGGGAGGGTGTGTGCTATGGCGAGTGCTGTGAATTGTGCAAGACTGTTGAATCACAGATCTGTACTTCTGAAACAAATAATGCAATATATGTTAAGAAAAAAAAAGAAGAAGAAGATAGCAGGAGGGGAAGAATGAAGGGGGGGAAATCGGAGGGGGAGACCAACCTTGAGAGATGATGGACTCTGAAAAACAAACAGGGTTCTAGAGGGGAGGGGGGTGGGGGAATGGGTTAGCCTGGTGATGGGTATTAAAGAGGGCACATTCTGCGTGGAGCACTGGGTGTTATGCACAAACAATGAATCATGGAACACTACATCCAAAACTAATGATGTAATGTATGGTGATTAACATAACAATAAACAATTTAAAAAAAAAGAACAAGTTCTTCTTGATGACCCCTTTTTCTAATTCCACTGATCTTTCCATCAGTAGCCCTTGACATCAGTTTGGATACAATCTTCTACACCCTTTTCTAAGTATTCACATACAAGTTATATGTACAGTGGTATACCTAGAAGTATGTAAGCTTTTTAAGTACATACAATATTATAGCATATATACTGTTCTGAACTTTTTCTTTCCACTTAATATGTCTTAGAGTTCTTTCCAGGTCACCACATATACATCTGCCTCATTCTATTTTTTTTAAGGTTTTATTTATTTATTTGAGAGAGAAAGAGAGAGAGAGAGAGAGAGCATGAGGCGGGGAGGGTCAGAGGGAGAAGCAGACTCCCCGCTGAGCAAGGAACCCAATGCAGGACTCGATCCCAGGACTCCAGGATCATGACCTGAGCCAAAGGCAGTCACTTAACCAACTGAGCCACGCAGGCGCCCTCTGCCTCATTCTATTTTTAATGGCTGTATAATATTCCATGTTATTAATTTGCTCATAATCCACAGACATGTATATTAAATGATTGTTTCTAATTATTCTCAGTTATAGTCTCATGCATAATGACCACCCTTCTACCTGCTTCTTTGTACCCAAATAAGATTATTTCTAGGGTAGATTCCTAAAAGTAGAGTCAATGGGCCAAAGGGCCTGCATATTTGTAATTTTCATAGGTGTCACTATATCATTCTCCAAAATGACTTTACTAATCTTCATTTCCATCAACCCTGCCCATTACCATCAATGCTTGATATTATCAAGCTTTAAAATATTTGGGATTCATGGTGAAGGAAAAAAAACTACATTGTATTTTGACTTAATGAGATTTAGTATTTAATGCTTTGTTAAGTATTGTCATATATATAAATTTACATACACACACAGAGGAACTCTTTGTCTGCCCATATGCTCATGTTTAGCTTCACTGCAAATATGCTCGTTAGCGCCTGAAGTCAGTACTGCTTCCAGAGCCCAATTTGAAGAAAGAATAGGTACCTACTATAGAAACCAGCTTCATGCTAGATGCTTGGAATAAGGGGTGACCATTCCATGATGAGAGGGGAGGAAACAGTGGCCTCTAGAAAATATCCTTTCTGCTGATGTACATTGATGCCTGGAAATTTCTTTAGGAAAACAGGTCCCTTTAGCACTGACCCTGTGGAAAACAGAAAGGAGTTGGTTTGTAATGTGGGAGCACTGGATGGCGTCCAGGGTCCCTTTCAGCTCTAAAGCTCTATGATTCTTCTCTGAGATTAGCCAGTTGCTGGGAATAAGTGGAGCCTCGAGGGAATGGGATTCAGGAGGGAGGAGGGAGTCAACAATATCTACGGCTCGGGCAGACACAAGGTTTGATGACCTTTGGGTCACTGGAAGACCCGGAGTAACTTCAGAGAGGGACATCAGCAGGAGGACATCTTTCCCTGTCCACCTGTGGACCTGGAGGTGCCCTCATCTGCCTATAGCTCTACTCAGAGGGATGTATCTGATCAAGCACTAGGTGACAGCACCCAGCTGATCAACTAAAATGTATCTTGAAGGAGCCGAAATAGCTCTTCTATGATGTCAGTTGCGACACATGAGAAGTGAGGCCAGCAAATTATGTCACTGAGAGCAAATTTAGATGAGAAATGTGTCATTAGAACAACAGATATAGGCAATTAGACTTTCTTTTACCGAAGAGTCATAGCATCTGTTTCTTTCCAGGGTTACGGGGTTCTCTGACACAGACTCTGAAAGATAGGAAGAATGCAGGTTGATGTTATTCTTTTTGCTTTATGGTCTCTTCCTTCAGAGTCTCACCCTATTTGTCAAGGTTCTACTCTTAAATTCCAGATCTGTGTGGCATGAGAGAGAGCTTAGCATTTTTAAGACATGGTTTTTATAAAGCAGGATCATTTTCAATGCCCTCCTGCACTGGCCTTCTGGGTGTTGAGTTCTGTAACACTGTTGCAGCATAGAAATCTTTTTAAAATGAGATAAATAGTAATATATCATTTGTATGAATAAAGAAATAAAAGAATTCTCAGTCTTGGTCTCCATTGACTTAAAATAAGTATTGAGAGGTCTTATGCTTAATTATATTAATCCAGATACAACTGAAAGAGACAGAGTGTGTTCAAAATGGCAAGTGTTGTCTGTCCCTCAATAATGTGCTTTCAGAATATTTTTAGTGTCCATTATCTTTGTCAGTTTCTGGGGTTTATCTGCTGATAAATTGTCTGCACCGCTGACATTTTGACATCCTGGAGCTTTTATGTTTAAGCTCTCCTTTCATTATATTGTTTACTAAATAAAATGTCCTCAGTAGGCTAAAAATAAAGGTGTACTATGTGTCTGAATTCACCCCTCCCTTGTGGTTCTATTTTAGGCACAAGGAAGGGTTGGCAAGATCAAGGAAGCTGAGATGGGTCATACAGAGCCATTGCATTGTGAGCCCAGGTGCCTCTTCAGCCCAGCCCTATCACTCTAGGTTTGGGCTAGTGAATAAACCCATCTTCAACAGGGATTTTTTAAAAAAAGAAAACTGTGAGTGACTAGCATGGTGTCTTTCGTATCAGATGGTTAGAATTCAGCACATTCTATCAGGCACACTCCAGATCACTGCCGGAGAGGCTGGGGCGGCAGCTTGCCTTCTCGTGTTAGGCGCACCATCTTAAATCATTGAGCTACTGCCACACCTTTGTTTGTTTTAATTATTTTTTACTCTTTTAGGAGATTTTCTTTAGTAGCAGCAGGGTACTCTCAAATTCAAATAATGCCAAATTCCTCTCTGCTTCATGCTTTTCTTTTTTGGCTTTTCCCTCCCATGGTAGATTTATATAGGTCGTTATCTTCAGCTGTCCATAAGCTATGTTATATAGGCACATCTCATTCTGATGAGGAATATTTTCTTGTCAAAATGCTCAGGAGAGCTGCAGTGTTTCCAAGGCCAAACCACGGCCCACTTGTTTTGAGCAGGACTGAACAGAGTGAAATGCTTTCTCCCTGCACCTCAGCCCTCTACCTTCTATACTGCTCACCTTGAGGCATCGCTCACGGAGCACCTCCTGAAGGCATCACCAATAGCCAGCCGCCTTTCAGCTTCAGGCACTTTTTCAAGACCTTCAAGACCTTCTCTCACTCACTGCCCTCAGCAACCCTCTGAAGGAGGCGTTATGATCGCCCGCGTTTGATTGATGAAGCCCAGAGAAGCTGGGTAATCTGGCCAGGCCCACGCTGCTAGTGAAGGAATCACAGCAGCCTCCCTGGCTCTGGAGCACATGCTGCCACCAGCCGCACGATCCCACCTCTCCTAATTCAGCACACTAGCTAGCCAAGAGGGCCCTCACTCTCTCCGCATCAGCTCCCAGCAACTCTCAGATGGTGTCAGCATTGCAGTCAGGAAACCGGCATGCACTCGCCACCCTCTCCACCTGGCTCCACGGCCTGGCTCCCTCCTGCCCCCCGAGGGAGACAGCTCAGAAGCCAGTCTTCTGGGGCGCCTGGGTGGCTCAGTCGTCAAGTGTCTGCCTTCGGCTCAGGTCATGAACCCAGGGTCCTGGGATCGAGACCCACATCGGGCTCCCTGCTCGGCGGGAAGCCTGCTTCTCCCTCTCCCACTCCCCCTGCTTGTGTTCCCTCTCTCGCTGTCTCACTCTCTGTCAAATAAATAAATAAAATCTTAAAAAAAAAAAAAATAGAAGCCAGTCTTCTTGCAAATCTTCTGCAACCTCTGCTCTTTGCTTTCCTTTTTCTTTGGCTACCAACTTTCTACCATCTAGAATCAGTATTTTAACCCTTCACCTCCACTTTCTGTGCGCTCTAGTCCTTCCACACAGACACACTAGAAAATATTTCCTGTCACATACTATTTTCATCAAACTCTCCCCCCACCCTCCTAACAAACCCACAGTAGCTTCTCTTTCATCTGTAGTGCTAACATGGCCTCCTAGCATTCACCATCCAGTGGGTAACTTGTTCTCGTGACATAACTTTCTGAATTTCCGTCATCCCTACGAGGGCGGGTCTTCAGGTTAAGCCAGGCAGTCTGTCTCAGATGGAGCCATTTACTCAACAGGCATTTGGTGTGTGCCTTCTGTGTGTCAGATAAATAAACCAATGTGACATGTGCCTGACTTCCAGAAGCTCCACGTCCAATGATGGTGACAGTTGGGTTCAGCACAATGGGATAACGTTCCGATATTGCATTTCGGGGAGCTTTGAGCTACCATGGGAGAACGTCTAAGCTACCGGGAAAGAAGCCTGAGAAGTGGAACCTTTAGTTTTCCAGCCTCTACTCTACAGAAAAACCCAGCAAAGGAAGCTGGAAGAGGAGGCAGAAAAGCAATCCACCCTGTCTGCTGTGCTCTGCTTTGTTGTATTCGTAGCCCATATTCTACTCTAACATTTGTTATGGGCCTATTTGTTTGTTGTCTGTCTCCTTAACCAAACTGTAAGAACACTCCATGAAGCAGGAGTGTTATGCTTGTTCATAGGTGTATCTCCTAGAAACTGTGCCAATACATAAGTACTCGATAAATATGTGTTTAATTTTGGTCACTGGCAGTGGCTTTCTGGAACTGTGTGCTAAGAAAGGGTGTGAGGCTATTTCCCACTTCTGCAGGGAAAAAAAGCCAGGGTGTAGCAATGTCCTTTCTGGGCTTGGAGAAAGGGCCCCAGCACCCAGGCTATAAAACTGCAGTCCAGGGCCTGTGGGGAATCAAGGGAGATTGCATGGGCAAGGTGACATCTGAGCCGGGACTTCAAGGAAAAGATGAGTTAACCAGGTGCAGGATCCAGAAGGACATTTCTAATAGAGCAAGAGGATGCCTGAAGGTCCACTATAACAAGCTCATCCTTACCCGTGTACTCTTTCTACCATGTAAAATGCCCTTTCCTCCTGAATTTTCTATCAGTTCATGTTTTCTTCTCCTTAGTCTTCCATCCTACAACAGGAAGCCTCTTGCCCATTGCCTCAGGACAGACCGCCCCCTGTCTGAGCCCTCAGAGATCATGAGGCTGGGGGCCACTAAGGTGCCCTTCTGAAATTTAAACTCCCAGGAGCAGAGCATCATGTTTCCTCTTCTTTCAGCTACATGCCTCCTTCTAACAGCAGCTAGGATCTCCATGTTCTAAGAGCCCTCCCAGATTCTCTTTAGTCTTCTATTCGATGCATTAACCCTTCTATAGTTGAATTTTTTTTTAAAGAATTTATTTTTTGACAGAGAGAGGGAGAGCAAGAGAGGGAACACAAGCAGGGGGAGTGGGAGAGGGAGAAGCCGGCTCCCCGCCGAGCAGGGAGCCTGATGCGGGGCTCGATCTCAGGACCCTGGGACCATGACCTGAGCCGAAGGCAGACGCTTAACGACTGAGCCACCTAGGCGCCCTATACTTGGATTTTTAAATGGCCCAAAGACAGAGACCATACTGTTAATTTCCACAGGAGGGTTTATTTCTCTCCCTAGGTCCCATGGGCCTGGACTGTGGCCTCGTAGTCTCCCCCCGACACACATCCACCCAGGAGAGCCACTGATGTCTTCATTTCCAAATGGGAGAGAGCGCCTTCTGAAGCTCCGATTTCAGACCTGCATTGCTGAGATGGTCAGGAGGAGCCTGAGCCGATCTGAGGTCCGTTACTGGTTGCCAAGTACCTCAGACCTGTTGGTGCTCAGTGGCCTCTTAGTTTCCTTAAAGGCCTCTTCACCTCCCCTGCTTCTGTTCATTCTGCCAGGTGCCCGATCAACATTGACGGAGCGACTGTTGCCTGTCAGGCACGGTACCAGGTCTTGTGACTATGACCACGTGTCTTAGGAGAAGCAAACTGCCCTCAGTCCTCCTGAGCTGGGCTGCCAGCTGCCCCCCGGGAATGTGTGTTGCCTGTTTGCATTTGAATTCCTGAGCCAGCTGGGTGGGGGGCTGCGGTTACCAGCAAGGCAGAGCTGCCCCTCTGGGCTTTCCAGGATGCTCTGATGTCATCGGCCAGTGACAGCGTGCGGCCACCGTTGCGTGTGCCAGCATGAGGCACACGGCATGTTCTTAACAAATGTGTGCCAATCTGAGCAGGACTAGAACTACGTTAATGACACTGCTCTGTTTGGCCATTATTCTTCATTTGCTTTCCCTTCTCTGCTGTTCTCCTCCCCCAATTTTTTTCCTTCCATAGCTTCAAGTGTACCCCCAAACCCCACCCGTCTTTACCCTAGCCAAATGGCTCTTGTTACACAGATTGAAACTGCCACTTGACCCATCTGTGGCCTACAATGCACTGTCAGCTGCTCAAGGGCAGAGGCCATAGCTTATTCATGCTGAGGATCCTGCTCCAGTGCCTGGCACATAGTGCGTACACATGCTGTGCATGTTTGGTGAACGACTGAATGCCCTTCCCACCTAGCGTTCCCATGCGTGGCTTTTATTTTTTTTAATTGAAGTGTAATTAACATACAGTGTCATGTTAGTTTCAGGTATACAATATAATGATTCAGCAATTCTATACATTGCTCAGTGCTCATCAAGATAAGCGATCTCTTGGGGCACGTGGGTGGCTCAGTCAGTTGAGCGTCCTGACTCTTGATTTCAGCTCAGGTCGTGACCTCAAGGTTCTGAGATCAAGCCCTGCACGTCAGGCTCCACACTGGGTGTGGAGCCTGTTTCAGATTCCCTCTCTCTCCCTCTCACTCTGCCCCTCCCCGCCTCTGTAAAAAAAAAAAGAAAAGAAAAGATAAAAGCACTCTTAATCCCTCTCATCTATTTCACCCATCCCCCCACCCATGGCAGCCACCAGTTTTTTCTCTATATTTAAGAGTCTGGGCTTTTTGTTTGTCTCTTTTTTCTTTGTTTGTTCATTTGTTTCTTAAATTCCACATATGAGTAAAATCATACAGTATTTGTCTTGCTCTGACTAAATTATTTTACTTAGCATTGTACTCTCGGGGTCCATCCATGTTGCAAATGGCAAGATTTCATTCTTTTTTATGTCTGAGTAAGATTCCAGTGTGTGTGTGTGTGTGTGTGTGTGTGTGTGTGTGTGTGTGTCGCCTCTTCTTTATGCATTCATCTATGGACGGACAGTTGGCCTGCTTCCCTACCTTGGCTATTGTAAATAGTGCTACAGTAAATGTAGGGGCATATGTCTTTTTAAATTAGCATTTTGTCTTTTTGGGGTAAAGACTGAGTAGTGAAATTACTGTATCATATGGTAATTCTATTTTTAATTTTTTGAGGAACTCCCATACTGTTTCCCACAGTAGCTGCGCTAATTTGCCTTACCACCAGCAGTGCACGAGGGTTCCTTCTTCTCCACATCCTCTCCAACAGGTCATTTCTTGTGTTTTTTATTTTAGCCATTCTGAGAGTGATATAGGTTATATATGCTTTTTATAGACAGCCTAACATAATCACACCATTCAGACAGACTTGAATTTGAAACACCTCTGTCACTGTCTAGCCATATAACCTTGGCTATCCCTCTCTGATCCTCAATTTCCATGCCTGCAAAATGAAGGCAATGCCTCCTTCTCAGTGATGCCAAAAGGATTGTCGTGGTAACATGTAAATATCTAAACTATAGTAACGGTGAGTGTTTGATTTCATTTCCATTCTAATTGGCTATATGGAGACTTAATTTTCCTCTTTTTCACCCAAAATTGGGAGGGTTGGTATTTGAACCAGGTTGAGCTAAAAGCAAACCACCCCAGAAATCTCTGTGGCTTCAAACGACAATGGTTAGATTCTTCTCTGGGCTTTGTGTGCACTTCAGGTCTGTGGGGGCTCTGCCCAACAGCCAAAGACCTCTTGCCAGATCGCTGAGGAAGGGGAAGTGGTAAATTACATACTGGCTTTTGAAGGCTTCTTCGTGGAAGGCCCAGATGTTTCTGCCACTCACATTCTCCTGCCCAAAGTGAAGCCCATGCTCCCATCTCTCTTAGGAAAGCACATAATCTCACCACGTGCCAGACAGAGGAGAACTGGCATGTTGTTGAACACCCGTGACGACCCCAAAAATATCTAAGATGAGCTGACTTCAAAGGACAATGAAATCTTAAGTTACTTTGACCTAGTTTGAGAGTAAGAACTTTTGAGCAAATGAGTAAAATCAATAAGATTGTCATGGCGATGGTGAGGCCTTCTTGAGAGAAGACACTACTTTCAAGATATTAAGGGTTCACTATGAGGAGGGGCACTGAGTTGCAATCCAGTCTTAAATATTCATCACAGAGGGAGCGAGCTCCCTGCTTGTTAGTAGATTACCAATTATCCCTGGTGTCACTATGCACTTGTAGGTAGTAAAAGTACATTTCTTTCCAAATAACCTGGAGTCTAAGCTTGTTGTAATTTAAACTGAGTTTTCTCCTAGTTATTTACTTAACTTTGGGCTATTTTACTATGTTTATACCATACTTTTTATCATAATCACTCAGTTCTTTATTGATTCCTTGCTATAGTAAGAATGCGACATTAAAGAGTCTGGGCTCTGGGTCCAAACTGTGTGAGTTCAAATTAGGGTCCTGCCATTGACCTGTGGCCTTGGGCAAGTGACTCAACTCTCTGTGCCTCATTTTTCTCATCTTTGAAATGGGGATGATGATAGCACATACCTCGTAGGATAATTCTGAGGATTAAATCAATTAATACATATAATACTTAGAATGGCATTTGATACCACATAGTAAGTACTTGATAAATGTTAACTGTTACCATCATTTTTAGGCACAGTGGAGAAATGCAAAGGACGTTTGAGGAAGCCAGAACTTACGATGTTTTGTTTGCTGTTGTATCCCATGCTTGGAACAGTCACATATCAGGCACTCAGTATTTACTGAGTGAATCAGTGAATGGGCTCTATCCTCATGAAATTGAAAAGCCAGGCCTAATCCTTGATTCCTTTCTTGGATAATAAGGGAACTCCCTTCTCTTAAAACTATCTTGACCAACCTTGAACTTTCAGTCAGAACCGGGCCCTGACCTCACTGACTGAGGGTTTGAATTTTCCCTTCCCTTGCAACTCCCTCAAAATGGATTGCGCAGCAAAGCCAATCTTGAGTTTTGGTGACTTCTCTTCACACCCTCAACTGGTGACGTCGGCATCAGATATCGAGCCTCTCCTGGCAGAGGCTGGTGCCGATGAGGTCGCGCTAACGTGGCAGCTTCCTCCTATGGCAGCTTGGATGGTTGGGATGTTATTTTACGTAGCTCTCTGCCCCACTGACGTTCATGGGTCCTTACTGTCGGGAAGGACTGGGAGGGACCCTGGAAGTGTTCGGCCATGTGAAATTCAAAGCTTTTGTGCCCTCGACCCCCAGCCAGCAGCCCTTCCAGATGAAGGGCTACTTCATCTCCCAGGCCCACCCATTCCACCCAGATCCCCAGGCCCACCCATTCCACCCAGATCCACTCATCAGCACAGGAAAGGTCTCCAGGCTTGCAAATATGCTCCTTTCTAACCTTCACCTGTGCCTGGGCGCTCTCCTCTTTCCCCTTCTGCCATGGACTCCAGAGAAGGCCACACATGATCAGGTTCTGCCTGCCTCTCCGGCCTTTCCTTTCTTGACTTCCTCTGCTTCCCCTCTCCTCTTGCTATTCTACCCCAGCCACTCGGTCTTCTTGTTCTCCTGGAACCCCCACACCCCCAAGCACATTGCTGCCTTTTGCACTTGCTGCTTCTATGCCTAGAAAGCTCTTCCCCAGGTCCCTGCAGTGCTGGCCCACTCACTTCAGAAAGGTTTATGCTAAAATGCCTCCTCTTCCAAGAAGCCCTTCTTGCCCAGGTCCCTAAAATAGCTCCTACTCCATTTTCTTTCTGAGCACTTATCTCTAATGACATGTTATGATTTGTTTACTTGCGTATTTACTTATGTATCATCTGTCTCCCCCACTGAAATGTAGGCTCTATGAGAACAGACACTGAGTCTCAAGTACCTAGCAAATAGTTAGAACTCAATAAGTATTGATTGACTGGAAGGAAGGAAGAGAGGGAAAGGAAGGGAACGGGAGGGAAGGGAAGAGGAAAAGAGGGAAAGAGGGAGAAAAAACCAACAAAAAGGGAATAAATTTATATGTATTTATAAATGTTGATAAAGTGCTTTAAGAGAGACCAAAAGTAAACCTAATATAGATGGGGAGATCAGAAAAGCCTTCTTTGAGGAGATGCTATTTAAAGCTGAGACCTAATGTAGGGTAAAGACCGGAGCAGGTGGAGGTAAGAGAATGTACAGGGACCCCAAGCTTGAGGTCTGCCGGGGCACAAGAAGGCCAGAGTAGCTGGAACCCCACAGACAAGTGGGGCCCGATCACAGTTATATAACAAGGTGGGGGCCCTGATGAGGCTAGTCTGGAGCAAAGCAGGTTTGAATAAAGGCACATTTCAGGGGCCGGGTGGTCATGAAGATGACTTGGGAAAGCAGAACCAGACTGCAAGGGAGGCACCTGCCTCTGTGGACTTCTGAGACCACGAGGTTATTTCCCGGCCCCTTTGTGTTGGTTGTTCACTGAACAAGCTCTCCTCAAGCCATCACAGCTTCCGTTGTGTCATCTGAACAGTGGGAACATGACAACACCTACTCTGTCGTCAGCACAGTCCCCAGCACCTGGGAGCTGCCTCATCGCCACTGGGGGAATTCAGAGGGATGCAGATGAACATTTTTTTCATAGTTAAGTATTTTCCGATGCATGTTAAAATAAGTAAATATTCGCACATCAGATCAGCTTACATAGACCTAATAAATAAATAAGTTGATTTAAAATTAACTCACAAGTGGGGCACCTGGGTGGTTCAGTAAGTTAAGCACCCAACTCTTGATTTCGGCTCAGGTCATAATGTTGGGGTCCTGGGATTGAGCCCCTCGTCGGGGCTCCGTGCTCAGCAGGGAGTCTGCTTGAGGATTCTCTCTCTCCCTCTGCCTCTGCCTCTCCCCCGTTCACACTTTCACACTCCCTGTCTAAAACAGATGAATACATCTTTAAAAAAAAAATAACATAAAGTGAACTCACAAGAAAAGACAGTGAATAACAGAACAGGCAGCACATAGCAGCAGCAGAAGTGAAGGTGATCAAGGATCGGCTGACGCTCAAGAAGCATGGATCCAGCAGACCCAGTGTCTGGGAGCTGAGGGAGGAGAGGAGCGGAGTGGTCTTGAGTCACTTTGTGGAGTCAGACTTTGCAGAAGAACCCACAGGGTATGGGCTGAAGGGACCAGCCTGACATGGGAAGCCAGGCAGCAGCATTCACCATGGCTTGTGGAGAGAACCGAGTGGGTCTTGGCAGGACCCAGAAAGGCAGACAGACCTGACTGTGCCCAGGGGAAGAAAAGAGGTGTCTTAGGATCTTTTGCCAAGACGTCCATTGACAGAAAGGTAGTCTAAATCAGGGCTATGGCTGAGCCTGTAAATAAAGAAGAATGTGCCGGAGCCCACGTTTAATAGCAGAGACCATCTTGTCTGTCAGGTTTCCTTCCCCACTAGAAATATAGACCCTGCTGTTGACCTCATCAGAGATAGGGAAACCCTGAAGACTGCATTGAAGGGTGAAAAATGAAATTGAGCCTACGATTTCTGCCAGGAATCAGAGACAAGGGGACGAGGTTAGGCAGGCAGAGCTATGGCACCCAGGAATGTTCTTTCGGAGGAGGTCAGTTCAGGTAGCCAGGAATAAATTACACCACTGCCCAGGGGCCAGCCTTCCTCCTCACCAGCCAAAGGGAGCAGTACTCTGGGCAGCCAAGAAAAAGAAAAGGATGAAACTGTGTGGTGCTCTTCAGAATTGGAATATCTTTATTGTTTTGCTAATGTGAAACTTAAATTATATGCTTCTTTGAAAAATCAAAATGATGCAGAAGTACATAAAGTAGAAAGTCAAAGTCTCCTAGAGGTAACAACTCCTAACAGGAAATCGTCTCATTCAACAGCTGTTTACTGAGCACCTACCACATGGCAGCACAAACAGTATTTTAGGAGGTTCACATACTCCATAATTAAAACAAAGATCTTTGTCCTTGTTGGGCTTACATTCCAGAGCTGTGCTGTCCAATACGGTAGCCGCTCACCACAGGTAGCAATTAAATTAATTAAAAGTAAATACAACTTAAACTTTAAGATACCCCAACCAGACCAGCCACATTTCAAGTGCTCCATAGCCATACGTAGCTAGTGGCCACCTTATGGAACGACACGGATATAGAACAGTTCCATCCAGAAAGGTTTATTGGACAGTGATAACCTGGAGGACTGATGACTGTTAACATATTATTCTGGAACGGTGTACACAAATACACAGATGGCGTATGTGTATATATGTGCCTATATAATATACACTTGTGTTCATATGCATGTATATATATGTATATGCATGTGCGTACGTATATATGTACATGTGTATATATGCATGTGTATATGTATACATGTATACATGTGTATACCTATGTATATATGTATGCATGTGTGTGGATATATATACCTGTGTGTACATATGTATGTATATATGTATGCATGTGTATACATGTGTATACCTATGTATATATGTATGCATGTGTGTGGATATATACCTGTGTGTACGTATGTATGTACATGTGTATATATGCATGTGTATATGCACGTGTGTATACATGTGTATACCTATGTATATATGTATGCATGTGTCTGGATATATGTATACATGTATGTATATATCATATACTTGCCTGTATATATGTATGTCTGTGTGGATACATATTATATAAATATACATGTGTTTATATATTTGTGTGTATACATGTATGCATGTGTGTATATATATATAGAGAGAGACATATCTAGGTTATGATAGTGTGTGTGTATATTAAAGATTTATTTATTTTATATATATTAAAGATTTATTATATATAAATACATAAAAGATATATATACATATTAAAGATTTATTTATCTATTTTAGAGAGAGAGCACAAGCAGGAGGGGCAGAGGGAGAGGGAGAGAGAATCTCAAGCAGACTCCACACTGAGCATGGAGCCCGACACGAGGCTTGATCTCACAACCCTGAGATGACGACCTGAGCCAAAACCAAGAGTCAGACGCTTAGCCGACTGCACCACCCAGGCGCCCTATGGCAATATATATATTATATAGCATAGGTGCTATACCTGCTGTTCTGAAACCTACTCTTCTCACTTAATAATCTGCTATGGGCATCTTCCTTTATCAATAAATAACCGATCAAACACATTAGTTTTTATCCTCAGATTGATAGATGTTTAGTTTCCATTTTTCACTACTATAAGCCATGTAACTGTGACCACCCTGGGAACTTATATCCACGTACGTCTCTTCAGCCCCCTCTTAACAAATTCTGCAAGGGGGACTGAGAAAATACACGTGGGCTACAGAGCGCTCAGGGGGAGCTCCGTGCAGGTATGACTGTGCCCGCCTTTGCCGAAGGCCCTGCAGCAGCCATTTCAAGGAGCTCTTGCTGCCTCCTGAGATCAGGCCCTGAGGCTTTGCACGGCCAACAGCCCGGACTGCCCTAGCTTGCCTCTGGAAATGCCACAGCCAACAATTCTCCATAGAGTTTTGGCTCTGTTTAGGTTTTGTTGTTCTCTTCAAAAGACATACACATTTTGGGTCGAGCCACATGTTGCATTTACTGACCACCTCCTGGGTACCTGGCTCCACGTGAGGCACCAAGCCCATTGAGTTCTGAAAAACGTCTCGTTTTATGAGCTCACAATGAAACCTTTGTGACAACATGCCTGTTCATTAGACCTGGTTCTGCGCTATCCACACAGTTCTGTGTTGTTTGTTTTTTAACCTGGAGAGAGGCAAGAATTGGTGTAGAAATGAAGGCAGTTACGTGGTGGTGTGGAAGAGAGCAGTCAAACGTTACCAACCTGGACACTCTGGGTTGGTTGCTTTGTGTTCCCCCAGTGGAAGCCCAAAGAAACTCTAACCATTTTGGAGTTTTTATTTCTAAACTAACTCCCAACTCCCCTGCGGTGTCAAGGCTAGGGAAGCTGGCACACTAGGCCTTCAGATCACAGAGCTGTCCAGAGCTCACTAGCTCTTCAGTCCCTCCACATCCGCATCCTTCAGGGGGAAAAAGCACCTACTCTGAGCCCAGGCCCCCCTCACTCACCCTCCATGACACGTGCTGGACATAGAGTCACTGTGAATACAGCTGTGGACTCAAGAATGCCCCTGCCCAGAAGCAAGTGAAAGCCCAGAAACCCTAAGACTTTGTGATCATTCATTTTTGCTGCCCTGGAGTCTTGCGATCCAACTGAGCTGTCTCCCTCAGGGGCTGGAGGGGATGGCGGAGAGAGACCGTGCTTGGGACCAGGTACAAAGCCCCCAGAAGGCTGCAGACAGTGCCCACTCTACCATGCAGGAAGCCTGGCCCCATCCTCAGGGTCAAGGAGGCAGGGAGGAGAGCAGGTGCCTTCTCTGCTGCTCCTTCCAAGCTCCCGCAAACTTCAGTGTGACCTGAACCCTGGGTTTCGGGAGGCAGGCATCTGCCTGTCGGCTTGCCTGAGTTCTCTGCACGTGTTTCTGGGGTCCACCCTCAAGGTTTTTCCTTGCCTCCAAGAGAGATGAGGGAAATAGGGTCCTCTTCCCCTTCTCCCGCACGCCACGGGCCTCCTGGCAGCCCTCCCTGGACTTTGTCCCATCTCTGAATCAGGCATGGCTAACCCACACTCTAATCCACACTGCCTCCAAAGGAAAGTACAGAGAAGTGATAGATCAGAGGCCTCATTTAGAGGGAGCTTAAATTTCAGGCGTGGGGATGCTGGCTCGGTTCAGTGGAGATTTACCACAGCAGGTGCAGGGGAAGCTGAGCCTGAGGCAGAGAGGGATTTTGTGTGTTGGGGGAGGGGAGAGATGGGGGCTCATTTGATCTGTCTGCTACTGGGAGAAAAATAAACTCCATTTGCTCTGCTATTCTTTTAAGAAACAAAAGGGATGAAAGAAACTTTAGGCCAGTAAGCTTCCCTTTTATTCTTCCCTTTTTCTCAAATAGATCAGAAAATGATCCCATACTATTAACCACCTAGCCTTCCCTTAAAATATAAATTAAAAGAACACCACTGTTCCTCCATACTTACAAATCTCATGATAACAAGCTCAGCAAGGCTGGAGCTCAAGATACATAATGGAAAAGAAAAGACTTAGGTGTTTTAAAAACTCCTCTGAATGACGGTGAGAACAAGAGGCAAGGAGGGTCAGACAGTAATTTGAAAAGCTTTTAAATGTGCCATGATTTTGACTTTTGATTTCATCCTTTCCTACAAATGGACAATTAGCCGTAGCACAGGTTTGTGTAATTAGCAGGCAAGCCAAACCCTGAGTGATTTATTCATCGTAACTTGGATAAGAGGGCATTTCCCAGTGACACGTTACAGCCAGAAATGACACCACATTTTCCCCACACTCTCAGTGTTATTAGCATTCCTAAAATAAAGTACAACCTTATCTCTTAAAAATCCTTCATGGGCAGTGCACCTCTGGTACTGTTTTTAAGACCAGCAACAAGACTGGACCTGGGCTAAGATTCAGAAAGGAGCAGAAATAGTGCCCTGCAGCATGGTCTGTCCGTGCTTCCTTCCTGGCCTGCACCTCCAGGAAGCCTTCCAGGTGATCAGCTGCCTCCGCATCAGGTAGAGGAGCAGCCCCTCCCCCCGACACATACACACACCTCTGCACTGAAGCATAGGGAGGGACAGAGTGTGGAGGGTAACAAGGGACAGGGCTGGCCACAGTGGGTGGCACATCAGCACACTTCTTGGAGGACAGACGGGCTCAGCCTCTAGCAGGTCTCAGAGAGACCATCCATGGAAGGAGCCTCTGGGCTTCTCTTTGCCTTTCTTTCTGAAATGTCAGATTCGCCCATCGGTTCCGAAACTATGAACTTCCCTGCTAAAATAAAATTATGGCAGTCTTTTCCCAATGCAAAGAGAAATAAACTAAGCTTATGGCAAGGTTTCATTCCTGGAAAAGGAGCCCAGAGTCGAAATGATATGAGAGAGATCTGATTTTCCTGTGGTGATAAGCGATCATAGGAGATAATATAACCCATCAAAAACTTGATGCCTGCCTTGTTAGAGAAATGGCCTCACAACATTAGGTATTTCCTTTACTCTGAATGCTGAGCTTCAGGATCTCTTTGTCCAAGGTGATTTGGCTCGATTTAATAGGATCCCATATTCCCAGCATATGAAACTGTATTATTTAATATGATGCAGTACCACCAATTTTTACAAAGTCCTTCGTGCCTCCCTTACGGAATCACATAATCTTAAGATCAAGAAACTATGATTATAGTGAGGGCAGTCAGAAAAGCTGCCTTGGAGAGAGTGTTCAGAGGCATCCTAGAGGGAATGTTTCAAAATAGCTGGGACCGGTTCCTCGTTTCAGCGATGAGTCAGGATTGTCTGTTTCGCTGCCTCCTTGGCCCTTCCTGCAGCAGGCTTTACGATCAGCATCAAGGGCTCCGCGTCCCATGGCCTGCATCCTGCTCTCTGGGCCTCATTGACAACTTGACCTTGCACCCTGCCATTAAAAATGCAAGTTCCAAAGCATATTCCAGGACAGTTCTTCTTCCGGCAGGCTTCCCCACCACATGCTTTCTCACGAAAGAGCCTCAGCGCTCAGGCCAGAATCCTGGGCAGTCACAACCTCTCGTGACTGTACAAGTCTTTCCCGGTCCACGACACATCCCAAACCTGCCTGAGGATCAAAGATCACAGCTGTCACTTCTTCCTTTTGTCAACGGTTTTTAAAAAACCCAATTTGCTGGAGGCTGAAAAAGTGGTGCGACTGGTTTTTGTTTGGTAGTTTTTAAGATGATAGTGGATCCATTTAAAAGATTGTATGATAGATGGTATAAAGCACAATTATATAACACCCATGAACCCACCCCCCTGCTTACTCACCTACCCCACCCCCCCTGCTTACTCACCTACCCCGAGGTCACCACTTCTCTGAGGTTTGTATTTATCATCCTTGGTCTTCTTAAAACAGTTTTCTCTCCTCTGGGTCTATCTCTAAACCATGTAGCATTTAGTCTTGCTTGCAGAACGTCCAGAATTTATGTGGCCAATTGAGGTGGCTCTTCTAAAGTAGCCTTTTCGGGACTTGAGCCACTTACGTGTGTAGCCTGCATTTGCTCAAGACCATCAGGGAGCTCTTTATTTGAAATTTCCTCCAGAGCTCATTTATTTGCTCCTCGAGAATCAGTGCTGTTGCTTTACAGCACGTTTGGCCTGATTCAACTCTCTTTTTCCCTATCACCTCTCTATTTCCCCCACTCACTTAGGAAATACGTAGTGGGGCCTTCTGGGAGCCAGGTGCTGTGCTAGAGCTCGGCGGTAGACCAGGCAGAGCCCCTGCCCCCACAGGAGCTGATTGCCAGCCTCCTCTCGTTTTCTCCTGTGCCGTGTGAACCATACCTTAGTCCACAGGCCAGAAGATTCCAGGCCCTTGAGCAGGATTCAGTAAATAGAGAGGCCATGCATTCAGCGTGGGGCTGGGAGCCTCAGGGGAGGCTTACAGAAGGATTCCAGAAAGTAGTCAACCTCCATGGGCCCTGTCCTGGGCCCTCTGTGGCCTCACCTGGATATTTCTGACTCCAGATTTCTCTGTTAGGCCAGCTTCCCCAACACACTCTTCCCAGCACAGTTATGCCATTAGCTCCACACCGGCTGAAAAGGCCCTGCCATGTGGTATGGATCCAGGACTCTATAATGAAAGAGGAAATCAGCCCTGTAGGTGCTAGAGTCTGACAACCCAGCTTATGACTTTATAGCAGAAAAACTTAAAAGTCCCATGAGGTGATCATGCATTAGATTGATGACACAGATACAGTGCCTGTGTATAAACATGGAACCTCAGAAATATGTTTATAGATATACTTTTTTGATTTATAGATGCTGTAATATAAATACAATGAACACAAATAATATATGTATAATTGATGTATTCACAACCACAGGACCTATTCACCAGAATGACTGACATTCTTCAGTCCATCTATAAAATAATGCCAACACCCTGACCCCTCATGGCTCTCAGGCGATCTCCACGTGCGGGGCACATCTGCTCTTCCTGGCTGCCTTGTGTGATTCCCAAGAGTCATCAGCCTGCTTAGGCCGGTAGTGCTTGTTATTAAGTTGCACACTGTAATGAAATGTTCCCGCACTCTGATGACATATGAATTCAAAAAGGAGATCATTTTGGTAAAAATCAAATGGAATGCTTTTGAAAGACTCAGTCAAGATGAGTCACTTTAAAAACGCTTTTGGATTAGGTGTGAACAAGGTGACTGTAGAAGACTGAAGGAAAAAAGTTAAAATCTAGAAGAATTGTGCTCTCAGATTGTGCGACAGATGTCTTTAACTTCTCGTTCTACGTGAAATGGACTCAAGTTGGAAATTGTACATGGCACATCATGGGTTTTTTAAAAGGCAGGACTCTATTCAGAACAGCAGACAATACTCACAGAGAAGACCTTGACCTTCCCTTGAAGATTAGTGAATAAAGGGACATTTATGATTTAAATTTTAAACAAAATTATATATACATATATATGAATATATAACATATAATGTAAATTATGTGTGTGAGAGATTGATTTTTCATGATCCCCCTCTCTGAAGGACTCACAATCACCTATGGGTCCCCAGCATGTTTAAAAAAGAGTTCTATTATAGTTGTACTTACAAGCTTATAGGACTGCCCTACTCAAGGGTGGTTTATATGCAGTAAACCAACCTCCCTGAAAGATTTCAGATGTGACGGCACTTGCTAAGGTTTATTTGGTTTTCTATTTCGTTTGGTTTTGTTTTCATTTGCTACACATGTATTGAGAGCCATGAGAAAAGAGCCTAGTTTAGAAACAATGGTTTGGAGAGACAAAAAAAGGCAATGTCATCCTGCTGGATGGATGAGGAGGTCATGACCTCCCAGAGCTCCGTACTTTCTGGCCAGTCACACTCCCAGCCGACCTTTTCTCTCACTGCCCCTGGAGCCCACGGAGTGGAGACCCCTGCTCCGGGGCTCTGCTGAGCGGCGGGGGGGCCAAGGATGCAAACTAGGAAGTGGCCTGATGTTCCCAAACTCGGGGGCGAACAGAAGGATGAGGAGGCTAGTCTTGGATAACTTGGATCCAGATGAGAAAAGAGCCTCTTGACGAAGCTCAAGCATTTTTTGACACTAGCTCTTCCCAATCAGATGCGAGGGGCCTTTCATCCTGGGAGGAGAATAATATTGCTGAATGGGGGAAACATTTCAAATCCTGTTCTAGCCACGCCCCCAAGCGAGGGTGTGTGCGCATACATGAGCGCGTGCGCGTGCGCGTGTGTGTGTGTGTGTGTGTGTGTGTCTGTGTTTCCGAAGGCCTCCGATGAGGGCTGCTTCAGCTCCAGTCCAGACAAAGGCCTTGGACACAGCAGCCTTCTGATAGGAGACGCTTTATTTTCCTTAGTCCCTAAGGAGTAAAACCAAACTTAGGAAAAATAGGTTCTTTTGAAAAGGCTCTCCAAGCACCCGAAGGATTCCAGCCTGCTCCCTGAGAGGGCAAACAACAGAAGAGAGCTAGGCCGACTGATGTAGGGAGTGCAGCTTCGTTCCAGCCATCCCAGGAGGATCCTTAGCTATTCAGTCTTACTCCATTTTCGCTTTGTCGTGGCTGGAAATGTGGGTCCCTGCTGTGTACAGAGCCACGGAAACCACTGTTCTCTCTCTCCCGGCTGAAGTTAAGGGACTTCAGATAAGTGGAGACGAGGGAGAGGGCAACAGAGGAAGGAGATGCATGGGCACAAGAGCCCTATTTTGTTGCTCTGAGGAGTAACCGACCCCTCCCGGAGAGATCGCCAAGCCCTCCAGAGAAAGAAATTGCAGGGGTATGAGTCATCCCCCATTTCAGAAGAACACAGGGGTGCCCTGGGGGATCGGGGGCCTCCCTTATCAAGACGTAGGCAACTGAAGTACACAGATCGTGCTTGGCTAAAGGCTAGGATCAGCTTCTGGTTCATTATCTATTTAACTAAGTGGATTAAATGAGAATTGACTGGAATTGTACACTTAAGAGTTCCCTTACAAAACACTGTTATCTCATAAGCTGGCTTAATGGAACAGGCTGTCAGGGGCTTATTAGAAGTAACTGAATACAGTGCCTTACAGAGCAAAGATCCAAAGGAGGGTATACAGCCAGGCTGGGAGACCTCACACCTTCTGTGGCTACAAAAGACAGGCCTGGGGTATGACTGCAAACCCGCAATGTTAGCATCGACCCCAAGGGACAGGCACAGGTCTTCCCAAGAAGAAAGGCATTTGCTACTCACTCCATTTTAAAAAGCATTTCTTCGCTATTAAGGCTGAATTAAGAGTTTCATTGATCTTTTATATATGTGGTCTCAGCACATTTGAAAGACGACAGAGTAGAGTAGCTAACAGGACCATCTTTGGAGTTAGACTGCAAGGGTTTGACCCTTAGCTTTGCTGCTTATTAGTTGAATGGCACTGTGTTGCTTAACTTCTCTAGGGCTCAGTTTCCCCATCTGCAAAGTGGGAATGCTATCAGTAGCCCAATGCCATCATTGCGTTTCTGTGGAGATTCAGTAAGCTGAGATGTACACACTTCTTAGCATAGCGCCTGGCATAGTGAGCGTTCAGTGATTACAGCTACTGCTCTTGTCGCAGAAAAAATTCATCCCATTTCAGAGCTTTTGGGCCCACATCACCTTTAGCTATTGATTGCAGCATGAATCTGGAATGGGCCGCATGCCCAGAGGGATTCTGGATGGTGGGCAGTGGTGGACATGGAGGAGCTCAGGTCTGTGATCAGCGGGACATTTGGACACTGACTTTGCCAGGGATGGTGATGTGACCTTGCGTAAGTCACTTATCTTCTCTGATCCACATTTCAAAAGTGTGTGTGTGTGTGTGTGTGTGTGTGTGTGTGTGTGTGTGTGTGTGTCTGTGAGTGAAACTTTCATTACAGGTTTTGGGTGGGTGAATGTAAATCCTGCTTTTGGTGAGGATTGATATAAATACGAATAATGCTCAGAGACCGGCCTGGTGTTCCATGTACATTGTGGAACACTTGCTTTGAGGATATCAGCCACATTGGAAAGAGTTGATGCTTTGGACGGAAGTTGCTTGTGTGCAGTTAATTTGAACAATGAAAATAATTGACTATTTTTCCAGAAAGTTTTACTTTATTTGTGAATTTAGGACTTTTTATTTTCTTTCCAACAATGTGATAGCCTTATTTTTCTGTTGGGTTCCTCTGAGCTTAATTTATCAGTAATCTGTAAATGTTTCTGTCAAACAGTCTGCTCCACAGTTGACCTAACTCTCTGCAATTACACATTAATTTCAATGAACAGTCCACAATTTCCATGAATTATCTATAATTTTCAGTAATCTATAATCCAGTAGATGATTCTATTCCACTCAGTCTGATGGATAAACATCATGTTACTTTCCAAAAAATTAAAAGAGACCATATGAAAGACTGGATGGATCTCTCTATTTGATAGAAAATGAATTACTTTAAATAAAAAACTTAGCCTAGGGGCACCTGGGTGGCTTCGTCAGTTAGGCAGCTGACTCTTGATTTCGGTCAGGTCAGGATCTCAGCGTCCTGAGATCATGCCTCACCTCCAGCTCCACGCTCAGCAGGGAGTCTGCTTGAGATTCTCTCTCTTCCTCTCCCTTTGTCCCTCCCCCACTCAAGCTCACTCTCTCTCTCTTTCTTTTTTTTTTTTTTTAAAGATTTTATTTATTTATTCATGAGAGACAGAGAGAGAGAGAGAGAGAGGCAGAGGGAGAAGCAGGCTCCCAAGGAGCAGGGAGCCCGATGCGGGACTCGATCCCAGGACCCTGGGATCATGACCTGAGCCGAAGGCAGATGCTTAACCATCTGAGCCACCCAGGCGCCCTCTCTCTCTCTTTCAAATAAGTCTTTAAGGAAAAAAAAAAGATTCTCTCTCTCCCTCTGCCCACCCCCCCACACACTGCTTACGTGCTCACACACACACTCTCTCTCTCTCTCTCTCTCTCTCTCTCTCTCTGTCTCAAAAAAGAAAAAGAAAAATTAGCCTATTAGCTGAATCGTGTTTTAGAGGAATTGAAACATTGTGCGTGGTATTAGGACAAGTGATGTCTTCTTATTTTCATGCCTTTTTTTACTTGAAAGACTAGTACAGAATGTCCAACACTTACATATAATTGGTATGATTTCTCATATTTTAAATGGCTCAGGCTGAGAGTTTAAGGAACGAAGCTTATATGAATGAGTGAGAAGCCATAACTTTCCAGGGTTTCTCCTGATTGGTTATTGACTAAAGTGCAAGCTGGTTTGTCTCAGCCAGGGCTGCCATGCCAAGGGTAAGCATGGTGTGATATCAGCACATACCCTGTACCTGTGGATCTTAACTCTTTTTGGTTATAAGCCTCTGTAAGAAGCAGGAGGCAGTTATGGACATGCTTCTCAGAAAATGACACTTTCTCCTTTCCACAAAGCTTGACATAGAATGCTGGGGAGTTCGCATGATCTCCTGACTTCCCCTCCACCTCTCCCCTCCCCTCACCACAGTTCACTGAACATGGAGGCTTCCTCTCCCTGTGCTTGACCACACTGATTTTTTTTCTTTTTAATGACACGAGTTGGATATTTCTGGAAACCAGGAGTTAAAGACTAGTCAGAGAATTTTCATGATACGATGAGAAATATACATATTGGTCTTTGTCCCCAGTTCCTGTCACACAGCTACGAGAGCCCTTGGAATCTCCAGAGCGACGGAAGTGTCTTGTATGCTAGTGGGTTGACTAGTGGTTGGGGCCCCTAACAGCTTCAGGATGGACGGCTGGTTGCCAGAAAAACAGGGGCATGTTTAGAGAGTTGGAGTTTTCAGCCCCACCCCCAACCTCCAGGGAAGGGAGAGGGGCTAGAAATTGGGTTAATCACCAATGGCCAGTAACTGAATCAATCATGCCTACGTAATGAAACCTCCATAAAAATCCTTAAATAATAGGCTTGGAAGAGCTTCTGGGTTAGAGAACACATCAAGGTGCTGGAAAGGTAGAACGCCTGAAGGGGGCATGGAAGCTCCAAGCTCCTGCCCCTTAACATTGCACTGTGCATCTCTTCCATCGGACCGTACCTGAGTTGTATCCCTTGTAATGAACTGTCAATAGTAGGGAAAGTTCTGTGGTAAAGTAGGTAGTTTCCTGAGTTCTGTGAGCCGTTCTAGCAAATTATTGAACCTGAGGAAGGGGTCATGGGAACCCTCAGTTGGTAGCCGATCTGTCAGGAGTGCAGGTGGCCACCTGGGACTTGCAACTGACATTTGAAATGGACCTGAACCCTTAAACTGCGGGGTCTGCACTAATGCTATGTAGTTAGTGTCAAAATTGAACTGAATTGTAGGACACTCAGTTGATGCCCAGAGAATTAGAGAATCGATTGGTGTGGGGAAAAGACCCACACATTCAGTGTCAGATGTGTTGTAGGTAAAGGCAGTTCAGAATTTTGCCCTCCCTTTAAGAGTAATTATAATATAATGTTCCACAGTAATTAAGGGTACAAGTTCAAGTACTCACATGCCACCTGGCTGTGTCTGCTACAGTCAGGCTCCCTTGGATGTTCCTATATACTTTAGATGCACTCCATTTTAGTTTAAGCTTGTTTGGATCTACCTCTACTCCCTAAAAACAATTTCTCCCTATCAAAATCAACAAGCCTCTCCTCACTTCACACCCACTAGGATCAATCAAGAAGGGTAATAACGAGCATTGTTGAGGATGCGGAAAAATCGCAACCCTCTTACACTGCTGGTAGGAGTGTCAAATGGTGGGGTCATGCTGGAGAACAGCCCGGCAGTTCCTCAAAAGGTTAAACACAGAGTTGACAACTCTATGGCAACAATTCTACTCCCAGATATATATCCAAGAGAAATGAAAATGTATGTCTACACAAAAATTTATAAAACTAGCAGCATTATTCATAATAGCCAAAATGTGAAAATAGCCCAAATGCCCATCAACTGATGAACGCAACTATAAAATGTGGTATATCCATAGAGTGAATATTAGTCAGCAGTAAAAAGAAATGAAGTAGTGTATACTACAACTTGGATGAACCTTGAAAACATTATGCTAAGTAAAAGAAGCCAGTCCCAAAAGATCCTATGTCCTACGGGTCCATTTATATGAACTGTCCAGAAATGGCAAATCCATAGAGACAGAAAGCAGATTGGTGGTGCCAGGGACTAGGAGGGGAATGGAAAAAGGGAGTGACAAGTTCACAAGCATGGAGTTTCTTATTGAGGTGATAAAAATATTCTAAAATGGATTGTGGTGATGATGGTCATACAACTATGTGAATATACTAACAGCTATTGGACTATACACTTTAATCGTATGGTATTTAATTTGTATGGTATATGAATTACATCTCAATAAAGCTGTTCCCAAAAAAGAATACAGGCTCCCAAAAAAGGATCCAGGCTATGTGTGTTTGAACACCTGTGGAAGTTCTGGTGTCCAGTGACAGGGATTTGGGTGCAAGTACTGTAGTTGGAAAGATATTTCAGGAAGCATAGTCAGGAAATAGGGAAGCGAGATAGGGAAGGAAGGAAAGCCAATAAAGGGACATTAGTGAGTGAGTTATCTTTGTGGGCACCTGGGGCTCCATCCTTCTGGGACTGAGCAAAGGCTTTGGAGACCACCGTTCGGAATTGTTCCTCCAGGGAATGAGAAATCTGGGTTGTTCCAATGAATGCCAACTTCCTAGGACTTCCAGCCTGCCCCACACAAAGGCCAAGCATGCTTCTACAACCAGAGGAAGCCCACAGACAAGAAGAGAGACAGAGACAGAAACACAGAGGCAAATAGAAAGATAGGCATGCAGGGACTTGAGGTAGGAAGCAGAGTACACAAGAACTGTTCCCCAAACCTACAGTGATGTCTAGCGTGACTGAGCACTGCCAGGGTCTGCTCACAGGGGTGTTACCTAACCACTCTGTACCTTGCTTCCTGCATCCTTAAAATGGGGAAGATAATAGCACCTATCTCATAAGGGTGCCGTGCGGATGAATGAGTTAACGTATCTGAGTATTTGAGACAGCCAAAAAAACTTATCTTGGAACTTTGTTTTTTAAACTTCTGACTTATCCATGATCATTTCTCTTCTGAATGGGCTTCTAACAAGATAGAGAAGAAATCCAGCTATTATAAGTGTCAAAGAAAAATAGAATCATTGCCGAGAATAGTCTTCTTATTAGGCCCTCTTTGTGTGTTACCAGCTTTGAATGGCTGCCTTTTGAAAGGAACCATATGCTTTGTGAGCACATTAGGCAGATGCCCATCCCAGTAAGATCTGTTCCCAGAGCAGCTCTATCATCTCTCAGTCTTGCTCTTCTATTTCCCAAAAACTGTTGGCAGGATTCAAGCAAGAGAGGTTCATCACAGCACTCTTTGGTACTTTTCTTTGTGTCTCTCCCTATTTTCCCAAAGCTATGTTCTGAGGATAGTAGACCCTGGGGAGCTTTCTTTCGGTGAAGCTTCAATAGTGTGGGGACTGAAGCCAGTGGCTGCCATTCCAGGCAATTCTGAGTTATACTTCTGTCAAAGGCATTTACACTTGGTATGTTTCATTGCTCGTGGAGGATTAAAACCACCCAGTTGGGGAACAACCAGGGTAAAATAGGGTTAAAAAAAATCCAACTGCATTACATCGAGCTCAAGCCGTCATGATTAAAACCTAATTTCAGGATGTGTTCACCCAAGAAAATCTCTCTGGATTGTTTCAGGCTGTGACTCTTCAATTAAGCTGACATTTCACAAATGCAAAATTACTACAGATGAGCTCTTCGCCTCGCTTCGGGATATCGCTGGAGCTCGGAATCTCATGAAACAGTTTAAGTCTGTATATGTTCCTGGAAATCATACCCACCAGGCAAGTACATATGTTTTAAAGTAACCATCTAATCTGTGTTGGATTTTTAGGATTCAGAGACCACAAAAGGAAATTTCCATCTTAGCCTATCTAAAACGAGGGATTTGTTCTAGATGAACTCCAAGCACCCTTCCAGTTCAGAGTTCTGGGTTCCCCTGAATGTGAAAGCCTCTTGATTCGTTTGCACTCATAGGCTTGATACAGGGAGATGAGCACCGGATTGGGGGCCAGCCACTGCTCTATAGCTGTCACATATTTGGTAACCTTAAGCAAAAGTCCCTTTACTTTGTTGGGCCCTAGTTACTATTGGTGCAGGGGAGGGGCTGTGGCCTTCTGTGATTCCCAAGCTTCTAGATCTAAGCACTCCCTAAACATTCTGAACAATTAGAACAAAATTACTTAGTAATACTATGGCAAGGAAAAAAGAAGTTTGTGACAGCAAAACCTTTGTTATTAACATTCCCCCACCACTTCCTAAGGGCAGTGGGGGAACTTTAGAAGGGTGTTTTGAACAGTGAGTAGGAAGATGGTATGAGAATCCAAGATTATAAGCTCAATGAGGGAGGGGCCCCAGAGAGACCCAAAGGGAAGCTTAAGGAGTGAAGAAAGGCTGGAGTCATGGAGGCTGGGCAGTCTCTGTTGGACAAGGGTAGAGACACAGCTAAGGTTCCTGGCGGCCAAAGATAGCTTTGAAGGAAGAACAGATGTTTCTGACGGGAAAAATAATCCGTGGAGTGTGTGCAAGCATCTTCTCCTTCATCTCCCCATGAGATCTCAGTAAAATCCACTCTGTTTGCTATGGCTCCTTGGGGAGCTGAATGTGCTGTTAGTGGGGACGCTGCCATAGCGAGGGGTTCAGCGTCAGGACGCTGACCCTTTAAGGTGGGCATATAGATGAGAGCTAAGGTTATCTGCGATAGTAGCCTAGCCAAATTCAGACTCTTCCTCCCGTATATTGTTACAGTACTGATACTTGAAGAGTGCTCCCACATTGGGCTTGTCCTTTGATCCTCACAAGAAGTAAGCCAGGAAGGCCACATGACTTGCCACAGAACCACAGGTGGCCAAGGCCAGATGCCAGGTTTTGGCCGCCACTACGAAACTTCCTCCCCACTATACCATGGATCTCATGGAGGCTCTAGAAGTACTGATTGATGGTGCTGATGGGCATCTGAAATCACCCACCAACATATGAAAGACCTTGGAGGCTGGCTCTCAACTTAGTAACATAAATTCCCATCTTTTGTTCAATGACCTGAGAATGCCACCACCACAAAATACAGATAAAGTCACTCAGATCATTCATCGTATGTAGTTTGGTCATTAAAAAAATCGCCAATGTTAAATACAGCAGTATGGACTAGTTCTAGAAGACACAGAACTGGTGATTTATGATGAGATTTAGACCAAAGAATGTCAAGAAGCAAGTGGCTGCTATAGTTGGCAAAGTGCAAAGAAACCATTAAGTTAATAAGCTCTTCTCAGTTTTATGATTATCATTGTGACCAATTTAGCCAAGTTCACATAAATATGCATTAGCCATGAATCTTGGGCATAATTAGGACAGTGATAAATTTCCTAGACTTAATCTCCCTGCTGCCAACACTGTCATTTCTCCGGACCCCGGAACCCTTTCCTGCAGCCATTGCCTTTGGAAAATGAACTTTTCCTTTGTTGTATATACTCTTTTACAGTGAGTCAATGACATCAACCCATTAACTGAAAATCCTAAATGTCAGTGAGCAGGAAGTAGGGGCAAGGTGGGGAGTATGTGTGTGTCTGAAGGGGATTTAGTAAATAATGATACAGACACATGCTCTGAAGTGTACACTGTGCAGCCATTAAAATGAATGAGACAACTCCAAGCGTGCTTAGCAGGACTCTATGTGAATCCTTGGCTCAGGCTCTACTTCTTGGAGAACTCAGACTAAAACAGAGGTTTATGATCTGTTAGGTGAAAAAAAAAATGTAGATCATTCTGTCAAGCATTTTTCTATTTTTGTTTAGAAAATAAAAAAATAAAAAGTATATAGGTATGTATATTTAATAATTCTTTAAAAATTAAGGAAAACTTTCTAATGGTTGCCTTGTAGGGGGTGGGAAGGGTTGGATGGACAAGGAGGAACTCTGACTTCCTGCTTCATGTGGCTAGAGAAAGAGTTTTTGATGGGATTATCGGTGATTTTTACGTGTTTGGGTATTTTGATAATTTTTTAATTTAAAGTTTTCAATTGTAGATGTAAGCCCAGTGAGGACAGGAATTTTGATCTGGTTTGTTCACTGCCATATCCTCAGTGTGTAGAGTGGCAATTTCTATATAGTGCATGCTTAATGAATATTTGTTGGCAGCATCTTGAACGCAATACATATATTTTTATCATATATTGGAGGATTTGAGGGCATGCAAAGTATGTATAATGAGAAAAAAGTAAATGTCGAGACTAGATTCAGAGTCCAACTGTGGGCCTTGACTGGGCAACTTTCTGTCCATCTCTTCTCCCAACTTGGTCCTCAGCCCTGAGGCTCTGGCGGGGCACGAGGGTGGGGGGCTCGGAGAGTGTGCTTTCTATCTAGCTCCATGCTATTTCTACACAGCGTCTAGCTGCGATGTTCTCGGCTCGCTGCGATACCCAGGAAAGCACTAGACCTGGTCCAGCTCCAGATTTCTGTTCCAGCTCTGACCAGGGCTATGAATTTAGGCTCTCTCCCCTGGATCCCGGGGCCCCTACCTGCCCCACGTGCCCTCCTGGCACCCCTCTCTCCTACTCCAGAGCACAAGCTGCCTCTCAGAACCACTCCTTTCACCCCTGCTAGCACCTGAGGCACCTCTTCTTTAACCTCCATCCTTTAGCCCTTTGAGAGAGTGTGTCAGCCACAGCCCAGAAAGCAGACATCACTCTCTTCGTTTCAAGGAGAACATGATTTCATACAAGACATTGAGTACATATAAAGTCTCTGGAAGAGCTGGAGGAGTGGGATCTAGACTCCTTCTCCAGAAATGATCCCAGAAGATCACCACACACCCGGCCCTCCAAGAGAACCAGCCCTGCTACAGCCGGGAGAGTGGGCATGATGGGGACCGTGAGGCCACCGCTGAAGCTCTTGACTTGCAGAACATACTACAAATGCCGGACATGGCATCCATGTTTGTTCACCATGGTGTATCTGCAGAGCCTAGCTCAGTGCTAGCCTCCTAGTGGGTGGGTGGGCAGGTGAATGGATGATGGTTGGATGGATGGAAGGAGGGATGGAAGGGCTCTGGACTGTGAGTCTTATCCACAGTGGCATTTCTTATGCTCTTAATTCTTAGAGAGACGGAGGTTAGCAGCAGCATGTGAGTTCATAGCCCCGCATGGCAGCATTCAGTTCACAGGTCCAGAGCCCTACCACCTGTGTGGCCTTAAGCAGGTTACTTCACCTCTCTGTGCCTAGTTCCTCCACCGTACGAAGGAGCTAATAATACTAATACCTCCCTCATAAAGATGCTCAAAGATAGGTGAGTTGATACATGCAAAGCTTTTAGGACAGGAGCTGACACAGACAGCACTATGTAGGCATTTGCTGAAACAGTTGCAGTAAAGAGCAGAATAGGCCTCTTTTTGGTCCTCTTTTGTAGCATTTCACCTTTTCCTTTGCTAGGAGATGGGCCTCATAGAAGGGGAGTCATTCTCAAGCGACTGTACTATTAGCTGCTGTGTATGGTAAGGGCTTATTACTGACGCCCGTTGGTTTGGAAAGGTTGTGTTTGCTCATAGACTCTGTTGAGTGGAAACCTGAGCCCACAGTTTTGCCTGTGCAGCAAGTCTTATGCTTTTGTTTCTTGCTGCGAATGTTCTAGTTTAATGGGAGGCTTAACCTCCTCCCTAAACGCCAGTGTTTGATGTGCCGCTTTTCCTCAGCGGCAGCATCAGGAGGCTATTAGGCCAATGTCTCATGGCAAAGAGCTTCTGTGCCCTTTCAGACGAAATACTGTATGACTCTTGCTTGACTTGCTTTGGCAGAAGTCTCAAAGTGCTGTGCTGGAGAAAACTTTCCACAGATGCGTACTGTCTTTTGTGCCTCTGGAAGGCTCAACAAGAGTATTTAGAACCAGCGGTGCCCAAGGAGGCCTAATTCATCTGGTGCCTGGTGAAATATGGCTCTCTGAACAGTCTGTAGGCCCCGTCTCTTTGTCAACAATCCCCAGCCCTGGCTGTTCTTTTCCACGTGCTGAGCTCTCTTCTTCTTCCTCCTGATTCTGTCTTCCTCACTCCAGACCTGCTAGTGCCCTTTTGGAAAGAAGCAACACAAGATGGGACTAAACTGGGGGCCAGGAGACTTGGCTCTGTCCTGTAGTCCGCTTCTAACTGCCTGTGTAAACTCAAGCAAATTAGTAAATTGCTTTGGGCTTATTTTTTTTTTTTTTCATATTGAAGTTGAAGGGACTACACTCAAAATTTTACAAAGTAATCTGCTTCTGGTTTGAAAGAAAGATGGATGGATGGATGGGTAGATGGATGAACAGATAGGCAAATGAACCACTTTTTAATCTGCAGAGCAAACCATTTCCTTTAAGAAGATGAAGGGGAAAAAAAAATCAGTGATAGTAAAGCAAAAAATAAAAATAAATGAGCCATGGAACAGCCAAAGCCATCAGCAGTTTTGAACAGATGTTTTTCTGTACAGTCATGGATTGAGACAAAATGAATACTCTCTCTACAAGAGTATTAGAATCAATTTTGCAGAGAAGGAAGAAGCATCTTCAATAATAGGACTGAGAAGGCCCATGGCTGCACCAACACCAATCAACAAAGCCAAGGGCAGCAACGCTGAATGATGGGGATGTAGTTGTGGCAACAACTCAGAGAAAGTGTCTCTGACTTATGTATAATATCAGAAACTACTGCTATACTCAATAGCTTTGTTCAAGAGCTAGAACCAGATGAATAAAAGAATTTTCTAGACCTCCTCACACATTATATCCACCACAAAAGAGTAACCGGAGACAGAGACACAAATGTTTTATTCTTCATATTTTGATTAAATATAGTGTTTTTAAAAGTCTAGTTTGTTCTGGAAGAGATACTGGCCATTTAAAGTAAAAAGAGAAAGTTTCTGGTATAAGATTATTTTTTTGAAATGTCAACTTTTTCATATTTAATGCCAATCAGGGATCTTGTTAGGCTCTACCAAACCTTCAGGCTATCCTCATGAAACTGTCATAAAGGGCCACATGATGATTTTCATAGTCCTACTCATTTGTGCCTTTATGGACCTCTTCCTCAAAAAAAAAATTAAAAATTATATTCTACAAATGCATTGGTACAGAGACAATATTATATATCAAAACATTATCTTTGACCTAAAAGTTCATTTTTTTTCCCCTTCTGATTTTAAACTAATGCATTTCCATGGGCCCCTAAAAGTCTGGTGGGCTCTGGGCCCTGTGCCTTCTGTGCCTAATGGATTAGTCAGCTATGGGGTCAAAGCCCGCACTTGGCGCCAGTCTGCCTAGGACAGGAACATCGCTAGCTATGAGGGAGCCGCAGGTGTGTTTTTTCCCTGGAGTAGTCCTTGTCACCCAGGAGCTACTCGGTTTGGTCCCAAGGTAACAGCTCAGAAGTGAGGGAACTAGACTCACGTCGGGGCAGCGGGGGAGGGCAGGAGTCTCCTGGCTTAAAAACTTCACATCCTCTAGGAGCCAGTTTCTCTGAACAATTCCACAGACATAGCTCCCAGCGCTCCTCCAAGGGACATGCCCAGTTACACAAGAGTCATTGTGCTCAGAGGAGCCCAACGCTCTGGCTCTCTGGCCAATATTTCGAGCTCAAGGGATGCCTGGGTGGCTCAGTCGTTAAGCATCTGCCTTTGGCTCAGGTCAGGAGCCCAGGGTCCTGGGATCGAGCCCCACATCGGGCTCCCTGCTCAGCAGGAGGCCTGCTTCTCCCTCTCCCACTCCCCCTGCTTGTGTTCCCTTTCTGTGTCTCTCTCTGTCAAATAAATAAAATCTTAAAAAAAAAAAATATTTCGAGCTCTCTCCAGTTTAATGCAATTTACTAAGCAGGGGTCATTTTTATCATAAGCCATCTTGCCTGGCTACAGTTCGACATTCTTCTCTTATCAGGTTTCCAGGGAAACAGAGCTAGAAAGTTAACCAAAGGTCAAATTCTTATGCAGAAGAGGGGAAAGGGTTTAATAATCCTTTGACGATAACATGCAACTTGCCAGTTAAAGAAATAATTATATTAATGTTTCAATACCGACTTTATGGTGTGTGTGTGTGTGTGTGTGTGTGTGTGTGTGTGTGTGTGGCAGAGACAATGCTATGTTTACCGAAGTCCATTTCCTTTTCCTCCTGGGTACAGTTAGACCACAATTTCCAGATTCCCTGGTGAGTGAACCTAAGTTTGTGACTAGGTCTGGCCAATGAACAATGGGTAGAAGTGATACAGATCGCTTTCAGGCTGAGCCCATAAAGTCTCTCTGGAAAGCCTGCATGCTCCCGATGAGATGCGAAGCTTCCATGTGGGATTCCAGTGCCCTGGGGAATGGGGGAGCCACTCAATAGAAAGAACCTGGGTACCTGGACAGTTGTGTGGGGCAGAGACCCCCCTAGTGTCTGCACACACCGGATGTGATATAAGCAAGAAATAAATGACCAGCAAGAAAAGGAAAGAACAAATTTGTCTGTGTTTTTTATTCCTCTCCCTCCCCGACCCCCCAAAGGTGAACTGACAGAGAATGTTTGAATAGGAAAATTAAATTACTCTGTCCAACTCTCTTAATGTTGGAGCAAACCACACAACTGATCTCCCCTCCAGCCCTCCCTAACAAAGTGAGGAGAACTTTGAGCAGAGCCTTAGGGGAAGACATCTGCCTCCCCTATCACCACCGTCTATGTGGTCCTTTGCTGAGAAGTGGATGGCTTCTGGCTAAATAGAAAATTCCATGACAGTCAGAGTTTTCTCATCTAAGAAGCTATTGCTGAAGCCAGGCATTCCAATCAGATTTCAGTGACATGATTTGGGACACAAAGCAATGCAACCTAAGTGGCTAAGAGGAAGGAGCCAAAGGTTCTCAACATTAAAAACCCTAACTGGAAAAACTAAGAAATGTGTTTTCGAAGAAGTCATGAGGCCAGTACTGCTTTTATGCCTGAGAAAGTCTTTCCCAAATTGTGCTCTTTAAATGGACAATGTTATTTCGTCGTTCTCTTCTTAGCTGTTTTAGTAAAGAATTAGAGGTCTTCTTCTATATATTTAAGTGGGAAAACCTATCGACGTCTCTTCAGTAAAATAGGTAGTTTAGTGTGCTTCCAGTTACAAGTAAAAACAGAAAATAAAAGAAAAAAGCTCAAATTGGCTTCAGCAAGGAAGGTAATTTATTGGATCCTATGACTTAAAAGTGGAGAGAGGGCACGGCGTCCAGTAGTGAGGAGCCATTGCTGGGGTGATGCTGGTGGGAACAGCAAATAAACAGGGAAGAGCACGGTCTCGCTTGCACTTCCTGCCTCCGCTATCCCTCTAGTGCCCCCTGTTGGCAGACTCCGCCAGGTCTAGATGGCAGAGCACAAATGTGGTTTGCAGAGCTGCAGGCTAGCATCGCAGAACTAAGTACGGAAGACAGGGCTTGGGGTTGAGAGACAATAGCTTAATCGCTATCACATCTCTATAGAAAATGACTTTTCTAAATTGCTGTCAAACGAAAAGATAATCAGAGAGAATGCAGCCAAGAAACCTAAGAAATGAGTATCATGGAGCTACATCAGGCAGTTAATTAATGAAAGCATT
This sequence comes from Callorhinus ursinus, assembly GCF_003265705.2. NCBI lineage: Eukaryota > Metazoa > Chordata > Mammalia > Carnivora > Otariidae > Callorhinus > Callorhinus ursinus. The sequence continues at coordinate 41,382,211 of NW_027397066.1, read as the reverse complement.
TATGTTATTATTCTGGATTACGTGATGTGTTTGTTCTCTGTTACTTTCTGAATTGAAGTTGTAATTTCTTTTTGCACTCTAAATAAATGTTACCTACATACTTAAAAAAAATAAAATAAAAAAGATTTACAACCTTCCCCAGTGGTATACAAGGATCACAAAATCCCAAGAATGAAGCTATTAAGGGACTAGCCCTTCCAATTCTCTGCTCACCCCCAAGGGGAACCCCAGCTCAGTGGGTATTTTGTCCTGGGTGCTTTGTTGCCCAGAGCTTAGCTGAAAGTGGAGCAGGGGAGAGGACAAGATCCCCAGTCCCCCCACACGTCCTTCTTTCCCCTGGGCCCCCAGACTGCACTGGAGAGAACCATCGCCCCTGGCCCACGGCTCCCTGCACAGAGGAGGTACTTAGTCTAGCATTTTAGCTGGATGACAGACTGTACCTGTGTCTGAGCTCCTTTTACCATCACCACTCTCCCTCCTTGCAGGAAGTGCATCCTTTAGAGAGCAACAGGCTTGTGTTTTTTGTAGGTTGGGGGACATACTCTCCCCTCTCTTAATCATGACAGCCTAAGTGTATTTCTCTGGGGTTCTGCTTCAAGTTATTCTATATAACTGCGTACAGGCTAATAAAATAAATAAATGTAAGCTCCTGGAAGAAGGCATCGTCCTTTATTTATTTATTTACTTACTTACTTACTTACTTACTTACTTACTTACTTACTTACTTACTTAACATAGTTCCATGGCCAGCATGGAGCCCAACACAGGGCATGAACTAATGACAACCCTGAGATCAAGACCTGAGCTGAGATGGAGAGTTGGATGCTCAACCGGCTGAGCCACCCAGCACCCCAATTTCTTTATCTTCCCTTTGCACTTCGTTATCAGTTAGAATTTCATTCAGTTGCAAGTCGCAAAGATCTGAGAGCTAACAGCTTAAACATAGGAGGGTTTGTATTGTCATGTCAAGTAGGTGGCTTTAGTCTGTACGGGTTAGGGTTCTGGCAGCCCCACCAGCCATCACTGGCCAAGGTTGCTTCCAGCTCTCGGCTCCAGCATCTCTAAGGAATAGCCCTGTTTCCCACCGTGGCTGCAGTGCTTTGGGCACCACTTCCATGTTCCAAGCAGCAGAACAGAGAAAGCGAAAGAGCAGACCCTTCCCCTTTGAAAAAGGAGCATTTGCAAGTCCCACTACCCTGCTGCTTCCATCTCATTATCCAGAGAACTTAGTTACACAGCTATACCCGGCTGCAAGGGAGACTGGAGAATCAAATCTTTTAGCCAGTGGATAATGTGCCTGCTAAAAACTAGATACTATTACTAAGGAAGAAGTCGATGAATATTGATGAAATGCTGATAAGTTAGCAGAATATTGGTCAAAGGATTTCTGTTTGAGGAAGAGTTTAAAGAGATTAAAGTTTAAGTTGAGAGACAATGTCCAGAAAGCCTGAGATGACAGAAGGGCTCTCGAGACAGTTTACTCAGAGAGACGATGTGCAAAATTCAGAGACTATTCCACGACCTCATTTTTCTTTAACATTGAAAATATTTATTGGATTATATTAAGATTCCAGAAGTATACCTGTGAACTTTAGAATATTTGGAAAAAGAAAAAAATAATGTCCCTTACTCCCAGAACCTAGAGATAGCCCTAATTAACATTCTGGTGTGCTTTATTTCAGTCTCTTCTGTGCATAAATAATTTGTTAATTTTTAACGAGTAAAAAAAAAAAGATCATTCTTGCTGTTTGTAGTGGTGTTTTAACTGTTTTTGGAAAAGTGATATATTGAAAAGTCTTCCCCCACCCTTGTCCCTTGTCCTGCTCTCCACTCCAGGATCACTGCTCATGGCAGCCTCTGTAAATCCCATCACAATGGGATCTTTTGTACACTTCAGCAGATACAAACTTCCAAATCCCCAGTGACACATTTTACATAAATGCCAGCCCAGCACACACACTGTTCCTCACCTTGCTGTTTCCACCCACACTTTATTCTGCTTTTTGCCAGATCAACACAAGAGCTTCTCTCTTGGCTTCTGTGCCATTTCTTCCTGTGGCCGTATCCCATTTATTAAACTGCTCCTTCAGATGGACACTTGAGTTGTTTCCAGTCTTCTGCTATTTCAAACAATAAGCAGCCTTTTATAGGTCTCATTTGCATATGTTAACATATTTATAGGATAAATTCCTAGAGGAGGAATCACCAGGTCAAACGCACTTGTAATTGTGATCGGTGCTGCCCAATTGCTCTCCACGCTGATTGCAACAATTTACACGCCCACCAGCAATATATAAGAGTGTCTGTTTCCCCACGGCCTCATCAAAAGTGCATGTTTTCAGATCTCTCCGTTTTTGCCAGTATGATAAATTTTTTAAAATCTATCTTAATATAGCTTTAGAATGGGGAAGGTTGAATCATAGTGTTTGCTTTTGTTTTTTGTTTTTGTTTTGTTTTAATTTCTGTCTTAATGGTATTCCTGCTCAGTGCTCTACCTTTCATGCGTATTTACCTGTGAGATCTCTGGGTATGCAGTAGTCGGTTGGACTAATAAACATGAAGGCTGCACCCCTCAGCTGAACAGTTGCTCTTTCTCCCTACATTTTATCCCTGATAAATGCACGTGACATTCTAGCTAAATAATTGTGTTTTTCTAAGATTTTATTTTTAAGTGATCTCTACATGCAACATGGGGCTCGAACCTACAACCCCAAGATCAAGAGCCACATGCTCTACTGACTGAGACAGCCAGGCGCCCCTAAATAATTGTTTATTATTTTGATGGCTTATACGCTGCTTTATTTCTAAAATATTTTAAGTAAGAAAGTTGGAGTAAAGACTAAAAAAATGACTGTAAGGAATGCAAGATGAAGGCAGACATGAAGTCAGTTCACCAATAGCCTCAACAGGTTATTGAAATAGCAGGCAGGTCACAGATTTGGCCAGTGACAAGAGCCAAAGAGTTCAAAACATCTGGGTAGGACTCTGTCAGAACCTGGCTTTTCCGAGGCTGTAATAATCACCAGAGTGTGTGGAGAGACATTCCTCCTTTTCTCGGCATTCATGCTCCAAACTCAGGTGCCCTGTGGGCCTGGAGAGCAGAGACAGCCAGGGACCTGGGAGGAAGGTGGTCAGCTGGTGGGGAGGGAAGAGCAGAGGACGAGGAAGAGCTTGGTAGGAAGGAAAACAGGGCAAGAGGAGTGGGGAACATGCCAGAAAGTGCACTGGTCAGAAAAAGCTGCCTCCAAATATTATCTGAACATGCATAGATGCATCGTTTATCACACTGTGGGAGCTGTAACAAATCAACAGCAACTTCATTCTCCTGGAATTCTTATGGTACCATGTGGCCTGCTTTTTCTAAGCCCTGACCTCGGTCAGATTCCTGTTTGGCATCTTTGCTTTGTCTTCTGGCCAAGTCCTACTTGGAGTTGAGCTCTATAGAGGAAGAAGGGATTGCTTTAGGCTTGGATCGTGACAGTACGTCGTATGAAAACATTCCAGTTCCTAGTAGAGGGAAGCATAATTCTAAGAATGTTCAGGAAAACTGGAGACCATCTTCATGTCTGCCGCAAATGACAATACTTTGCTTTCCAGTATTCTTCATATATAAAATTGTCACTTTAAACCCAGATTTTAAAAAGTAGTCCTACTAGGATTACAGCTCCAGTAAGAGATATTTGCTGGTAGAAGGGGATAAGAACAAAAAATAGCGTTAGGGTATTAGGGTGAAATTTACCCAAAAAACCAATGTTGTTATAGTTGCCTTTTCATACACGCAAAGTCATAGCCATTGCTCAGTGTCAAAATAAACTTGTTTTGCTTCATTTGGTGCAGATAAAGCTATCGTCTCTCCAGACAAACCAAACAAACCCTTTAACTTACAGCGCAATATTTTGTCTTTCCAGGCATCCTATAAGCCATTGTTGAAGCAGGTTGTGGAAGAAATATTTAATCCTGAGAGGCCAGATCCAGTGGATATTGAACACATGTCTTCAGGCCTCACTGATCTCCTTAAAACTGGATTCAGCATGTTTATGAAGGTAAAGTGACCATGCAGAGGTGATCCTGACGGTGCCACTCTCTGTGATGGGCGTGGCAATGCTGACACCCCATTCACCCTGGGGGAACCATATAAGGTAACACCCAGTATTTTGGCTCTTCTGAAATCAGGTGCAATCTTTATTTAACTTCGGTTATAAGCAGCCCGATCTTCCGGCCTTATGCAGCTTCTTTTGACCTAAGCACTATGGTCTTTTTTCAATCGATATGTGAGGATACAAGCCCCCTAGGATAGTGTGAATGAAAACTTTTCTCCTCCTTGGCCCACATTTTCACTTAATCCATATACTATTCGCAGGTCTTAATGATGGTCTCTTGCTCTTAATTCTAGAACTCAGGTAGAATAATGCATAACTCTGCTCAGCCACATGACTCGCATCACCCCCAAATCCATTCGAAAATGGCTTTTGTTTTAACCTAGTGGACTCCCATCCCAGGGGCCAAGTGCTAGACTTTCTCTGGCTAATATCAAGGAGAGGTCAAAATGACTGAAGAGCTTTTGCCATGGGGAGGAAAGGAGGAGAAGTACACAAATGAGATCTATTTTTAACTCACTATAACGTTTCTGAATTTGAAAGAATCTAAACAAGATTACAGACTGGCCTCCCAGTCTATGCCAGGACTTTAGTTGTAATAACTCTTGGAAATAACAGAATGTTTTGCCTGCTTCAAAGCGTCTTTGAAATCATGAACTAATCTACATAGCAGATCTGGCCTTTCAGAGTTCAGTAAATGCATGTGCCAGGAAAACTGGTCCACGCGAACAGCCAGAGGACGGAAGCCAGACAGTCAGACCCGAGACAGAGCAGTAAACCGGCTAGAGGGGCCGCCCGGGTCGCCTTCCTGCTGCCTCCACTTAGCACTGTCTGTTGTTCTGCGTGGCTCCTGGATTTTCCCCCTCTTTATTATTATTATTTTTTATAAATAATCTATTACAGATCAGCTTCTTAAAGGCGTGTGGGGGCTCCTCAGTTGCACATAATCCCAAGGTTGTTCAATAGCCCTTCACGATGGCTACTTTGCCTAAAAACTTCCAGACTAGACGTGGTCTCCAAAACCTTCTCCACTTGAGCACCCTCTTCCTTCCTTCACAAGCTTGGACTTCGCCCTGAGGAGAGGCTAAAGTAACAAGGTTGAGCTTTCAGGCCCTGGTCCGTGAGGCCGGCTCGACAGGCCCTGGGCGCTTCCCCAGTCAGGCGGCCGCGGCCGCATCTGGCGTTGGCCGGGGGCACAGTGAAGGCTCCAGCCTGTCTGCTCTCTGCTCTCCGCGTCACTCTTGTCCGGCGATGTCCCACGATGTCCCCATAGCAAAAGGATCCTGTGACCAAATACGTTTGGGAAACACTGGATAAAACAACAAATGAAATTGCTTCCGAGGGCACGGTGCCTTTAATATGCTGATGGACTGTGCAAGTGTCAGGCCTATACGGAGCCTCCCTTGTGGGAGACGAGTGGCTTGCGCTTTCCATTACTGGCTCATGAACCGTGACACATCACATTTTTGAATTACCCTTTTACACTCTGCAGAGTGTTCACTGCAGCCCTTTCACTGATCAGAAGTGTCATTGTCCTGAGGAGGATTTTGCCTAGGAAAAACGGGTGTGGAGCCGTCCTAGGCTGCTGTGTTTCTCTGCCTTCATATCCCTGGGGTTAGGACTCATGAAGAAATGCTCTGGCCCCTTGAGACTGATCTCAAAGAGGGGATTCCAAGTAATGCATTTCAGAAAAAGAGAGAATTTGTGTTTTCCCAGCAGATATCAGAATCCATTCCTCAGCCCCCAGCTGCCAGGCGTCTGCTCTCAGTTGCCAGGGGGTGTCATCTGTCTGCAGGGGGTGAGGAGAGTCTCAGTGGACTGGCCACAAAGCCCTCCCCACGCCACCACCCCAACGGAGAGGCGTTTTGTTCTGTTTCTACCTGGGCTTCCATGCTGACTCTTCGCACCACACCATAGAACTTGAAAAGTAACATTACCTCTGGCTCATGTGTTCAGGACTTGAACAAAATAAATGGGATAAATGTAGAGAAGAACAGTCAGTAGGGCTTTGAGGAATAACTGTGATTTCCCAAGGAGCTATGTCTTTGAGATGGAGGGAAACCATCAGGAGAGAGTATCTTCCACTCTGTTTTAAGGCCCGTGGAGAGAAGAGGATGCAAGATGCGTGTCTAAGAGTCTCTGCTTCAAACCAAAGCTCTGTGAGAGGGAAGTCAAGGCCACTGGAGTTTGCCCTTACTAAAGTCGGAACTCTGTCTGCATCCTACTGCAACTTGTTACCATCTCCTTCCCACATTGCTTTCATGTGCTTTCCTCTATAAAGGCTGTCCAGAGAAGTCTTCCGTCCCCATCTGTTCTGGTTATCTCTTGCTGCATAAGAAGCCATCCCAAAACACTGACTTAACGTACTGTTGATCACTGATTTTGTTCATGAATCTGTACTCTGGGCAGAGCTCAACAGAGAGCAATTCACCATCAAGATGGCACCCGTACATGTCAGCAGGTTGATGCTGCCCATCAGCTGGTAGCTCAGCCTGGCCCATGAGCTGAGGGACGCAGTTCTCTCCATCGCCCTGAGCTTCCTCACAGCATGGCGGCTGTGTTCAAGGGCAAGCGTCCTAAGAGAGAGCCAGATGGAAACCTCAGAAGTCATGTAGCATCCCCTCCACAGTGCTCTGTTTGTCAAGGCAGACACCCATACCCACCTGGGTTGGAGGAGAAGGAACTTACTCTCTTCTTTTTGGAAAGGGAGCAGAAATTATTGTCGTGGCCACTGTTGGAAAACACAATCTGCACTCAGCCTGAATATGCACTTGGCTGTCCAGCCTGGCGGGGCAGCATGTGACAAGTTCTAAGAGTTTTCCTTCCAGTCTAGAGGACAGAAAATCCTCCCGTGCTCTTGACCCAGATTCAAAATAAGTGCTCCCAGAAAAGCTTTGATAATGAAAGATCTGCCGTTTGCCATAATTTTTTTAAATAATATAATCTCAAACACAAACAAACAAACAAAACCAAAATCTTCCTGCGTGATAAGACACTACAGGACTTTCCTCTCCCGGGTTCACTGTGTCAGGCCCTGGAAGGTAAAGCAGGCAAGCTGGGGAGAAGAGCCAGTGTGCCCACAAGACCATTCTTCGAATGGTTCTGAGACAGTGTTTCAAGTCCACTACGTGCACTCCTCAAGCAGAAGATAGACTTGTGGTTAGCCACATAAAGCTGTGGGCTTCAAAAGGCAATGCCTTGGAGGGGGGGGCTATCAAACTGGGGAGAAACAGCTTTGGCAGAACCTGACATTCTTCAAACAACCAAGCATTTCTCCAAGATGCTTGTGCATGGAGCACCTTGATCTCCTTACGGGAAAGCTTGATAGTGATCTAATAAATAAATCAAAACATACCTTACCCCCCTCTCTTCAACGTTAATTTAATTTAAAACTAGCGTGTCTAATAGGCAGCACTTTTAAAATGCATTTCTGGAATTTGTGGTTTAGATTTTGGTCTCCTGAAAATAATATACTTTATATCTACTCCATGTGTTTGGCCCCCAACTTGTTTTGACTAAAGGACATGATTTGTCAAGATGTTTTCTCTGCTGGAATTGGCATAAGGAGGGTGGGTTTTATCTAATGAAATTGCGTGAGGCCCTTTTACCTCCTTTTATGTATTTTTTTTAAGATTTTATTTATTTATTTAACACAGAGAGAGAGAGAGAGAGAGAGAGAGATCACAAGTAGGCAAGCAGGCAGGGAGAGGGAGCATGGAGCCCAATGCGGGGCTCGATCCCAGGACCCTGGGATCATGACCCAAGCCGAAGGCAGACTCTTAACCAACTGAGCCACCCAGGCGCCCCTTATGTATGTTTTTTTTATCTTTATGTTTTTTTTTTAAAGATTTTATTTATTTATTTGAGAGAGAGAGAATGAGAGATAGAGAGCACGAGAGGGAAGAGAGTCAGAGGGAGAAGCAGACTCCCCGCTGAGCAGGGAGCCCGATGTGGGACTCGATCCCAGGACTCCAGGATCATGACCTGAGCCGAAGGCAGTCGCTTAACCAACTGAGCCACCCAGGCGCCCTATGTATGTTTTTTAAGAAGGTTTTTATTGCTGTTGTTCCATTTCCTATGTGGCCATGCTTAATTGGAAAAAATTAAAAGATTTGTGAAAAAGACTCAGCGAAGACCCAGTGCTTGCCTCTGGGCCCTTCTCTGAATTCATATGAGAGCTCCCTCGCCTTGGGTCCACAGGGGAGATGGAATAGCTGCTCAACAGGCCCTGCAAAGCTGGTCATGAGAGGAGATTGGAACTGAAACTCTTTCAGTGACAATGAGGATGCCAACAAAGTGCACGACTTAATCATTTCTTGTGAATCATTTATGGTGAAGACCGAGGAGGATCTCAGGGAACTCAGGGCAGCAGTGTGGTGGGCCTCAGGAAGGATGGGGACTGAGAACTAGAAAAGCCATCAGGAAACCAGACAGTTCTCTGGGACTCACTCTGGCCTGCAGAAGATGCAAAGCACACCAGCCAGCACAGGGCAGGTGCCCAGGAAGTATTCACTGAATGAACAGTTGGGTCGTGATGCCACAGCTCTTGGTTCTTCTTAAGAGCTCAGCTTTGACTGAGCCTCATCTGTCTTCAGTCAAGTCTTGATTCCCAGGGAAGGATCTGGAATTGGCCCAACTGAGGTCAGCAGCGCTTTCCCGAACCAATCAGCTATGGCTGAGGGTCAGGATCACATTGCAACTGCATAGCTGCCGGGATCCTACCCCACAACCATAGGCATAAAGGAGACCATTCAGGTGTGGGTTGGATGCACCTATAGCGAAGGGGTGAAGGCTGCCATGGGGATGAAGGGCAAATATGATGAGCCTCAGGTGAGATTTGCTGTCAGAGCCTTGGACCGTAAGAGATGGACATGCCTGTGGATCATCTCGTCCGTCTCGTCATTGTTTACATAAGCAAACAAGATGGAGAGATGAACTGTTGGTGTAGGTCCGTTATACTTAATGGCATTTCTGACAAGAAGAAAACAGGTCAGCATTTGGTGTTTCTTGATTAACTCACCACACGTCCTGGAATTCCTGTTTGCAACACTATTTATCACCATTGTTTCTATTTTCGTCTTCTTAACTGTGCTTCATCCTATGAGGTAAGGCTTGATTTGTGTCTAACACTAGCTAAATATGATCCATCAGTTCTAGTGAGATGGATTCTCACGGTTGGAATCATTAAACAAAAACAAAAACTTGGTTTGGGCAGTCTACGAACTTTGTCTGCCTGTGAGCAACTAATAAGAGCGTCTTCTGTGTGCTCGCCACTGTGTGGACAGGGAAGACATGGAGACAAACTAGACGCCCCACCTGCCCTGGCCCAGCTCACTTTGTGTGGCCTGCAGCTTGCTAGGTGATGGACAGGAAGACGGAGGACCGCGGAGAGGAGAGAGAAGTGGTGTGCCTGACGGGATGCAAGGGCTCAGAGAAGGAGGAGCCAGGCCGGAAGCCAGAGAGAGCTTTCCAGAAGAGTGGAGTGCCGTCAGCGCCGCGGGAGTGAGGAGCAGAGTGACCCATGCCATGGTCCCCAGTGGCTGGAGCTGAGGGCAGATGTGCGGAGGGGAAGAATATGAGGACAGAGGGATAAGCAAAAGCCAGGTCAGGACGGGCGAGAGTGTGAGGTTTGACCAAAACACTGAGGCACCATTGAATGGTTGTTAGGAATCTAGAACCAGTTTATATGTTACAAAGGTGTCCCCAGCAGCGGCGAGCGTGGGGGAAATGTGGCCAGACCCGCATCGGGCTGCAGAGGGATGGTGGGCAGATGAGGCGATCTGGAGCTCAAGCAGGGCGGGGGGTGGGGGGAGGGCGTGAGGGCAGGGGCGCAGTGCTGGCGGGTTCCACAGGACGGGATGTTGCTCGGATGTGGAAGATGAGAAGACCGGGTAATTGGCCTAGAGTTGGGTGACTGCATGAACGGTGTTAACATTCTCTCTGACTGAGAAACAGGAATGGAGAGCAAGAGGACTTGTGTTTGAGAGTTAGCTTTGCAGCTCCGCAGAGCCTGGGCCAACGGGAGCAATCTGGGGCCACGGCTGCAGGTGAGCCATGGACCATGGGCAGGAGCTGGGTCACCCAGGAAGGGTGTCTAGGAGAAGAGCAGGGGCCAGAGGCCCGAGCAGTCGGGGACACAGCCTGTCATGGAGCAGGTCAGGCAAGCCGAGCCCTCTAAGGAGAGTCCAGGGATGCAGGAGAGAAACTGGAGGGCGTGGGGGAAATTTCCAGAAAGAGGAAGCCATCCACCACAGCAGCTGTAGCAGGGAGGTCAAGCTAAACAACAGAGTGGCACTGCCCAAGTGGAGACCTTCCACGACGTGATTCAGTGAGGAAATTCCACCAGGAACCTGCTAATTGACCGATGCTGCTAAGGAATGAGAAGCTCAGCCTTAAGAGATGAAAGCTAGCAAGAATACTTTTGGTTTGAAGAATCTGTTTATAAATGGGGAGGTGTGGAAAGCTCTGCAGAGATAGACTTGGATTTCAGTCTCCACCTTCCAGCTCACTGACTGGGAGACTGGGGACAAGTTACTCAGCCCTCCAAGCTTCCCTGTCTCTAGCTATAAAACAGAGCTTCTACCCACTTCACAGATTCTCCGTGTCACGTCGTGTCCTGCTCGCCCCACCCCCTGCTTTCTTTTCCTCCAGAGCACTTCCCACCTTCCATCCTTATATACATGTTTGCTTACATACTTTGTCATCCTCCCTGACTGAAAGAGAAACTCTACACCAGCAGGGAGTCTGGTCTGATCCGTTCACTGCTGCATTCTTGACATCCCTGAAGCCTAGAGCCGCATCAGGCCCTGTAGTAGTTGCTCACTAAATATTTGTTGAACGGATGAGTAACTGAGTAGAAAGCACCGTGCTCGACATGCAGTGATGGGTGGCAGTGGCAGTGCTCTTACTAATTTCTATGGGGAGAAAAGCCATTGCCAAACCATCTTCAGAGTCGGCACTGCTGTTCCCAGGGCCGAGTGCCCTTTGAGACCAAAGTTCCTGTCGCACTCTCTCCCTTCTCCGAGGCTCTGCCGTTGTTGGAGAATGGGGGCCTGACCCTTGCCTGGTCTGGGGACAGTGGAGTCACACATTCAGAGAAACTGAGCGGAGGAGAATCGGCAGCAGGATTCCCAGGACTCCTGGAGGGTGCCAGAGAAACCAGAAGCAGAGGAAACCCCGCTCATTGAAACCAATCAGGACGTCAGAGAGCCCTCGGGGCCCACAGCTGCCGAGGAGATTCCCACAGCCTATGGCTCAAAGGCTCCAGTAGATGGATGGTGGAGAGAAACTGTCTTCTCTAACCAGAACCCACGTCTGAAATCACAGCCAGCGAAGGCTCGGAAAGTGAAAGAGCAGTGAGTCTGACTCGCTTTATTAATCTGGGCATTTGCGATGGCAGTCAGGATGCTTACATCTTTCATCCTCCACGTGCCTCACACCAGGAACTCACAGACACCCGGGATGCAGCAGTGTGGGGCTGATTATAAGGAACGTGTTATTCTGATGGAAAAGACTTTCAAAGACTCCGCCTCCCAATAACCTGCCCACTGGACATGTTCTAGAAGGAAAGTCTGGTATCAAAATGTAAATCTAAACAGAAACCAAAATAGCAAACAGCAACGTGCATTAATGGGACCCTTTTATGTATACCAAACCCAACATTCCCTCAACTCCTTGGCCCCAGGGTATTGTTCTTTGTTGTTACTGTTCGTCTCCTTTTCATCTTTCGATACATCCTTCCAAGATTCTCGCGGCAGCGTACTTCAGAGCCCAGACTCTCTTAATGGAAAGCATATGTCTTTGGGAACATACTGTCCCACTTGAAGTTCTGGAGCCAGTTGTATTTCTGTTCCAGGATCAAGTGAGAAACAGTTATTTGCAGGGCTGGAAGGAACTTCAGGTTAGCTCCTCAGCCAGGAAAAATCACACTTGAAGCAAAGAGTTTCTAAAAGATCTCTAAGAAAAGAAGAGCATCTCCAGTTAGCCTATGGGTCTTCTTCATTCATCTGTCCATTTATTTTATTCATGCAACATTTGTGGAAAGTTTACCATGAGCAAGGTCTGTGCTCAAAGCCCAAAATGCCAAAATCCCAAGATAAATATGATCCATCCTTCCCCTCCAGTAGCTCGCATTCTAGGAGAGGAGACAAGCAGCAGTCCAATTTGACAAGGCCACGGCAGAGGTGTGGTCAGATTCGGGTCACGGGGCAGGAGTCGAGAGACAGGGAGAGACAATTTTTCAGGGGAGAGGATACTCTTTAAAGAGAATAAGAGGGAAGGAGGTAAAGAAGAGAAAGAGAGGGTCCTTAACTATTGAATAACTGTAGAGCCAGGGCACGGACAGAAGCCAAAGCACACCGGTGTGGTCCCAACCAATGCCTGTGGGCCACCGATCTTTCCTACTAGCGTGGAGAATCTCCAGGACTTAGAGAGAAGTGGAAAAAGCAAAGTACGATGTTGAGTATCAGAAGTCAAGGTGGGAGTTACCCTTGGTGAGGTTGTGACAAGAGTGGGGTGCGAGAGGGTCGCCAGGGCGCCAGCTCTCTGTGTTTTGATGGCTTTGTTTACTTTGTGCAAGTAAATCAAACCGAACACTGTGATAAATGCAATTTTCAGTGCAAATGTTCAATCAAGCGTCATATGTTTACCCAAATGTTCAAAAAAACCCAAATACCACGCAGTCAGGCATGGCTCAAATTCTTGTGAAGGGCTCCAGCAAACAGTGTGCGTGGAAGATGAAAATAGAGACATGAAGCAAAGCCACACTGAAAGAGCCCTGTATGCTGAAAGAAGGAGTTCGCACTTCATCCTCAAAGACTCGTGGAGAGAGCAAGCACTGATGGAGCTGAGGGGCGTGTCAGAGCGTGGCCCCTTGTGCCACAATTGAGTTACTGGGTATAAGCTTAAAACTCTCCACCTGCAAAATGCAGCCATGATTGTATTTGCCCCCAAAAGCTATTTTGAGGATTGAATAAGATAATGCACAGAAATGTTTAGTAGAGTGCTCACTAGAGTCAACAATAAATGTTTGCATTTTAGAAAGCTTCCTCAGGCAGGAATGAGGACAGATGGGGGATAGCCAGACTGGCATGGGGAGACAAACCAGAAGCCTGTGGCAGTAATCTAAGGAAGACAGAATGAGAGCCTGACCGGAATAGGGACAGTGGAAGTCATGGAGAGATCCACAAATGTGAGGGGGTACAATTAAGAGGCTTGATCTGGGAAACGGAAGAGAGCAAAGTCCAAGGTGACTGTCAGGTGTCTGGCTCAGGGGCATGTGAAGATGGTGAAGCTGTTAGAAAGTCAACATGAGGAATAGACTTGGCAAGATCATGCATCAGATTTGGAGCCTGTTGAGTTTAGGGGTCCTGGGAGACACCCAGGTGGACAAGTCCACAGGAATTCAGTGGAGGTGTTCAAGCTAAGGACATAGATTTGGGAAGGATGTAAAAGCTTGTTGAGGGTGAATGAGTAGGTGAGACCCTTCGGGAGTGATGTATCGAGTGAGAAGAACCAGGGGCCAAAGATGGAGCCCGAAGTAACATGGACATATAAAGGGGCAGACCAAGAAAAGGAACCTGTGAAGAAATTTGAGAAGAAACGATCAGAAAAGGTAGAAGGAACAACCAACAGAGAGTGCTATTAGAGTAGCCAGGCAGGGTGTCATCAACTGTGACAGATGCCACAGAAATGACCCGTTAAGCGAAGACAAAGTAGTGTTCATCGACTCCTGCATATGATGGCCATGGGGACTTCAGGGGAATAGTGAGCCACAAGCAGGGTTGTCCTATGTATGTATTACGTGGCTTGGAAGAAAGCAGCCAACAGCTGCAATCCAGGGGAAGGAGAGCTACAGGGCAAGAAGCTGGGGTGGGGGTGGGGGGATGAGGAGTCAGTCTCTTCCTGAAGATCAGAGTCTCCAGTAGTCACCACCACCTGTTTTGGAAAAGGTTAGACCTCTCTGTCTCTCTCCCATTCTCCCTTCCCTCCCTCCTCTTTCCTTCTCTCCCTCTCTCCCTTCCTTCCTTTTTTTCCATCCTGCGTTTCTTCTCCAGAAGCCAAAGAGTAACTTATATAACTGGAAACACTGAATGTGTTGCCTCTTTAAGTGTTTTTAAAATAAGATGTTGACCTGGGGGCTGTCTGCGCGGGAAGATGGTTTCGGAGTTAGTGTGAATGAGTGAGTACATTCCCCGCGTTTGTGGACCCTCCCTTCGCAGACTCAAAGCCTGTTTCTCCCGCCTTGGGCTGAGGCGGCCATGTTGGGGGCCGGCAGCATGTTTCCTGCAGCGATGCGATGCTGCTCCGCCCTGGCCACCGCCCCCCCCCCCCGCCTCCAGCCCCCCTCTTCCACCCAGCGGGTAACCATTTGCCTCTAGAACTTGGGTCACACCACTTTTCCCACCCACTCCTCCCCAAACCTGCTCTGGCTTCCAGGTAGGGCTCAAAACATACTGTCTTCAGAAACTCCCTCTTGTGCCCATCCGTTAGTCACTGTGTGGGGGTCATTTTGCGTTTCCTGAGGGGTCCTGCGAGTTATTCTCAGTCTGGTATATAAGACTTTGCCTTATTGGTGAAATCATAAGGATCAGGGTAATTCTCCACGACATCTAGTGGGCCATTCCATGTAGAGTAGGTGCCCAGCTAAGGCTGGCTCGCAGAAGGTAAGGGTGTGAAGTCTGCGCTAGACGATAAGCTCCCAGGGCACGTGCCCCGCTCATGCATCTTTTTACCCCTTCAGCGCCAGCTCCCTAGGGCTCTGACCATCTATCCATTCCACAGAAATTTACTGAGCACCTGCCAGGTACCAGAAACGGCACTAGGTAAGCTGAGAATTCAGCAGTGAACCAGATCCCTGGTTCTAGAAGAGGAGACAGCCAATAAGGAAACAAACAAAGGAATAAATCCAATAACCACAGGCTGTGGCAAGCTCTTTGAAGGAAGTTAACAGAGCTCTGTAATGAAGAAGGGGCACGTTTATGCTCAGACCTGAAGGCTGCTAAGGAGGGAATAAATAAGTTGCCCCTCAGCCTTCTCTTCCTATTTAATAGCCCCACAACCCTTAACTTTTCCTTCAATAAAATATTCAAAGGGGTACAATAAGGTGACGTGGTATGGGTTTTCCTGGTCAGTGGGTTTACAACCCACTAACGCATCCGATCCTTGATGAATCACCGTCTCTCTAAGGGTTGTGTATGTCACCTGCACTAGGGGGGCGGCAGCCCTGGGGTCCGCATGGAGGGACAAGGGAGAAGGTGCCCAGCTGCGCGGCATTCTGTCCCAACACCAGCCGCTTGAGCCCATGGCGGTTTGTTTTGCAGGTGAGCCGGCCTCATCCCAGCGACCACCCCCTCCTGATCCTCTTCGTGGTGGGCGGGGTCACGGTCTCAGAAGCCAAGATGATCAAAGACCTTGTGCCGTCCCTGCAGCCAGGAACCCAGGTACTGAGGCCTCTGTGAACAGTGAAGGAGGGTCCTGAGGCACCAGTGGGAGGATGGCCAGGGGTCCTTCATCCGGCTTCCCAGCGCCTCCCCCGTCTCCATCCCGCCTTCCTTCTCCCACCCACTCCTGCCCTGTCACATTCCCCCTCCACCTGCTCCTGGGTCAGCGGTCCTCCTGCTGGGGACGCAGGGAGGAGAGCTGTCCCTTACAGTCCTCGCCTGCCTCTGGGCTTCAGGGGCTAAGTTGCTATTGTCCCTAGTCCCCCTGAAGGGCATATATTCTCCTATGTCCAGTCAGCTCTTAGCTACTCACAAGCTGTTACTCAAGGCGCATCATCAAGACGATGGCAGATGTAGTATCTGTCTCCTCTGTCGCCTCCTGCCAGTGCCCCTTCATCCCCTCGGAAGCGGCCCCATGGTCAAGAACACACACCTCTCGATTGTATAGGTTTGTCCTTGAGTCTTACCTCTGTCATTTACTAGCCAGCTGATCTGGGAAAGCAAAGCCTTCCATTTTCTCCCAGAAGCAATAGGGCTAGGGTGGCTGTGAGTCTTGGATCAGGTAAGGGAAGAGCATGTACTTCTAGCACCGTGCCTGCCCCATAGCTCTCAATAAATGGTGGCCACCCTTAGTATCAGCCGTTTCTGGGCGGTCAGCACCCTGCTCGGCGGTGGGGGGGGGAGGGGGCGCGGGTTTAGCTACTGACATGAGGCAGCCGGAGACAAAGGGGAGGGACTTCGGGAGAAGGAGAGCCCCTGCCTCTGGAAGTTCCAATCTGTCTGAGGGCGCAGAGCCGGCAACTCAATAAGACTTTAAGTCCTTGCCTGAGTGGGCTCCCCAAAACAGGCCACGTGGCAGGGACATGAGAGCAGGTGGTTTACATGGGAGATGATCCCAAGAAGCAGAAGCAGCACAGGAATCTGAGAAGGCAGACAGTCGAGAGAGAAAAGCCAGAAAAGAGTGCTTTGTTGTAGGCAGCCAAGGCTCTGTCCTCTAGGGGCCCGAGGAGCCCAGACGACATGCCCCCAGATTGTCCTGCTGGGAGACAGGGAGTCTGACACATCTTCCCACTGGCTCTCACCCCCCACCCCCATTTGAGACCTGCCTCTGAGGGCTTATCTTCAGCTTTAGCCCAGGGGGCCTCTGTCTCCTCTTAGGCTAAGTTCTGCCTGTCATCAGCCTTCCACGTCTCTGCTGGAATCCAAACTCCGCACTTGGCTGTGCAACCCTGAACTGCCCGCCCACTGCCTCCTGTTCACTGCCCCGTCTCCTCAAGCAGACATGGATTCCATTAGGACAAAGGCTGGGGCTCCCCAGGCCTGAGCACATGGCAGGAGTTCTGGAAGCCTGGTCTGCTGGCTTGATTGGCTACAGAGCAGCTCGATTGCCCCGTGAGGCAGAGAAGGTCTGGGTCCCGTGGTCTCCAGACACCCAGCCGAGGAACGGACCTGAGTATGTAGGCAGCTACGGAAAGTTCTTGAATGGGGAATGACCAGTCATTGGCTGTGACCATTTCTGCTTTTACTACCACCTGTCATGGTCCTAGCTGGTGAAATTTCTGACCAAGTGGTCAATTCTGCCTCATCTAACACCCTTTCAGCAGTGTCAAGGATCTGTTTAGCAAGCAGTTGCCTTTTTGAGCAAGACTTTTTTTTAATCAGAAAGCACACTTCTCGCTGTCCTTAATGAGGTGAACCAAATTCTTAGCTCTCCAGAACAGTGCTGCATTGTACCACCCCGACAGACATGTTAACCCCCACTCTAGAAGGATACAATGCAGCCGTTTTCAAAGCTGTGGGACCCAAGTTTGACAACACAGACCTGGGATCTGCAGCGGCTTCGCGACAACCCGACCCTGTGCCCGGTCATCTGCAGAGGGAGCTGCTCAGAGAATCCGGGGCTTAAGAAGCAGCCGTGATTGCTATGTGTCCATGGTGCAAGAAGTTCCCCCCGAAGAGCTAACAGGCCCCAGAAAGCCCCCAAAGGCAGCAGGGAAGAACAGCGGAGGAGTTATTGATCATGGTGACCTTGATCTCCAAGCTTCTGAAAGGAGGTGGGTTACCCGGATGTTTGCTGGGGTGGTACCTGCGGCGGCAGATCTTCCTTTCTCAGACCCCAACAGACTCACTCTGCCTTGGGTCCACAGCTACCTGTGCCCAAATCTGGGACGGGAGCAGCTACCTGCTTTTACACATGCAGCGGAAGGCCGGCCTTGCTGCTCTAGCCGTCCACCAAATGGCTGCTCTAGCTGTCCACGAAATGGCATGCATACGGTGCCATTACCGACTCAGACTTTGACATCTGTTGGAAAACACAGGTGAACTAATTGAAAGGCATAGGTTCTACTGAGTCTATGTGCCCAACAAACCCTCAACCAGCAAGCTAACTGGGACGTGACCGTCCATGTGAACAGCGGTAATATGCGTTATCTAACCCCAGTATTGTGTTTTCACTAGCCAGCCTACACGTGAACACCTCAGGCCATGAGGACTCGCCCCCTCCCCCTGCAGCCTACCCGGGCCTTGGAGGGCCTTACTGTTATATCTCTCTCCCCTAGACGAATCCGGATCGGCCTCCTTCTAGCCTTGCTCATTAGTGCTGGTTCCAGCTCCTGGGCCCCACAGAATTTACAGGCAAATCAGGCCCCTCCCTCTCCCACAAGTTCTCCCCTGGGTCTGCTCTTCTCCAACCCAAGGCTTTCCAGTCCCATGATGTGTATCTGAGAGTGATGGGTGTGGTGGCTGTCCTCAGCCCCACTCTGTCTCTCCCTCTCGAACTCAGCTGGAACGGAGAGCCATAGCTCGGTGTGGACAATGCTGAGACCATGAGATCGGTGCAGGGCAGTTGGATCCCCTGCCTCCTCATCCTCACCACAGCCGCCAAGGCCCAGCGCACCGTCTGAGGGATGGATTCTTTCCACTCGGTTTTCACTGCTCTAGAAGTGTCGACGTCAACTGAGTCTACAGTCTTTTCTCTCCAAGTTCCTCAGTCCTGCCAACAAGGGAGGTGCGGTCGGTTAAGCGGTTGATTCTTGGTTTCTGCTCAGGTCCTAATCTCAGGGTTGTGAGATCAAGCCCCGCGTCAGGCTCTGTGCTGAGCTTGGAGTCTGCTTAAGACTCTCTCTCCCTCTGTCCCTCCCCCACCTCTAAAAAAATACATTGGAAAAAAAAAAAAAAAAAGACCCACCCAGCCCTACAAATAGGGTCAGGATTGCTGGGTGACATGATTGTTCATCGAATGTTGAATACTGAACACTAGAAACTTTACTTATATTATATTGTAGCACAAGATAAAAGTAGCTCTTCTGGAGAATTCACCAACCTGTTGATTCGTTCCTGAGATTATGCACAACTAAAACCAGCCTGACTTTTGTATCAGTTCCTATTAACCCACATCTTCTCTATATCTACATGGGTGCTTTGGGGACCCAAGCACAGGAGCCCACCATTGCATCTACTGAATTGGATTCGTTGATTATTCAGTGAACATTTGTTGAATATCTGCTTTGTGCCAAGCACTGTCCTTCTGCTAAGGATAGAGTAGTGAGCGAGCCAGACTTGTGCCTGCTTTCGTGGAACTTACATTCTAATAGTGAAGGACTGATGTCAAGCTCAAAAACTCCAACCAGAGATAAGGGTGCCAGGAACACAGATGGTGCTATGGTGGGAATGAGTGGAGGGCGGCATTCCTTCAGACGGCACAGCTTCCCCATGGAGGAAAAGAATTTGAAAAGCATTCAGGGACCAGCTCTTCAAAGGAAACTCATAGAACCCACTTACGGCCCATCCAGGAATGAATTCTCTTCCACAGAAAGCAACAAGGTAGCAGGAAACATGGAATCCAGAAACCATATGTCTGCACCTGCTAGTCTTGTAGGACTGTTGTCATACTCTAAAACGGGTGTGTTTCCTCCACTCTGCCCGTGGTTGTTGGCCAAGGGGCCCATGAGAAAAAGTGGGCAGCTGGAGAAGGCCCTCTGTCCCAACTACAAAAAAAGGGATCGAAGAAGCAGCTCCCCCCACCCCACCCCAAGCAGCCCAACCATGAGGCAGGAAGCTTCGTAGGCTTCCCTTCACTCTGGAGTGCTTGTGCCCAGCACCCACCTCTGTCTCACTTGCTGCCTGTTGTGGGGCCCCATGCCCAGATGGCTCTGCAGGCTGAACTCTGTGGCTGGATGAGGGCCAAGAGGCCCACAGAAGCCTGAGATTGTGGGAAGAAAATAACAGGGAGGGACCCTCCCAGAGGACACAGGGAAAAGCCAGCTCAGGAAACAGAGAAAGACCATGTGGGCAAGTTGGCCCTGCCGTCCACCACTTTTCATAGGCAGATGCATGTTCCCACCCACATTTTCTAGCACTTCTATGTTTCTGGAGCTGAATATTTAGTGAGAATGTAAGAGAAAAAACAAAGTAGACCAAGAAATATGCTCATACACACACAGTTTGGCATAACTTTAGGGGTTCAGGATACCTAAATCCTGGCTCCAGGTTATTCTAAAATTGATTGAAAGGCCCAAGAGAGGAGTCCAGTGACTTCCTTTTTTTCCTCTGTTCAGTCTAGATTTATTTTATTCTTTTTTTTTTAGATGTATTTGTTTATTTGAGACAGAAAGAGACAAGTGAGCAGGGGAGGGGCAGAGGGAGAGGCAGGGAATCTCAAGCAAGGCAGACAGTTCACAGTGAGTTTCCCAGAAGGCCTGGCCGTGTCCCTGTAATTAATCCACTACCCTAACTGCCCTAACGATACAAACCTTCTACATTTAACACACATGTATGAGTATGTGTGTGTATGCCCATGCAAGCGAGGGTAGGCAGTGCCTCGGATATGATATAAGCTCACAAACTGGGTCATCAAGTGGAGGAATATGCGTGTTGGTGCCTGTGAATAGTTACTTTTACTGGGAAGAATCTTGCAAGTTTAAAAGAAAAAAGGAGAAAAACCATTTTTATCCCCTGCTGCTTTCAATTCAAAATGTTAGAAATCAGATGGATCCGAAATCTAAATCCTGGACTGCCCTGCTTCCTCTGTGTTTGGCAGAAATGGAACAGCAAGATGCTGGAACCTGCAAATTATAGTGGTGGCCTGCAGAAGCCGGACACGGGAAGAAAGCAAGAGGGCTGGGCCGCTGTCCGAGCCTGACCCACTCCTGCAGGAGCCCGGGCCAGCTGACAAGAGAGGCTCTGGGGAGCCCTGGGGGAGCCCTGGGGAGCTGCGGTGTCCTCCACCCCTGGCTCACAGATGGAAGTCTTCATCAGTGCCCTCGGCTGCCTGGACAAAAACCAGTTCTCTAGAAGGAATTCTCTTGTGCTGAATTTGCCTACCACCACACATTTGATGACTGTTTATAAAATCTTCATTTTATATCTAACAGGCCAGTCTCAGGCTCTTTTAAGCATTTTCTTTCTCATTTTTGACCATTTTTTTGTCCCCCCAGTTGGCTAATTTTTTAGACTGTTTAGAACTATTTTAGTCAAATAATGCAGAAATGCCTTAGTTGAATGGGCTAAAAACCTCTAAAAATGCTCAGATGAGTCTGAAGACCAAAAGATGCCTAAGATGTGAAAATGCTCGAGGCCCCTCATCTAACAGCGTAAATGAAGTGTTAGCCCGGCTTGTGATTCCCAGTAGGATATGTAGACAAATAGTTGAACTGATTTGAAATAATTTTCCCAGAGCTATTTGAGCTATCTGTTATTAGAGCCTCTCGGGGTAAAAAACTTCCTGCTGACCATTGCTAAACTCACTGCCTCCTTCCTTGTCTGACCGTTTCTGTTCACTCATTTTGTCATTCACTGACTGCCTATATCAAGGACCTGCTATATTTCGGGCACTGTGCTAGGAAACAGCAGAAAGACTCAGGAAAGGCAACAAGGAATTTAGTGTGGTACCAACAGCCATGGGAACACACTTCAGCTTTGGAAGGGGTAGTCTTGGAAGGCTTCCTGGAGGTGGTGATGCCTGAGCAAATTGTTGAAGGACCGAGAGGTCTTCAGGTAAAGAGGAGGGGGACTCGTGTTCTGGGTAAAGAAGCATCCCCAAAGTTCCACCCGTGAGACTGCAAATAGCCATGTTAGGTGGAGATCATTATTCCCACTTTATGGATGAGGAAAGTGAGGCCCAGCTAGGGTCCAACTCCTAAGTCTGTGCTCTTACCCACTGCCCCATCTGGCAGGAGTCCTTGGTCTGAGCTTTCTCGCCTCTTCAGAGCCCCTAGCTCCCTCCACACTGCCCTGGTTTCTCCATCTGCTTCTTTTCAGCCCTCCACATGCATGTCCCAGGCACCCTCTGGTTCAGCCCTCATGCTAAATACCTGCCTGTTCAGAGATGAGGGGTCCGGTCTTTGGGTCCTGCTCAGTGGAGGTCATGGAACCCACTGTCTCTGTCAGCCGTGGCTGGAAGCCCAGCACACCGTCTGAGGGATGGATTCTTTTGGCTCGGTTTTCACTGCTGTAGAAGTGTCGACATCAACTGAGTCTACAGTCTTTTCTCTCCAAGTTCCTCAGTCCTGCCAACAAGACTTACATATCCTGGGAGGCTCCCACTAGCCGTTATGCTTGCCCTCACCCCAGCCAGAGAGGAATCTGCCATTTTGACTCAGGAAGGAGCACAGGGGCCGGCAGTGGTGGTGAACACTGGCAAGTCACCAGGGCAGGAGAGGGGTCTCTACTGCCTCCCGAGAGTCAACTACTAGAGAGTATGCAAAGGACTTTTGTTTCTATGCACACGTTTTAAAAAATATCTGAATATGGGTTTCTTACCTTATGGTCTATGATTCCTAGTTGAACACAAACCTCATCTGAAACTACCTTCAGAACCTTGTGTGTGTTGAACAGACACATATTTTTCTAGGGAGTTCTTAGCTTTTATAACATTCAAAAGGAGACTTGTGACCCAGTCACAAAACCACAATAAAATGGCGCTCAGAATGGCCGAGTACCTCCTGTGCTCTAGGCACGTGACTTGATGCAACCCTTGCCACAGCGCCTCCAGCTCAGGGCTGTTGTTTGCCTTCTGGGACACGCAGAGTGAGGTTCCAAGGGAAGTGGCTTTCCCTGGGGCACGCAGCCAGCCTGCAGTGGAGCTGGGCTCTACAGGGCTCCCACAAGTGTGCCGGCCCAGGCACCGCTGTTCTTAGCCAACCTCTAGGCTTGGCGTGGGAGACCCTATGCAGACCCATGTGTTCATATGTTGTCTACACCATGTGTGCAAATAATAAGGGCATGCTAATATTCACTTGCTGCCCTCCAGCTCTCCTCCCCTGGCATTCAAGGACAACTGCGAGCACAGACTGCAGTATTTCTTTTTCTGCCAAAAATATAACTTGGCTGACATTAGCCATATATTGTTTAAGATCATTCTCTTTTGAGAAAAAGTAAAAAAGCTCTTTGCAAGGGCTCATTTTTGCTTGAAACAGAAAACTTTTTAATAACCCTCCCTTCTTTAACAAGAAGAAGGAGGAGGAGAAGAAGATGAAGAAGGAGAAGAAGAAGGAGAAAATTATAAAATGCTTTCTTCTCTCCTTCCTTCTTCGACTTGGGCCCCGTCTGCCTTTCCTTCACATTGGAGTGGGGACTCTCGTTTCTGACCAGTGAGCTGGGAGTTGGTTACATCATTGGCTTGGGAACACCTGGAACAGTGTGTCGGGGGAGACAAGGAAGTGTGCAGTGTCAGCGTGCACATGCCCGGGCTGTATGGCCCGGTAGAGCCCGGTCCTGCTGCTCACCTTGCGGTCGCCTCTGCTCAGGCGCTGGGCTGTGGAATTCCAGTTCTAGGACCTCCTTCTCCATTCCCAGAGTCAGCTCCTCCCCTGGCCGCCTGTGCAAAACCTCACCAGCCCTTAGCCCTTACCCAGCACATCACAGACCCAGCCCAGGCCCAAGGAATAAGTTGTTTCAGTGCTATAAAGAGAAATCTACCCCAGAGGCAAGGTCCAGACCGAAGGAAGCAGGAAGGGTCCACCACAGTGACAGGCCAGAGAGGCCTAAAGGTCCCCGTGGACTAGGGGAGTAAAGCAGCCTTGCCCAGACCCCTTGACATGACCGAAGTGACCAGATAGGCCCTTGGATGCTGGAGTCAGCCTGCCTGGGTTGGAATCCTCATTCAGTGATTCTCTGTGTGTTCCTGGGCAAGTTATTTAAACTTTCTGTAGTTTATTTTTTTTAAAGATTTTATTTATTTACTTGAGAGAGAGAATGAGATAGAGACAGAGAGCACGAGAGGGGGGAGGGTCATAGAGAGACGCCGACTCCCCGCCGAGCAGGGAGCCCAACGCGGGGCTCGATCCCGGGACTCCAGGACCATGACCTGAGCCGAAGGCAGTCGCCCAACCAACTGAGCCACCCGGGCGCCCTGTAGTTTATTCTCCTTATCTACAAAATAGGAATAATAAATGTACCCATTTTATAAGGTTGTGATGAAGATTACCCGGATTTTAAGTGAGAACATGCTCAGTGCCTGGCACATCATAAGAACCAATAAACCTTAGCCAATACCATCCTTATCCCATCATTGTTACAGGTTGACTTGTGCCCCCTCCCAAAAGATGCTAAAGTCTGAATCCCTAGCACCTGTGAATGTGACCTTACTGGAGATAGGTCTTTGCAGATGATCAAATTAAGATGAGGTATTTAGGGTGAACTCTAATCTGATATGACTGTGTCCTTATAAAAAGGGGAAATTTGGACAGAGAGACAGACATGCATTGATGGAAGACAGTGTGAAGACACAAGGAAACTGAGAGGAAAGCATGGAACTGATTTTCCCTCACAACCATGCCAACACCTTGATCTGGGACTTGTGGCATTCAGAACCATGAGACAATAAGTTTCTGTTATTTAAACCCCCAGCTCTGGGTCCTAGGAAATTAACACAGTCATCACCATCACCCACAATGCCGTCCACTCCTTGGGTGTGCCTTCTTATGCTCCCCGAAGGAGCAAAGGCTCCCTGGAGAAGAGAGAAACCTTCTCTCTATTGAGGTCAAATTACTGGATCCCAAAGCTACAGTATGATCGGATTCAGTTCAGCAGCCAGGTGGTGGCTGGGCTCGGCCATTCTCGGTGCCAACTGGTTAACGCTTCAGGAAACAGAGCCCCGCTATCCCACGGGCCATCCTTCCCCGCCTGTGCACCCCTCCTTCCACCCAGGACCCTAGCATCCGGTGGCGTCCAAGCTGCCACGTTCTGCCTTTTCTCCACAGTGCCCCACTCCGTGACTTCCCCCAGAGAAACACATTGCGTTTTATTTCTCGTCCTCCCATAACCTGGGGTTGGCTTTCCTAATTGTCTGCGGTGTGTTTGTCCCCTCCTGCTGGCAGGTCATCGTGCTGTCCACGCGACTCCTGAAGCCACTTAACATTCCTGAGCTGTTATTTGCCACTGACCGGCTGCATCCAGACCTTGGCTTCTGAGCGGCTGCTAAGAGGAGACCTGCCCGAGGTGGAAACACCCATCCTGTTGCCTGCCACCATTCAAGATATGCCTCCAAACCCAGTGTCCTCTTGCTAATTGTGGGGAGGACAGAATTCTGCCCCAAAGGTCTTGAGCAAAGTGCGAAGAGCAAACCATGTAGCAAAGTGCTTTGCTTGGACTGCCAGCGAGTCTTAAAAAAAAAAAAAAAATTCATTTTTCTAAAGGTGTCTTTCAGCTGGCTTCATTCGACATAATTCCCATTTCTCTGCTTGTGATCTTCCTGATTCCAACTGCAAGCTCCTGAATTCTACATAAACACCTGTTGGCAAGTGTTGGTAGCTTACAAGCTATTTGATCTGCAGTTGCTCAAGAAATTAGACATGCTTTAGTATTATGAGTGTGAAGAAAGTTTGATTTTCCTTAAGATTATGTAACTGGGGAGGGTACATTGCAAATTGGATCTGAGCGCTTGCTGAAAAGGCAAGGAACGGAGGGGTTAGCAGCTAGAGCCGTGCTAGTAGCCCACCGGCCACATAACTTGGCTTGTCATTACAAAGGGCGGCATTGTCCCCGCGAGCCCACTGGGCAGGGTCCCCAGTCTACTTGCAACAGTAGTGGGACAGAGGTTGATTGGAGGGCTGGCTCTGCCCATAAAAGCTTTCCTCCCCTCCCAAAGGAAGGCCCCCATAAAGGTTTCTGGTCCAGGGAGCCTAGATGGGAACCCCAACCCCTGGGACTTTTATGAATTAGTGTTTCTATTGAAATAGAAAGCTCTCTTTTCAGTTTGTCTCACTTCTGGTCATGGCAGAAAAACCCAGACCCAACTAGGGAAATTATTTAAGAACTCTGGCAAAAATGAACTGCTTGGAACCCACACATTTGTAGGTGTATGGTTCATGGAAATTTCTAGCATCTCTAAAAGATGTGTGTAATGAAGAGAGAAAGCTGAAAAACAGTTCTAGAGTGGATTAAACAGGTGGGCGAAGTAAAATGTAAATCAAAACACTCGTGTCTCGGATTTTAGTTCCCTGTAAAATGTTATTTTATGAAAAAACCGTGAAGTTGGAAATCATTCTGAGATGCAAAGCAAGTTTTATAGACACCAGTGTTCTTTTTTTTTTGGTCCAAGTATGTTGTCTACCTACTACCAGTGCTGCTGATACTAGAGAGCCCACATGCTTCTTTCATTCCCCTTATCTAGAATTTCGAATCTGAGTAAGGGAGAAAAATGGCGATAGCCCGAAAGAAATGCTAATTAAAGCAGAGATCACTCTTTTTTAAAATTAGAAAAAATAATAATAATAACATGTTACGTGTGTCAATGTGCATTCATTCATTTCCACATACTGAGTGGCATGTTCCGGGCACTCTGTGAGGTTCTGGTCACCCTGGTGAGGGAGCCAGACGCGCCCCTGACTCTGGGGCTCTCGCAGACTGAGCAGCTGGGGCTTCTCCTGGTGCTCTGGCTCCGTGTGAGTACCTGCTCAAGGTAAAGTCCTACGCCATACGTCTGTATGCAAAGGAAACTCTCTGGAAATTTAAAAACCAAACTGCTAATAAGTAGTGACCTCTGGGAAGGAGTGTAGGTGGGAGGGCTCAGAAAAAGGGGAGTCTTGCTCTTGACAGACTTCTGTGTTGTTTGAATGTTCTCCACAGCAAACCTGTGCTTGTGTATTACTTGTGTGGCTTTCTGTATTTTGCAAGTTAATTTTGTCTTTTCAAAGCTTCTAATCTGGAATTACACAAGAAGGAAGTCCCTGATTGTAAATGGGTCATCTAGCAGTTACTGGGCCCCCAAAGGCAGTGTGGTAGGAGGAAATGTCTGTGTGGCGGGAGGAAATGTCACACGTTAGGCTTATAACCGTCTTCCATCTCCATGGTCGCCGGCAGGAGGCACTGAGCTAGGCAGGCAATCAGGTAGCGGAAGGCTTTGGACAAAAGAGAAGCTTCACGGTGACTGGAGTTTGCTTTGAGTAAGAAGGTAGGAGACACAGGACAGAGCACTACTCCTTGAATTAAAAGCAGGAGCATAATGGAAACTTGGTATAAATCCTACAAAGGGCCTTCATCAGATAAGGAAAAAGAAGGGACTCGGGAAGTGGCATGGTGAACCCTTGACGCAGCCTCCTAAACCCTCTCTGGTGTTGCCTCCTTCTTGTGCTCGCTGCCCAGGAGAGGATGAGGGAGAAACGGATCATGCTCTTGACCTCCTTCGAAGGTGTGAACAGTGCTCCAGACCGCAGCGTGGGTCTCGTCAAGCCTCAGTGCCTCCATGTGGAAAATACAGCAACGCCCGCAAGGTACCTAGCTCGTGAGAGAGGTGGCCGTAGAGGGCCGCCATCCCTGACAGTGCTAGCGCGTGACGCCAAGGGCCAGGGGCTTTGACTAGCCAGGACGCCGAGCAAGTCACCTCGCAAAACGATCAGGTCTCAACAGGAGAATAATGTCAGATGAAGAGAACATTAGAGGCATTTCCAGGGTCCGCAGAGAAGGAGTAACACCTCGGTCCCGCAGACTTCCCGGATGGGGCAGCCCAGAGGCCCGCAGCGGTGCCCAGAGCCCCAGCCAGTGGCTGCGGGTTCCAAGCCCCGCTCCTCCGCCCTGCAGCTCACTTCTGGTCGCAGTTGACTACAAAATTGGACAATCATAGGGCCTGCCTCAGCGGGCCGCTGAGAGAATGAAAATGATAAATCCGCGGAAAGCCCTTAGAACACGGCACAAGGCAAGCTAGCCAAGGGTATATCAGAATCACCGTGATCGACAGTAACTGTCTGACGAGGGCTCACACGGGGCCTTAGGTCTCTTTGAGAAATTTCTCCACCACTAAGGCTAACTGCAAAGCCGTCTGTGTGGTTCTGCAATGGGCCTCCTGAGACTGACGCCCATTTCCACCACATGCCAGTGGACCAATTCTGGAGGGATTCCGGCTGCGTGGAGGTGGCTTGAAAGGCTGAGCTGAGTGGGAGTGCTGGTTCCATCGCTTGGGCCTGGCTCTGAGTGTTTACCACCTGAACTCTGGCTGTCCGGAGCCAAAACACGCACACACAAATGCAAACCCTCTGCCAAGGGCCTCGCAGGCCACTCTTTATAAACACAATTGATAGAGGTGTAAATACTGGGCAGCAATTGACTTCTGCCTTTGTAAACCCTCCTTCTGGAGTCCACTTCCCGGCAAACATAGCGGGCACAGCGAAGTGTTTGGAGGTGCTCAGGAGCTGCGTCAGCCGAGGGTTGTCCCCAGAGGGCCAGGGCGATGGAAATGGCTCTGTTTACACCAGGGCGCGGACCGTTAACAGTGTCATCCCAACAACAAAGAATTCCATCAGGCTCCCCTCAAGACCACTATTATTTATTTTACCCTGGTCACCAGAAACCGAATCTCAACAACAAATAATCCAATATTATGAATGTTGTCCGCCATCCCTGCTAAGGAAACACTAAGAAACTCCATCTCTCTTTTAAGGGGATTTTAAAAGACAAAACCAGATGATGGAGGGCATTGGAGAAGGGAGGTGGGGTGGCTGGGATCTCACCACAATCAGTAATAACACTAATCTCGTTCTCTCCACACCAAATTAGTCAAGTAATGAGGATAGTGAGAACTTTCTGGAAACTTCTCTCTTTAGACCCTAAAGGGAGTACAGAAAACATGAGTTTTCCTGGTGTGTTTATTGTCATAAATAAAGCCCTATAATTCCTTCTGGCCCATCCCCTGAGGGCCCTGTGTTGACTTACAGGCAGAGACTCTGCAGGGTAGCCCCCATACCCCACCCCCACCCCTGCAGAGGCAGGACCTGGAGTTACCCCACTGCTCATCTGTGAGGGATTTGCCCACAAGCTTATTCGCAAAACACATTTGTTCTCTCCCTCTTGGCGTGTAAAGCGAATGTCGACATCTCCTGTGTCTCCGGAACCAGGGGCGCACTGTGCACACACCCAGCTTCCAAGCGGGCTGGGGCTGGCAGGAGCCTCGGTGGGAAGGTGCCCCCACCCCTGCTCACTGCGCCTCGGCCAGGCAGGCTGCAGAGTGCTCCGAATGGTTTTGATTTGCAGCAGAGAGGAAACTCGAAAGCCAGACACCGAGACAGACACGGATCCGGTCGTCAGGCCGACGGGCTGTGGGCGGTGCTGGCCCCCCGCCCCTGCCTGCGTCTTTATTACCGAGCTGGGGCTGGAGGCCTGTGAGCAAGGTTGATGGCAACAGCAGATGCACCGACCAGGCGGCCTGTGGCCAGGGAGGAGCCAAGGGGGGGTGGGGGTTTGGAGGAAGGGGGCCAGGGCGCAGGGGCCAGGCCCGGGAGGACCAGCGTCTGCAAGACAAGAGAAGAGCACCCAGGGGCGCTTTGCTTGGAGGAGGGGAGCTGGGAAGCTGCGGCTGGCTGCCCGGGGACCATGCTGTGGCTTCAGACAGGCCTGGGCTTGGGGGGAGGAGGGGAGTCCTGAATCTGCCTCTTAGGAGGTGGATCAGCTCCCTAATTCTTTGGAGCCTCCCTCCCCTGTCTGTAGAAAGAACTAAAAATGGACTGCAGGGTTGGTGTGGAGAACATAATTATTTCAAATACCCCGTGCGGTCCGACACAGGTTTCAACAAATGGAAACAGGTGATGTGGTCTGAGCCTCAGTTTTCTCATCTTTAAAATCGGAGTGGTAGTATTACCTTCCTCATAGGATTCTTCAAAAGATTAAAGGAGATCATTCATAATCTGGCACATTATAAATGCTCAGTGGATTCTAATTCCTATCCTTTCTCCACCACCCTCGTCACCCCTCCCGTGCCCTCCCCTGGTGGCAAAGGAGGCACTCCCCTACCTAGGCGGGAGAAGGCAGTTTCTCTGCACCATATGGTTGCAGTTCAGAAATTTTAAAACAAACACCCGGGGATTAAGAAATACTAATAATGAAAGAGATGAGCAAAGGTAATAACACATGAAGCTAAATTGGTGAGAAGAAAATATGGTGGATTCCAGAACTATAAATATTTAAGTTAACCTGAGACACTGGACAGAACTAGGGCCTGGGGGGTTTCCAGCAGGGTCTGTCTGTCTGTCTGTCTGTCTCTCTCTCTCTCTCTCACACACACACACACACACACACACACACACTTTATTCCGCTGGGTGGACAAGAGCTCTGAAACCCCCTACCCACAAACTTCCGAGGTGAAGTAGGAGAGATGCAGCACAGTGGGAAAGGGAGGGCCAACCATGAAGTACCAGGAGGTGAGGAAGTGAGGCTCACAAGGGAGGAGGGGAGGCCTGCCCAGGGGTCTGCAGGCTTGGAGAACAGCCGGACTGGAGCGGGGAAGGAAAGAGTGTGTCACTCATTAATGGAGGTACAGCACTGCTCAGCACCTTTCCGAGATAAAGCCCTCCTCCCAGGAAAACTCTGCGTCTTCTTTAATTCCAGAACATGGGTAGAAGGCCACTGTTAAGTACATAAAATTTAACCTCTTAGTCACTGGACATTGTTTATATAACCACGTAGAATGAATAAAACTAAAAACAAGCAGGGGCACCTGGGTGGCTCAGTTGGTTAAGTGTCTGTCTTCGGCTCAGGTCATGATCCCAGGGTCCTGGGATCGAGCCCCAAGTCGGGCTCCCTGCTCAGCGGGGAGCCTGCTTCTCCCTCTGCCTGCCCCTTCCCCTGCTGTGCTCTCTCTCTCTGACAAATAAAAAAAAAAGAAAAAAAACTAAAAACAAGCATAAAGTAGTTGGAGAAACTAGCTAGTGCCTTTGAACTGAGATATTTTTAGAATCTCATGTGAATGCCATTTCCCTCCCTGCCCCAAACACACACACACACACACACACACACACACACACACACACACATGCGCGCGCACGCACATGCCCTTCTCAGCGGTTAGGTTAGGCATAAGCGTAGAAAACTGCCGTCCATATAAGGAAGGTCTGGGACATCACCAAAAGCCCTGTCAAGAACAGGCAGGATATTTACCCTGTGGGAAAACAGATTTGGAAGTCTGGCACCATCCCACAGCGGGCCGTCAACAGCCGGTCATCTGGACTGCCGCCCTTGGTCCCATGGCCCCACACATGCAGCGAGTGGTGCCCCGTATCCGAACATTATAAAGAAATAAGAACATCGCAGTCAGAAGACATTGACTCCTGTCCTTTGTGTGAACTTGAGGACATCACTCCAAACTCAGAGCCTGTTTTCCTCACCTGTAAATGGCAGGCTTTCCTCCCCTCCCCTCCTCCCTGTAATAGGACTAAAGGAGATCGAGTACGTGAAAGCCTGACTCTAAGGTGCCGTTCTTTGCCCATGACCACGGGGACTCACGTGGCTTGCTTGAAAGGTCTCTCGGGCCCAGCTAGAAGCAGATGCGGGGGGCCTGGCACTTTGAACACACATTTGGGGTAGCAGCTACATGGGAGGGGCTCCTGAACGGCCCCCGCTCAACAGCTCCCAGCTTCTGCAGTGAGAATAGAGCGCACTTTTTGAAAGCAGTACACCCAAAGAAGAGGTGTGCCAAACAAACCACGTGTTTAGAGAGAAGCAGCAACCCTGGACAGAAGCATTATCTTCAAGGCTCAGCTGAGAGATGTCTTAACAGCAGAAAACCGAGAGCCACACATTTGTCCTGGTGTTACCTGGAGGATCCTAAAGAGAATGGACAGGAGATGCACTACTCTTGAATATAAAGCTGCAAATTACAATCCACAGCGTTCACAGGCTGGGGGGCGGGGGGTGGTTCTTTGACAAGTGAGTTGGCTTGTTTGTAAACCTGTCTCCTCATCTGTGAAAGGGCGACAAGAGTACGCATCTCATCGGTTTGCTTTGGGACTTATGAGGTGACCCCAGAAATTTTAAAACAAACACCCGGGGATTAAGAAATACTAATAATGAAAGAGATGAGCAAAGGTAATAACACATGAAGCTAAATTGGTGAGAAGAAAATATGGTGGATTCCAGAACTATATGGTGGATGGACATCTGTAAGCTTATAGTGCCTGCAGGAAGGCACAGCACCTGACGTCAAGCGACCAAGAAGTACAGGACACCGACGAACGCTTTGTGTGAAAGGACAGAATGTGAACATTTCAATAAAGACCAAGTCAGGCATCTGCTCTTTTCAAATGAGATTTATTGTACGTAAAATAAATTACAATTTAAGCCAAAGAATGAGTGGCTTTTTAAAGTGCATCTGTGTCGGGGATTCGGCGGCGGCCCCTCTATCTGTTCGCTCGCCGTTAAGACCGTGTTTCCGTATTTAAGCCACGACTCGGCCAGGCCTAGGAAACGACCCGACGTCATTGCTGTGAGCCACTTACACAAATCATACCAAAGTCAATGAACACATCTTTTTTTTTTTTTCTGTACCTGATGCAAGAGTTAAAAAAAAATGATACAGTCTCACAATTACTCAAAGTCCGGGGCTGAAGAGTTTGAGTTGTCAACCCTTCAACACATACTCGACCAAGCACACCCGTCCTGGGTCAGGAGGAAGCAGTGCCTTCCTGCAGGCACTGTAAGCTTACAGATGTCCATCCACCCACATCACATCTGGCCCATAAACCCCACCCTTTACTGGGGGGCTGGGGGGAGAGTAATTTCCTCCTTGCTCCTTAAAGAAGAAATCGGGGGTATCCTTCAGGTTAGAAAGGCATTCTGTCAGGGCTAGTGTTCCAGAGATGCAAATCAGTCGTGTGAGAGAAAAAGCAGTTCTTCCTCTTGGCGGGAGAGGAGGGAAAGGGAAGAAAGAGAAAAAAGGGGACAGTGCTTAATCTGCTCTTCACTCCCGCTGTCAAGCACACCCACCCCGTTGCTGAAACTACAGCTGAGGGTCATTTACAAGGTAAGGGGCAAACTCCAAAGGGATTCTGCCGCCCTCTCCACGGCAAAGGAAAAGACACTGAGTCCAGGTCGCGTGTCCAGAGCGGCTCAGTAGGCTCCCTCCCCAGCCTCAGCAGTTCTGTCCCCCTGCTCAGAACGCGGACTTTTCTGCAGCAGTTCCCCAGGCCCTCCTGGCCCCTCGGCTCCGGCCCTTTCTGGAACCAGGAACTCCTGCCAGCATTCAACGATCCTGCACTAGAAGATCCTCGGGCCCCGTTCCTGGGAAGACCAAACCCCCCCCACCCCGCCCCGTGGACGTCTCTGCTTCAGACGGAGGTGACAGTCCTCACTTTGGCCGAAAGGGCTTGCTTGAACCTCCTCTTCAGGTCCTGCATGTTGGGGGACTTGGGCCGGGGGATGAGGGAGGTCCTGCGCTTCTCCGGCGTGCTGCTGGGCTGTTTGTGACTCACTTCCTTGCACAGGACGTGGAAGGCGTTATAGACATCGTTGTAGTTCTCGCTGACGGACACTTCGTAGAACGAGCAGCCCAGCATGCTGGCCAGCTGCAGTCCCAGCTGGGGGTCCACCTGCTTGATGTGCAGCAGGTCGGCTTTGTTGGCCACGACCACCACCGGTAGCCGGCTGCCCAGGTGCAGCTGCTGGACGTGCTGGTGGAGCTGGCCAATGAGTTCATAGCTCTTGTAGTCGGTGACAGAGAACACGATCACCACGGCATCGGCCCAGCGAATGCACCTATTCAGCTGTTCGCCACAGCTCAGGCCGTTCTCGTGCACCTGCAAGAGAGGGGGGTGAGGGCGAGGTACACGCCGGGGGAGGGGGGGCGCCGCAGAGAGCCCCTGGCTCGGCTAGAAAGCAAGATCCAAGGGGCCCTTGACGGTAATGCCAGGTTGCAGGCCATAAACAGGCTAGCTCCCCACACGCTTCAGCTTTCTTGACAATATGTTGATCCAGCTGCATGGAGCTGAATAAATAACAGTGCAGCTCACCACACTCCAGTGGAAAATTGACCTGCAGAGAACTCCACGCAGAGAGACTTTGTAGTTGCACAAAATGGGAAATTAACTGGCTAGACAGTAAGTCTGGGGAAGTAAAGATAGGAGCTGGAAGCATTTAAACCTGGATAACCGCCCAGTTCAAGAGGGAAAACACACACACACACACACACACACACACACACACACACACACACACACACACACCAGCAGGGCTCTTTTGTCTATAGAGTAACTTTCCACAATATTAAAGTGATCCCACAGATTTAAAGACTAGACCTAAATGTTTGATTTTCAATGCCAAATGCACGAAGGTAAAAACTGATCGTTTTAACCACAGCAAGACAACTGTGCCAATTCCATATGCGTTTGGTTTGGTCTTTCCTGCCGGATAGAATCCTCCTAAGATTTCTGCCCCTCAGTCAAACCTCCCAGATGAAGCCAGGCAAAGACTGACCAACAGCCAAAGACAACCGAAATGACAAGCAACATGTGGAAAGCCTAGTTTTGACTCCCCCAAATTTCAGTCCTCTCCAGCATAAGCTTTATTCTGAGAACAACTGAACAATTCCATAGCCAAGTAGGCTCCCTCTGACTTAGTCAGGAATCTCAGAGCTTCGTACCTGAATACCTGGAGTGTCTTGAACCTGAAGAGCCAGGGTTTCACCTTCTATTTGCACTTGTCTGGTATAGAGATTACCTATAAAGGCAGAAAAAAAAAAAAGTGTGTGTGTGTGTGTATGCACACACACATATTATGTTTTTCCTTCTTGTACTACTTTTAAAACATGGTGGGATTTTTTTTTAAGTAGGAAAAAATATATATAACCTGAACCAATGCATACAAATAAGCTATAGTTTATTCTATCTAATGAGCGTATTTCAGCTGTTCTTTTTAAACAATTGCAATTCTAAACCCAGATTAGGGCATTTATTAAAACCAAGGCAATGTTTGCAAGGTTTTGGAAACTGACTTATCTCATTTTAAACGTGGAGTATTTCCTTGAAGTAAATTTTCTCGTTCAGCATTCATGGCCATTTGTTTTAATTTAGTACTTCATTACTCTCTGGCATCAGTTTAGTCATTAGGTGTAATAAGTTGGTAGGCAAATATTATTAGTAAATGCACAGCCCACATTATCAGTTGGAATAAAAATGTGACATAATGGTAGCCAAATCTACATCAAAGCAGAAGGCTGTCATGCCTTATCTTGGGATGGTTTATATAGCACATTTCAAATAATCCCCTTAGGTACTAAATATGGTCTAAGGATTTAAGCAATTTGCTAACAGAGCATAGGTAGAAAGCCCTTAAGCCTCCCTGGTGGCCATCTTTAATCGCAGAGATTGAAATAGAGTCCTCTGGCTTATTTGGGAACTCCCCTCCTCAAATTCTACCATCTAGTCATTTTTTTTCTTTGTTAAAAAAAAGAGAACTTTAGGTTTACAACGGCTCTCCTTTGGCCTTTGCTTTAAAAGGTCACCTCTGAAAGGCGGCCAACGGAGAGGGAGGGGGGCGGGGGAAGGAGCTGGCCATCTTTTTTTTTTTTTTCTTGTTTTTCTTTTTATGACTTTTGCAGGAGTGTTTTGAAGGGAGAGGCTCTTGAGTACAAAGGGTGCTTCCAACTGGGGTCCCTATAGTTAAAACATACCAAGGAGAATACTTTCAGGCACTTGATAAAATGATGAATGGGCTTGGAATGGAATGAGGCCAGATGGCAGTTATGGGAGGGGGCAAGCAAAATTGGAAGTGGCAGGATCCTGACGCTCAGACTGTCACTGTGAGTGAGGCCCCCTGCGAGACACTGAAAAAGGGTTAAGAGCAGTCCTGTGCTAGCGGAGCGCACACTCTCCAAATGCGCCTCCTCACCTGCGTTTCTTTCATAGTCACCGATGAATCGTTTGGTGAGGAACCGGACCACCAGAGCTGCAGGTCAGAAAAGAGAAAGGAAAGAGAGTTAACTCTGGAGAAGTTAAATTGGTGTCCACCCCACCCCCAGCCTGGGAAACCACTCTCGCAGAGAAAGCAAGTCGGGCGGCCACCAAGTGAAATTCCTACCCTGCAGCTCCTTGACCCTTCTTCCAGACACAACCCAGAGGGGGTAGAAGGCATCGAAGGCCTGGTGAATTATGGCTCTGTCCAGCTGGAAGGGTCATTTGGCCCACCCGCCTCCAGGAGACAAAGGTCTTTCTTAACCTTAAAGACCTCCAGGAGGGGTTCTGTTCCCTAAGTCCCCCTTCTGTTCCAGGCACCGCCAGGCAGGCTCAAGATCCCCAAAGTTCTAATCCCAGTTGCGCCGGCGGTGCCCGTAAGGAGGCCTGGCCATTCTGAATCCCAGTTTTCCTCATCTGTCGAAGAAGGGGGTTAGAGGCAATGCTGGCTCAGGTCCTCGCGGAGGGGCAGCGGATCAGTAGGAAGGGATGGGCGGCCAGCTGCCCTCCCACCTCTCCCCCACGCCTCGCTCACACGCAACTCCCAGCGGGGGCCGTCCACGTCCAACCCCAGAGATAAGCCCGTTCTCGCCCGAGCGCCAAGACTCACCGGTCTTGCCCACGCCACTGGCCCCCACCACAGCGATCTTGACCAGGCGGCGGCCCGCCGCCCCCAGGCAGCAGTCGGCGGCGGCGGCGCTGCCCGGGGCGGGGTACTCGGCGATCGTGCACATGTTCTGGATGAGGCGCATCGCCGCTCCGGCCGGGACTGCACCACGCGGGACGGAACCTGCGTCTTGTGCTGCGCGGGGACGGGCGGGAGAACCCGGCCCGAGGGGTCTGCGGTAAAAAGGCACCAGAGCGCGGCCGCGCGGCAACCGCGACTAGCTCAGGCTCGTGCCGGGGACTGCAGCTGGGCTCCGCGCGCGCTGTTTTCTCCGGGGCTGGCCCCGCCCCCTGCCTCCCGCGGCCAATCCCGAGGCGTCCCGCGAGAGGCTCCGCCCCCGGCGCCGCTCGGCGCGCGCCGCGCCCCTGGGGACACCGGGAGCAAGTGCGGGACCTCGTGAGGCGCGGGGAAAGTGGGGCTGCGGGCCGGAGAGGGGGCAACGTGTGGGCGCGAGCCGAAAGCGCAGCCAATGGCAGACGCGGGTGCCGCCCGGGGTCCCGCTGCGCGGGCACGCGGCCCATGTTGTGGCCGCGGGGGTGGGGGCGCCTCGGGTTCCGGGAAGCGGGGCTCGGCCTCACGGCGGGCGTGGGAGAGGCGGCGCGGCGGCTGCCAGGGCCTCGAAGGGTGTGAGCGCTCGGGGTCGGGAGCGTGCGACCTGCTGCCTGACTTATGCCCATCTCCTTAATTTGGGACGTGATTGCACTGACTTGAGTGCCTCCGATCATAGATTTGGCTGTGATGGCAATCAGTTACAAAGACTCCATATCCACTCCCCTGAGATGTGACAATTAACTTTGGGGTAAAATAATGTCACCCTTGTTGTTCTAGACGCACGTACTCTGCCTCCAGTGCACAAGGCAGCAGATCACTCAACCTCTGACTAGCGCACATGAGCACACAGAAGGTCGGGTGGGTGTACTGCACACTCAGGCAAATCACGAGGTAATTATAGAACAAGCTTTCTAGCGCCTCACACACAGTCACACCTCCTCCGAGAGCTGTGAAATGGAAAGAAAACAGTTACCCCAGCTGTCTCTGGATGCCGATTGGATTGGGAGCCAGAAACCGGAAAGGGTCCGCAGCACTTAGTTTTTGGTTCTAAGGGATGGCAAGACTTAGTTAAGTGACTTGATGCCAAGGAAGACTTGGGCTTGCACAAAATCCCAAGCTCCTGCCCCTTAGGTTCTCATTAGGGAAAGGCTTCAGCGGCAGGCCCCATCCAAGCAACATTCTGTATCTGGAACTGACTGCAGAATGTCACTGGACACTCGGGCTGACCATCTCCCCACTCCCCCATCCCAAACACTCTCCTCCTCACCCTTCTAGCCTGGTGGGCCCCCACGTGTTCCAGAGGCTTTTATCCTAGGGGCGAATGGCAATCAATACTGTGGCTTTATGTCCACACCCACATTAAAGGTTGAAATATAAAAAGGTAAAATAAACCAATTCCCTTATCTACACGTGTCAGGCATCTAGTTTGACTCCCCCTGATGCTCTGAACTTAACTGACCAGGTATCTGACAGAATTTATGAGGCTGACCCAGTTCAGCCTCTGAGATGAACCCTCTTGCCTATGATTTAGGTGTCTGCAGGGAATCAAGGGCTAATCTCAAACTTTGAGACTTGGCAGCAAGTCTAGGTGGGGAAATATAATTAGCAAGGCACACAAACAACCTTGGCAATAAACATAATAAAAGGTTGACTTCTAGGAAGATCACAAATATGAAATCAATTTAGCCATTCGACTCAGAAGGAAAAAAAGAGCATTTCCAATATGCACCATGTCTTTCTGCGTGGGTATAATCAAACTTGAATTTTGTTCTATAAAATCAAACTTAGCAAGACTATAATTACAGGTAATCATGTTCTTTTTAACCCCCCCAAGCCTGTAATTCCATGATGCTTACGTAGTAAAATAATTATGTAGTCTAAAGTTTTTAACTGCTTTTACACACACACACACACACACACACATACACACACACACTCACTCATACACAAACATGACAAAAGTTGTCAGGGGAATTTTGCTTGGAATCATTTTCGCTTCTGGAGCTTGATTTTCATGATTTTCATGACCATGAGCCTGTACTAAGCCTATGATTTTTCTGTCTGAAAAATCATACACACACAAAGGCTGAATTTGGTATTCTTATTTTAAGTCTAAATGATCTGGCTGTGCTTTAAAGAACACAGAAAAGAAAGACACAAGAGAAAGTTGGAAAAAGAAAAGGGAGCTCTTCAGATTCAAAACACCTAGCAAATAGCCCACCTCCACCCCACCTGCTTCAGATGATAACACTGAGAGTTACCCCTTCTTGGAAATGCATAGAATTTTTAAAAAGAAGAAGAAGAAGAAGAAGAAGGGGAAGGGGCAGGGGACTTGATATATGCTGAAAGCTTGTTTTATTCCAGGCTGCAGACTAGGGATTCAGCATATGAGAATCTCATTTTACCTTCACGGCAGTCCTATGAGCTAGATATTATCATTACTTGCACTTGCAGTTATATATTGCTGCTTAGTGAACCACCACAGAGGCTTACAGTTCCCTGGGTTGACTGTGCTCTGCTGGGTGGTTCTCGCCTGGGGCCTCTCACGTTGTAGTCGGACGGTAGCTTCGGCGGGAGTCATCCAAAGGCTCATCTGGGCTGGACATCCAAGATGGCTTCTACATCCACGTGTCTGCCGTTCAGCTGGAATGGCTGGGACAGCTGCGACTAGCCAGCATCTCTCTCACTATCTGACTTCTCTCTGTGGTTGGCTCAGGCTCCCCCACAGCATGGCGGGGAGCTCCCCTTAGAGTGGATAGTCTAAGACAGGAAGCAGAAGCTGCCAACCTCTTAAGGCCTGTGTGGGGAAATGTGCACAGCATCACTTCTGCTATATTCCATTGGCCAAGCAATCACAGAGCCCACCCAGATTAACAGTCAGGGCTCAGGGACACAGATCCCACCCTGTGATGGGAATAGTGTGAAAGAATCTGTGGCCATCTATAAAGCACCACATTTCCATCTTGGAAGTGAGAAAACAAAGGCTTGGGTTAAAAATTCCTCCCAGGTCCACAGATCCTATAAGGGACAGGGACAAAGTCTGAGAAGGATGAAGAACATAGAAAACAGCCAGCAGGTTGACAGTGAGATGATACCGTGCCGCAAAGTGGTTTCAACTGCTCTCTCCTCCTCTATTTTTTTTTTTTTTCGGTCGAGCTAAGAGATGAGGATGGGGGTGGGGAATATGAGAGACTTGGAAAGGAAAAAAAGATATTTTGCCAAGTCCAGATTTTGCCTCAACCTCTGGTGTTTCTGTCACCTCCTTTGATCTTTAGAGCTAATCTTTGATCTGAGAACTTCCGGAGACGTTCCAGTTTCTGGAAGCCCTTAGGGTAGCAGAATATGAATTCAGTGTTGAATGTCTGGGCCAGCAGTATCACAGGCACTATGCTAGGTCCTGGGCCTACACTAAACAGGACAGACACAGTCTTCACCGTTACATGTAGCATGGGAGACAGAAATGAATGAGCAATTTCAATGCAGTGTGAGAAAACACTTTGATAGGGAAATTCAGGAGCCAGAGGAATACATGATAGATCAAAAAACCTGGATTATGGGAGTCAAGGAAGAATGTGAAAACATTCAAGTGGTTGAAAATGTGTATTGCATACAGGCATGCGTGTTTGTAGAAATGCAGAAATGTCTCGAAGAGCTGTAGAACTGGCCCACCCAGGGAGCTGTCCCCTCGTCCACTCTACTGTCCCTCAAAACCCGCAAAGCTAGAGACAGACATGGCGGAAAAGCCCAGGTATCTCCACAATGGAGCCTGACAGCAGAAAGCAACCAAGCCGCAGAAAGATGGAGTCCTCCGTCTCTGCCTTGAAAATCTTATCAGAGTGCGTCTAGTTAATGAAATTAATTTGTATCCATTACCCTAGTGGCAAGGGAGTCTGGGAAACGTGTTTAGCTTTCTAGTTGGGGCAGAAAGGATAGAAATGAAGCTGTGAGCCCAACATGTCCTCCCTACTTCTCCAGCAGCCCAAAGAACATATAGGCCCAGAAAAGGAGAGATCAGGCCCCACCAGACATTAAATTTTCAATTATAGAAGAGTATAATGAAGTTTTCAATTGATTGCTTTGAAACCACTGTTTGAGACCACTATTTTCCTTGCTTCTCTGTAATGTGTCGACACTCAGCTCTGCTTTTTAGAACTGTTTTCCCCTAGTCTAGTCTAGTCTTAATTTCACTTGCACAGAATCCGTTTCCATTCCTCAGTGAGAGCACCCCAATATTCCCTTGGATACATCCCTTCCCCCACTCTCATGTTGCTCAGGTAATGGTAGTGGAGGGGATACCAGTCCCTAATTCCACGAGTGGATACCCCTAAGCCCCTGGGATTCACTCAGGGCTGGGCCAGGGAAATTCTTCCCTGAGAATTTTGCTGGCAAAATGATGCCTCATTTGCCCCAGTGTTAATCAGCTGGTAGAGAGTAAGCCTGGCACTCCAGGGAGCCATCACGCAGCAGCCCTGTGGGGAAGTCTGCTTCAGAACGACACCAACCCAGAAGAAAGCCCACACTGAGAGTCAGAGAGGACCAGGACCCTGATGGCATTTTTCCAGCCCTGCATTAAGCCATGCCCGAAAATCCAGACTTACCCCTTGAAATTCCCAGTCACAAGAGTCAACACGGTCACTTTTGAGGTTAAGCTGGCCTGAGTCGGATCTCTGTCACTTGTCCTGAACAA
Organism: Callorhinus ursinus; assembly: GCF_003265705.2. NCBI lineage: Eukaryota > Metazoa > Chordata > Mammalia > Carnivora > Otariidae > Callorhinus > Callorhinus ursinus. The sequence goes on along the minus strand of NW_027397066.1, from coordinate 41,341,120 downwards.
ATGTGCACACATCCTGTTTGTGTGGAGTCCTGGGCTCTGCCCCGGCCACACTGAGATTGACCCCCCACATCAGCAGCATCCCTCATTCAGAACTCTGAAGCTCAGCCATTCCTCCGACACCGAAAGTCATGGCTACCAAGCTGTCCCTTCCTTTTCATTTCACCCTTGCCGCTACCCTGTCAGATTGCTATCCTACAATTGTTGGAAACAAATGCATGATTGAAAAAGGACATTAGTACATCCAGACAATGGAACAGTCAGGACTAAAAAGAAAGGAGATATCATGACATGAAAAGACATAGAGGACCTTAAACGCTTATTACTAAGTGAAAGAGACCAATCTGAAAAGGCTGTATTCTGTATATTCTGACTATATGACATTGTGGAAAAGGCGAAACTGAGGAGACAGTAAAAAGATCCGTGGTTGTCAGAGGAGAGGAGCAATAGAGGGATGAACAAGTGGAGCACCGGGGATTTCTAAGGCAGTGAAGCTACTCTGCGGGGTACTATACCAGCGGATGCATGGCACTATACATCTGTCCAAACCCACAGAACCTACACCAAAAGTGAACCCTAATATAAACTTTGGGCTTTGGGTGATAGTGATGTGTCAATATAGGTTCATCAATAGAAACAAATGTAACACTCTGGTGGGGGGGGATGTTGATGGTGGGAAAGCCATGCCCACATGAGGGCAGGAGCTATATATGGGAAACCTGCACCTTCTGCTCAGTTTTGCTATGAATCTAAAACTACACACACACACACACACACACACACATATATATATATACCCATATATATAAAATAGGGCATCTAGTCCAACTCCCTTTTATAATATTCCTGCTAAGAGATTGCCCAACCCACTCAAGAATACTTGTGGTGATGGGGACTCCCCACCATCCACAGCAGCACATTTATGCTGATTTTGTATCTTTTCTGCCATAGCTTCCTAGCAGGAAGACAGGTGTTGACTCACTCAGGAGCTCTCCAAACACCTGGTCTACTGCTCCTTCGTCATTCATGGTAGTTTGGAAAGGACTAAAGGACCGGGAACGGAAAAGGAAAAGGGGTTGCCTGTGACACGGAATTGTAAAGGAACAGCAAACGCAGGAGGTGTGTCTCCTGCATCTGTGTTGAGGATGACTAGCATTTTTAGCATTCGATTTAAAAAATTAAAACAACTGGATTCAAGGGGGAGGAAATTTCTTTATTTTTTAAAGGTTTTATTTTTATTTATGTGTTGGAGAGAGAGAGAGCACAAGCAGGGGGAGCGGCAAAGCAGAGGGAGAAGCAGTTTCCTCGCTGAGCAAGGAGGCCAACGAGGGGCTCCATCCCAGGACCACGGGATCATGACGTGAGCCTAAGGCAGATGCTTAACCAACTGAGCCACCCAGGCGCCCCAGGAGGAAATTATTTTTAAACTGCTCATTTTCTAAGAGATCTTGGAGTATGAAAATAGGAATAAATAGAGCTATCTGCATAACGTGAGGTTTTCGTCTAATGGCCTCTCTGCAATGTATGTTAGATGTCTCCGTGACATAGAGCTATGCCTGGTACACGGTGGGTGTTCAGTGGTTTGGTTTTTTTTTAATTGTCAACTTTCCTTTTAGTTGAAGCTGTACTGAAAGACAGGCAGAATCACTAGGTTCAAAAGGCAAAGTAGGACGGAAGGCAAGTTGGAACTCAATTAAATAAAAAGGATACACACACATACACACACACACCTCTTGCCGTTACAAGGATCACCTATTGACTAGAACACTTTAACTTTGACAAAAGTAAGATCTTTAAGTTCCTGGAATGGGCCCTTCCCCCCTCCCACATACTTTGGTTGGTTTCTATGGTAGCAAATGGCCCACATTTCCCCCTTTCCACACTCAGGAAAAAAGAGGCACCAGAGTTCTACAATTACGTCCCCTTGCTTCTCTATCAGATTTTATCTCTCTTATTCTGGAAGGTTTCCTCCACCTTCTCTCTTGTTTTCAATGCAATATATAAACCAAAGGTAAAAGAAAAGGTGAAAATAATTCTTTTTCATTCAGGGAAAAATCTGATGTTTTCTTCTCCTCTCAGTGATTCAAGTCCTCACAACCCAAGTCATTTTTCTGGGAATATGGACGATGAATTTGATAAGCAATTTGATGAGCAGAACTCAGAATAAATTCAAGCTTTAAACATTACTTGGAACAACGAATGAATTTCCACTGTATTCTTGCTGAGAGGAGGAAAGCTCATGGTGCCCGTTGTGCCAAAGAACAGGAAACAACTTTAGGAACTGACATTACTGCATTATTAATAAAGCCATTGTTAAGGGTTCCCTCGGTTAAATGAAAAGTCTAAAACCATTGCAACCTGATAGTGCTCATGTTCTTGTAGGTAATTTCCTTCTTCTTTTCTCCAGTGGGAAGGGTCCTTCAAGCATGGCCATCTGCCCCTGCCCTTCCTCACTCCTTGTGCAGAAGACAAAGGAACATAAGAGAGAAATAAGCATCGGGCTTGGTTCCCCAGGAATGAGTGCTCTTAGGATACACGACAAGGTACTGTGATCAGGAAATATGCCCAAGCAGAAAGGTTCAGAAAGATTCAGACAATTGAGCCAATTGTTTGACAGAAACTTGGGTTTCAAATTCCTAAGTAGATTGGACACACCTAATATTTGCCCTCTAACTTCCCCTAGGGGTGCCTTAAAGGTCACCAAAGGACGCCCTAGGCATTCTTATTTGTCTAGGCACAGAGGGCAAAGCGTCTCCCCACAGCCTCAGCTACTTAGCATAACATACAAAACTAAAAGGAGATCAAAATTCTTCATACCTATCCACCTGTGTTATGAGGAAAGCATAAGCTTCACTACCCTCCATTCCTCAAACCCCCTGGACGTAAAGAGGAATTAAGGCAAAGCCACTGATTCTCATTGCTTTATCTAGCTTTCAAAACTACCGTGACCATCAAATTCTTCCTAAGCTCTAATTAGCACCACGGTATCACGCCAGTGAGTGTCGTCTAAAAAGTATCACAGGCCATGGTGTGAATTACAGAAGTGATGCCCCAGGTTAGCAGAGGTATGTAAATTACTTGGTTCATGAAAATACAAATGGTGATGTGAGCATTTCTTAAAGGAAGATGGAATTCAGCCACCACCAAAAAGCATTACCATCCTAACTATAGTCTACGAAAGTTTAGGATTTTCATCAAGATATCTGCATTGTTAATGCAGTTGCCTTTCGATTGAAAAAGAAAATGGATAGCAGATGAGAAAAATTTGATAGGATGGCTTTTAGGAAATGACTCATGGACTCATTTGATTTGACAAGGTTTCTATATAAAGAAACAACTTTGCCCCAAAATAGAAGCGACACACAGCAGAATGTAGCTCGTAGAGGATTGTACATCCCAAGCACGAGGAACATGAAGATCGGTATGCAGGGGCATCTCTGCTGGGGATGTTGTGTGAAGCCCATTAATGATTCATTTGGAATGTAAAGCTGTCCAATCCAGGACCTAAGTTTTTCAAGATAGGAAAACCCCAGGGTAGTCTGAGATATTTCATAACTGGCTCGAAAAGCAAACAACAACAAAAACGTATCACTTTTTTTCTTTTGCACAAAATGTGTACCCCCGTGCTAACTGGAAAATATATTTAGCTCAAGGGTAAATGAATTCTAACAGATGTTGTGACATACGATATGTTAACTATCCAACAAGATTAGGCATATGAAAATGCCCTGTAAATTACACAGCTTTGATATCTTCGGTAGGAGAATGAAGTGAAGGGTTATTTCTCCAGCCGGGATTGTCCCTTAATCAGTTATGGGAAGTTGTGTATTTATAACTCAGTCCAGTCCTCTCCCAAATTCTTCCTTACCTGGGCCTGCATGCGGAGCTCGCCTGGAAAGACCGGGCTGGAGGCTTTCTGGTGTGCATTTGCCAAAACACGCAGGAGAGCCGAGAGCTGGGGTCTTCTGCTGGGACTGTCCGCAGGCAAGAGATGGAATGATCTCTTTCAGATGGGACACGGCCCGGTGGGATCAAGCAGCCCCCCGCGGGGCTTGGGGCAGCGTGAGCAGGTTCCTGGGGGTGACAGGGCCTGCCGGGCCCTGGAACACGGTGGAGAACAATCTTCAGACTGTTGCTCGGGGCCGCCGCAGGCTCAAGGAATTTCTCAACAACTTGGCCACACGTTAAGACCCTGGGCAGCTTCTCCTTCACCGTGATGACCCAGCCCTGAGGAAGCCCCTTCCTTAGCATGGGCCGCCTTGCTCTTTCCCTCCCTCCTTCCTCTTCAGCTCACGGCCAGGCCCAGCGCCACGTGGGTGTGTGCTTCAAGTGCATTGTAGTCACCATTTGACATGCTGCATGTATTTGTTAGTTCACTCTCCACCTCTCCACACTAGAGTGTAAGCTCCGCGAGAGGAGAGATTTTGTTTTCTTCTCTGCTCTAGCTCCAGAACCTAGAGAAGTCCTTAGCACAGGGCACATAATAGCATTTACCAGGTGTTTGTGAAAAGAAAGAAAGAAAGGATGAATGAATGTGTGCATTTCCTATGCTTTGAGAAAGGGGCAGTGGCGAGAGCCTGGGGAAGCTGGAACTGTGGCAGTGAAGGACCCCGGGGTGGGAGGGCTCGGGGTGAGAACACGGAGGTGAGACAGGACCTCGGGCTGCTCCGGGCGCTGGCTCACTCTTGCCCCACTCCTTCCACGGATGCCAGGAGACCGACCGAGAGGGTGGGTCTGCAGTCTGAGGTGATTTCAAGGTGATGGTGGACAGAGTGCTACTGATGGACGGCTCATGTATCAGGGGAGTAGAATTAGGTCAACGACCGAGGATGGGGGATAGGACTAGGAAGTCGCAGAGTGGGAGTGGGGATGTCTAAGGGAGATCGAAACAGGTGGGTTGCATCCACTAAAGATGCTTTGGAGACACAAAGCACTAACTGAAATGATGGGACAGGAATATGGCACATGCTTGAAGCACCCACATTCTCACTGGGGACGTAGAAAAGAAAGGAGGTGGTGTCTCAGAGAGACAAGGGGGTGACTTCATCCAGGAATTGGGGAAATGGCTGATTCTGGAATCTAAGTGGGGAGGGAATCGAGGATGTCCATGAGAAGCCCGCCTGGGAGACCATTGTACGAGCGCTGGGAAATCACTCCTGAAGCTTTCTGTGAGCCAGCCACCGTGCTCACACCAAGTAACCTGTGGCTGTGCACCACACACTAAGACCGTCTGTGAATGGACAAACAGTCTGGACTGGAAGCTCACAAGGGCCGATGTTATGATTTTTTTCCACCCCTGCAGTCTCTGCATCTAGCAAGTACCTGGCATATACTAGCTGTCAATAAATAGATAATGAATAAAATAAATGAACAGAGCAGGCAGTTTGCTCAAGATGACACAGGTGGGAGGAGGGAAAGGGAACATTTGAACCCAGACAGGCTGGCTCCGGAGCCCCACAGCTCACAAGCCGCTGCCCGCTTCTCAATCGGCTCCACTGTCTAGCTACAGTGGGCAAGGCGTCTGCTATGCTCATCTTTTATCTCCCTTTTTCATCTTGTATGCAACTTGCAGGTGGAAGAGGTTTGTCCTTGGAACGGAATGTGTGAAATGCAAGGATGAAGAGGGCAGCAGGTTGCATAGGGGGGAGGGGGCGGCTGGAGTCCCCAGCTGTGCATGGAGGGGGCAGGCTGGGGGGTGTAGGGGCTGCAATGGTTAAAAGTGACTCTGCATGTAACCTCTCAGGGTAAGAACCTTTTCCCCCAGAGCCATGTGGATCACAGCTACGGGACCGTGATTTGACCAGGATGTCACCTATGTCAATTTGGGGTCAGAGTATAGGAAGTTTAGGACCAGTTACCCGGGAAAGCAATGCCCAAACCAAGACTGTCAGTTTATTCCCAGTGAGGGAGGAGAAAAGAGTATCACTTCTTGAGGCGTTCGATTCAATCACCTCTTCAAGTTGCCCAGAAGTCCCAAGGCTGAAAAAGAAATCACTCAGAATTGGGGTCGGGTTCAATTCAACTCCACCCATAAGCAAAGTACTCTGCAAAGTACTTTTTAAAAAGGCGTGGGGGGAACGTGGCATTGGTCTATGTCTCGGTGCTTTGCTTTTCCACCTTCTGTCTTCCTATTACATAACACCAGCTCCATTCAGAGCAGGGATAATGCTTCACAATAGGCCTGGCACAGTGACCAGCAGCGCACTTGCTGACGCGGTGGCTATCGACAAATGCCACAGCTCCACTTGAGCATTTAGTCATCCACAAAACCTTTGATTGCTTCCTATGCTCTGCCCATGTGACCGTTATGTATAGGGAACAGGGTCCAGCAGGGGTTTGGAGGAGAGGATTCTATTTCTGTCTTGGACAGAAAGTTCATTCTATTTCCCTGGCAAACATACTTACCTTCAGTTGTCCTTATCAACATGATGCTGAAAAGTTGAAAAAGTTGGTGCTTTTGCAAATACTAAAAAAAGATAATAACAAGGTACTCCAGAGATAGTTGGTATTTAACTATGAAGTTAGTTAAGTTTATTTATTTAATCGCCACAGTTGTGTGAGGCCACATGTGAAGGTTGCTGAAATAATTTGGCATGATCCCTGCCTCCTCCAAGGAATGTCTAGTCTAGTTAGGAAGGCAAGATCTACAGAGGGGAGAACAGATGACGTATTATGGTGCATTAAAATCATGCCAAATTGTACTTAAGGAGAAAGAGGAAAATCAGTAGGGCTGGAGTGGCCATAGGAGGCTCCTTGGAGGAGTTGGAAGTTGAGGTGGACCCCAAAGGAGAAGTAGGGATGGACGAGGGAGTGCATTTGACGGAGGAATTAATGTAGCAACGGGGGGCGGGCGGAAGAGGCTGGACTGACAGAATGAACTGTGTGAGGATGGACTGGGAACTCAGATCGCTGAGGAAGATCTCACCAGATTACGGAAGGATTTGGAAGCTGGAAAACAGGGCATTTACACTCGAGTCTTGGTACCTGGTACTTGGTAGGACCCAAACTCAGTGGGGAACCCCAAGCTTCCGGCAGGCACGAGGGGCTCTCACATTAGCCAGCTCCCCACTCTGGAGCCCACGGGCAAGACAGGTGCACTCTGGAGCCTGCTGAAACCAAGGGTTTGAGGGACCGAAGGAATTAAGAAAAGAAACATTGTGACCAGACTAATGTCAGAAATGGACGCTGGGTGGCTCAGTTGGTTGGGCGACTGCCTTCGGCTCAGGTCATGATCCTGGAGTCCCAGGATCGAGTCCCGCATCGGGCTCCCTGCTCCGTGGAGAGTCTGCTTCTCCCTCTGCCCCTCCCCCATGTTCTCTCTCTCTCTCTCTCTCTCTCTCTCTCATTCTCTCTCATTCTCTCTGTCTCAAACAAATAAATAAAATCTTTAAAAAAAAAAAAGAAATGGACACAATTCAGTGATTGATTTGAATCGTGGTCCATGTCCAACATGTGTTTCCCCTGAGAAACCAAGAAGCTAACACTACTGATCCTCGTGCCTTGATGTTCCAGGGGCAGACGTCCTGGCAGGATCCAGCAGGAGTAAAAGAAAGACTGGGGAGAAGAGGTAAAGAGTGGCCACAAATCTGGAGAAGGAGGATGGTGAGGGCCAGGAACCTAAAGAATTGGCTGCTTAAGCAGAACTTGTTCAGAAGCTAGAATAAGCCGTGAAATTACTTACACGGAAAGCAGTTAGATACGGGAACAGAATTAATCCAAAGGCTGATACCATGTAGCCACTGTTTATAAATAGAAAGTGAATGCAAGCTGGTAAAAAGGAGAGCCCTGGGTATCCAAATAGGGAAGCCAAAGCATGACCAGCCAGGATTTCTTTGGTTCATTCATTCATTCATCCTTCTATTCATTAACAAAATACATTAAGTGCAGTTGCTGAGTTGCCCAATTCTAGGGGGCCCCTTTCACATTGTTTTCTATATAAATGGTACCCGTGGAGCAACATGCAGAGGAGACAGGAACGTGACTTTGGCGGCTGGATTGCATGTCTGCTATGTGCCTGGCCCTGCTGTCGATGCAGAGAAATCTGGGTTCAGGGGTGAGTCCAAGAAGAGGAACAAGCCAACCAGCCAAGGTCAGAGGGCGCAGAAGGAGAAAAGAGCAAGATACACGAGCGCAAGGCCCCCCAGGCCAGTCCTGCCGGACCCCTGGGGCTGACTCTTGTTTGTGCCCGCTCATTCCTGTCCTCCCCCTGAGAAGAGATGGGAAGAAAGCCGAAGGCAGAGAGGTGCCTCAGGAAGAGGTGAGAATTGAAGAGTCTTTATAGACAGATACCAGATTTATAAACTCTCCTCTGCAGAGCCTCCAACCGGGCAGCCTTCCTTCCATGATGAGAGGTCAGCATGTGTACAAGCAGGATCAGCCCCCCTGGGGACAGACCAGACCCTTGAGAAGGCTCAATTCTCCAGCCTGTGCCATGGAATAGATAAATGGCTTTACTCCCTCTTGAAGGCTGGTGGGGGAGATTAATTTCAGACCTGTGATGACACCTTTCTCTCTACCTCATTAAACCCTTTCTTGACTGAGAAAGGTGAAGTCAGAAAAAATTATGGCCCACCTTGCCCTAATTTCTGCAAAACTTCAACGTTGCGTTCTCATTGGCTGCCCGATTTACAGAACATGAGCTAACGGACACGAGCCGGGTACCCAGCGAGCACAGGGATGCTTTCAGGAAGTCGATACTAATGTCACGTTGATGGCTGATACAGTAGTAAGCTGGTCGTAATGTCACGGCAGATGTCTAATTGCCTGAAACGATGAAAAGAGATTTCTATAGAAAGCCCGAGTCAGCAAAGCAACAGAAAGCCTGAGTGTTTTCCACAGAGAGCCTCTGCTCACAGCTGTCTCTTACTCAAACTGAAATCCCTCAATCCTTGGGTCATTGTTGGAGATGGGGTCAGTCACAGTGTCAACCTTTGATGCTGAAGAATAATCCACGATGCTGTCAGCTAGGAGAGCAGGACTGGTCTCAGCCAGGGAGCAGAGGAACAACAAAGCTGGTTGGAATGGTTTTCATTTTATCTAGGGAAGACAGGAAAAGAATCTCTCTTTGCAAATTAGTCCGGATACTTCTGCAGAAAAAATGACAGAAACTTAATTCAAACCGGTTACAGGATCAAAATGGAATTTCTGGGCTTGTGTAGCAGGAAAATCCAAAGGTAGATTCAGTGATTTCAAGCATGGCTGGGTTTATAGGCTGCAACAATGTCTTTGGGCCCACAGATCTCTGGTCTGCTCCTCCCTTGCCTGTCTTCCTTCCCAGGAAGGCTCTGGCCAAGCTTTTGTCCCTGGAAGCTCCAGGGTTCCATCAGCCACAAAGCTAGTGACTCTCAGCCAAAAGAGAAGACTCTTTCCCAGGAACTCCAGCAAAACTTCCAGAATGGAGTCTTTTTGGCCTGCCTCGGGTTATGTGCCCAACCCACAGTCAATCATTCTGGCCAAGAGGGTGGAAAATGCTGTTTGACCAGGTCTAGATCACCTGCCAGCCCTGGAGCATTGTGGGTGGGGTCAGCCCCGGTGAACTGCTCACACCACTGGGAGTGAGAACACTCCTGGTCACAAATGGTAAGGCGGATGTCCAGGCTGGTAAAAGATCAGATCTCCAACGTATGCCCTCCTCCATATATAAATGAATAATCTCTTCTGGGGTCTTGACTCATATGGGGCCTGGCTCACGATGTTGAAATAGAATGGGGCCTGGCCAGGTCAGCATATGCCACCCCAGAGCCCTCAGGGAGCTTTCTGCATCTCTCGCTTGCATTATGGTGTGTCTCTCAGAAAGACAGAAAAGTGGAATTAGATGGCATTTCTAATGGCTGGCCCACATGCCCTGGACAATCACATCTGCAGGGGGCAGTGAGAGAGTGGAAATGTTTACACCTCCAGATGTGAGCTCCCCCTCTACCACCTGCTCCCCACATGATCTCAGCTTAGTCTAAGGAATTACTGTAGACTCCCTACCCCAAAGTCCAGTGAGAATGTAAGCACTTGAAATTATGAGAAAGTACTTGATGGATTATTAGTAATAACAACAACAGCCGCAGTTGACTGAGCCCCTATTATGTGTCAGACAATACATACATGAGTTATGTTGCTTGCAATTTACAGTTAGAAAAATGAGTTAGCCACAGTCCCCCTGCTGGTAACCAGTAGAGCTAGGATTTGAACCCAGGTCATTTTACCCCAAGTCTTATTCCCTCCACCATGCTCCACCATGCTCAGTGGTCTCTGGCAGATGCTGTAGGTTGCCCCTAGACACGGTCTTCTTCCCCCACCATCCTTTCTTCCTGACCAATAAGATCCTATTTTGGTCTGAGTAGAAATGTGCCCAGCCTGAAAAAGTGCATCATGATTCATCTATGCCAACTATAGCTATCCCATTTCCCTCTGCTAGATATTTACTTTCCCAAGCTCCCTTGCCACAAAGAGTGGCCAATGAGAGACAATGGAAAGTCTTCTGAGGGAGCTTTTTGGAATCACTTTCTAGCTAGATAAAAGAAATATAGTTTTGCTTCCCACCTACTCCCACCCCATTCTTTTCTGTTTGAGATATGGATGTGATGACAAAATGCTTGGAGCTGTGGCAACCATCTTGTGATCAGAAGGCAGCAAGCACAAGATAAAAAGTCAACTCAGCAGCAATGAGTTAGTCAGGTGCAAAATATCTATGCACCTTACAGTACAACACCTGAGTCAGCAGAGTGACCTGTCAGAAGGGACCCTGGCTGCCGCACGATGCACACAGGATGGCTGTCAGCCCTGACTGAAGGGCAGCCTCCCTGTCACTTCTCCTGCCCTCCGCTCTTGCCAAGACTTGTTTTGCAGCATGAATTAAAATCTCTTGCCCCCACTCTAGCTACCGCCACTGCCTGGAGCCACCAGACCAACCCGGTCACGTGGTTTGCCAGAAGAAAGATCTTCACAAGCATGAGAGCCAGGGTTTCTGCCTCTAACATCCTGGGCCTTTCCTGGAAGAAAAAAAAATGTGTGGAAGATTAATTGTAAGTGCCAGAGACGTTGTAGCTTCTGCCACCTCCATCATTTCCACGTCCATTCACCTTCTCTGCCACTGCCATATCCCATCTACTCCACACTGCCATCCAAACCACCATCACCACTGAAATGAGCACTGGGTGATGTACAGAAGTGTTGAATCCCTAATTGTACACCCGAACCTAATATTATACTGTATGTTAACTGTACTGGAATTTAAATAAAACTTTTAAAAAATATAATAAAGAAGATAATAAGAACAACAACAAAATCCACCATAACTACTGAAGCTTTTGCCTATCGATAAAGTGGGTTCCATCAAAACCAAATCTCAAACACCACTGAGGAGTCTCCCTTGGGCTGGAAGGAGCATTGGCCATCCCTCAGACAATGCTCCCGTCCCTTCACAGCTGGGGTACTTCCGTGGCCATTCACAGTGTGATCTTCTGAATAATAATTGGATTGACAGAATTATGGTCACTGAAGGTTACCAAACCTGCGCATCTCTCTCATGACTTTAATTACTTTGATCCTTTCATATTGCTCAGAATAAATTCATGAGAAGAGTTCTTCGGTGTCTTCCTTGACCAAAGACCTCTGGTGCAGGTCAATGGGCCTTTGAGAGTCTTCTTTTGAGACAGGCCTCTTTGGCGCACCCAGAGGGGTTCTGCCCATCCACCTTTGTGCATGCGTGTCTGCTTTTACTTCTTCCACACTGGCATTGTGACAAATGCAATGTCCCTAGGGTGCTTGTTAGCCTCTTCTAAAACCTCACAGTTGATGAACATTCCCCATTGTTCACAATGGCTCCTCAAGCCCCATTTATCACCTCCTACTTCAGGTCTCCAGTGAGGATCCTCGGCAGCCCCATGACTTTATCATGACAGCAGTTAGAGTAGACACCACCATGACCCTTCTTTGGGGGTTTCCATGACAGAAAGGATTTCAAAACTTGCTTATTTTATGAACCAAGTCAATGGACTGGTGAGACATCCTTTCATTCTTTAATGACAACCACATACTATTAGATGTCCTGGAAGCTCAGATCTGAGATTCGGGGTTCACTGAATGCATGTTCCTTTTCCTGAATATTCTGGTGTAACTATTTCACATCTTCCTTGTTAAGCCTTTGTTCTCTTATCATTGCTTTAATCAGTTCGCTGTTTCAATGCATCTTGTTCTTTTTTTAATAAACCAGTCTAAATTCCCAACATAAATAAGGAGCTAAAGGAATAAATGGAAATATCTACAAATCCTGAGGAAAGAAACATAAACAAAACTCCACCCACACACTCAGTAGGGTTCATGTTTTGATGGGAAAGCACAGTGAAAAGAGAGAAGGAAAGGGGCTGAGCAGCTTTACAAGGAAGTCCCTTTAAACGTGGACCGTGGATACTAAGCTAGAGATGGAGGGAATTGGGAGAAGGAGGTATGTGGGGGCAGTAAACTGCTTCTAGACTTAACAGAGTCTTCTACCCCCAGAGGCTGAAGAACAGTTTGAGATGGGCTATTCGAGGAAGGAAGCAGGAAAAGTTAGAAGGAGGTGGCCAGAGGGGGACTTGAAATGGAGATGAAGGAGGTGCCATTGTTGGTCACAACCAGATTACCATAAAATGCAATGTCTAGTGTCAAAAATGCAGGCAAAAGACACAACACTCTCCTCTTTTCTTCAATCTCCATAACCCGACCTGCGGTCTGAAGCCCCAAAGGCACTAACCTTCCATTTCCCACCAAACAGATCCACTGAAGCCATTAATTGGAAGCTTTTCTCCATGTAGCAGATCTTCAAAACCTTTCCTCTTTCCCCCCTATCCTTGGTATCGAACTCACAGCAGGAGCCTGGCCCGAGAGGAACCCCATCACCAGAAAGAGCAGTGGGACGGGGCCTTGGGTGACGAGGAGCTCCAGGGGGCGGGGTGGTCCTGGCGGAAATGGAGGCTTAGTGTCAGAACAAGGTGAGGGCTCAGCAACCAGAAGTGGTTGCAAGATGAGGGGGAGCCAGGCCTCCTAGGCTTGAGGGATGTTCTTCAGGGCTGTGACTCCCTCCTGTTGCTCAGGCTGGGGAGCGTCCTGAGTCCGAGCAGTGGTAAAAGCTGGATGGGGTCGAGCTGTGTCTGGCTGTAAAGGTTGGGGCAGGTGGGGCATTGTGTTCACAAGCAGGACTCCAGGGCTGGAAGGAACTTTACGGAGCAGTGGTTATGGTTAGATGTGCCTTCATGGAAGTCTTGATGTGAACGTCTCAGGGGGTCTACACCGCATGGTCATGGTCACCCCACGCTTGTCAGGGTCCTGGGTTCATCTGCTGCCCACCACCTTACCTGTGGCTTCTGTATCATTCTGAGCCTCAGTTTCTCCCTCTGAAGATAGGACTCGTAACAATATCCACTTCAGGAGGCTAATGAGCGGACAAACTAAGGTAAAGTAAAAAAGTGCTCTGCGCCAGGGCCAACGCGATAAACCTTAGCTGTTATTTATTTCCTTCAGTTATTTATACTAGTGCAATGCCACATATACAGTTGGAGCTCGATAAATATAAAGCTCAACACGTATTTGTGGAATCGGTCATTAATTATGGTCATGACCATTGTGGACTTCACACAGGACTCACAAGCTAGGTCCTGACCCACTCCATTGACGCAGGAGCCGGGTGGGGGGTGGGGGTGGGCTGGCTTGCTGGACCCACCTCAGTTTCTGGATGACCATTGCCTGAACGGAACTGACCTGGGGAGCAATTGTCCAGGGCAGCTGATGGTGGGAGCGGCCCACAGATGCCCAGCAGAGCCCAAAGACAAGCAGCCCCAGCCAGACCAGACCCTGCTAATGGCTTCTGTTTGCCTGTCAAGTTCCCCCGGCCCAGCCTCCTCTGGGACAGGAGCAGAGTCCTGGGGAAGACAAGGCATGTCAGGGGTCGGGGGGGTGGGGGGGCTGGCAAGGAACGCAAGGGGGTGGTCCCTGGAGGGACCTGCTCTCAGAGGCTCTGCACCGGGCTCCGGAGCCATTCCCCTTCCTCGTACCCTTGGCCTCCTCCAAATGTGCGAGCCTCACTGCAGACAGCCAGCCCTGCCCAGCTCCCCGAGCCTCAGAGCGATTGTGGTGAGGAAGCTCGCAGGAGTCAGCACCAGCCTGGGGTTAGGGAAACCATATGAAACCTTGGCGGGGCCCACTTCAACCTAATGGGCTTCTCCAGACGGCCCGAGCCCACAGACATCAGCCCTTTGTGAGGTCGGGGGCCCTGGCTCCCTGGCTCCCATTCCGCAAAGACATAATTAAAAAAGGAAAGAGAAACAAGAAAGGCTGCCAGACTCTTTTCCCCTCCTCTCTGGGCTTCCAAGGGCTTCACCACAGAGTGAGGTCAGGAACTTTAAAGAGTAGCTATGGATGGGCCTGGCTCATCCACAGTGGTTCTCGTTCCCCTCCCTGGATCCTTCTGCTACACCTTCCTCCCGCTTCCACCTGAGGACTGTGAGGTGTGTGCAGGTCATGCAACCAAGGTGACACAGCCAAGACGTGGCAGGGAGGCCAGCTTGGGGCGGGGGGGCGGTCAGATGCAGGCGCATCTGGCTGGAAAGCTCGGCAGCTTCCATTATTCAGAGCTGCGGCCCAGACGACCTCTCGGTTATTTCAGACAAAGTTACCACCATTCAAAAGGTTGCCTCAAGGCTTCGCTTTCAGAAAAAGATGTTTCCCATTCCAGAGAGAAATCGAAACATAATTTTTTCTTTCAGTCTTATTAATCCCTGGGTAATACTCTGACATGCCCATTGTTATTTATACCTGAAGTGACTGCATTGCAAAGCCCGTTGGGATGGAAGGCAGACTGTTTCTTAGAGCTATCAGTATGTGGTGCTAAAATTAAATGTTCTTTCAGAGCAACGGGGAGAAAAATATACAATTAAATCAGAAAGGGAGATGAACGGCTGTGCAAGTTTAATGGCTTGTTCTCCGGATTCCCAAAGACCAGAGACACAGGCTTGATGTGCAAATACATATGCAGACTATAATCTGTCTGTAATCTACAGTTATTTATACAACCAAACATATCTTTTGGGATGGTGTCTTGAAAATGGCTCAAAACTATTTTAAAACTTGACGGACTTATAGAAGACTGACAAGCCCCAGGCGTCCTGAATTTCTTTCTCATGGGTTTCGGGCAGCGGCCACACAGAGAGGGAGCCTGTTGCCCGGACCATTTAGGGAGACACAAGGATCTGCTTCAACTTCTTCATGAAAAGATTCGTGGGGGTGCCTGGGTGGTTCAGTTGGTTGAGAATCTGACTCTTGACTTTGGCTTGGGTCATGGTCTCGGGGTCGTGGGATCGAGCCCCGCATGGGGCTCCGAGCTCAGTGGGGAGTCTGCTTGAGGATTCTCTCCCTCTGCCCCTCCCCCTGTTCCCAATCTCTCTAAAATAAATAAATAAATAAATAAAAATCATGAAGTAGTCTCGTGCTTAACTGGGAAGAAGGAAGGAAAAGAGCAACAGAAGCTGATGCAGTCAAAGTACACAGGGTAGAACGACCCAAATGCCCCCCAGCGGGAGCCCCTTAAAGGAATCGCTGCACATCAGACAAAGGAGCGCTATTCCGCTGTTAAGAAGGAGCTAGATCTACAAGGTTTAATGAAGAACCATCTTTTGATTGTTTTTCAATTTACAACACATCCTTCTAGTGAGTGTGTGTGTGTATATATATAATTTTTTTGAGAGAGAGAGAGCACATGCATGTGAGCGGGGGGAGGGGCAGAGGGAGAGAGAGAATCTCAGACTCCCCGCAGAGCGTGGAACCGGACTCAGGACTCAATCTCACGACCCTGAGACCACGACCTGAGCCAAAACCAAGAGTCAGATGCTTAACCAACTGAAGCACCCAGGTGCCCCCCTATTGTATATATGTTTTTTAAGTACAGACCAATATATAATATCTACTGTTTTCTCTAATTGGAAGTTGTCTGTATCTATAGCTTTCTCTCTCTCCGTTTGTGTGTATCTACATTAATATCTCTACACATACAGATGCTTTCACTATTCCATGACTGATAGTTAATAAGCTGGTGATGATGGCTGTTTCTAAAGAAGGAAACTAGAGGCTTGCGGATTAGAAGTCAAAAAAATTTGCTTTCTTTGTATACCCATTTATAATATTTGAATTGTAAAGCTCTTTAAAAATATTTTTCCCGAGGGCGCCTGGGTGGCTCAGTCGGTTAAGCGTCTGCCTTCGGCTCAGGTCATGATCCCGCGGTCCTGGGATCGAGCCCCACATCGGGCTCCCGACTCGGTGGGAAGCCCGCTTCTCCCTCTGCCTGCCTCCTCTCTCTCTCTGACAAATTAAAAATAAAATATTTAAATAAATATATATATATACACCCCCCCATTGCTAACATAGGTTTGGCACATATTACACACCAGGTAGTATTCTAAGCACCTCACATGTATAAACTCATTGACCCTCGCTCCACCCTAAGAGATAGGAACTGCCTCTAGTATGTGTGGAGCTGTCATCTGATCCCAAGTAGAGGCTCCAAATACCAAATGTACCACAATTACCAGTGTAATGCTTTTTTTTTTTTTTTTAAAGATTTTACTTATTTGTCAGAGAGAGAGAGAGAGCACAAGCCGGGGGAGTGGCAGGCAGAGAGACAAGCAGGCTCCCCGCTGAGCAAGGAGCCCGATGCAGGACTTGATCCCAGGACCCTGGGATCATGACCTGAGCCAAAGGCAGACGCTTAACAACTGAGCCAGCCAGGCGACCCGCAATGTACTGCTTAAAAAAAAAATAATCAAGACACTCCTTTTTTAAATGTCAGCAGGACTTGGTACAGCCCTTTCTGCCCTTGAGGGTGATGTCAGCCATAGTCCACGACCTCCAGGTCCAGTTCCCAAGAGGGAAGGGGTGGCTGAGTCTTGGAAGGAGGGGGGGCGCTAAGGACTGTGAACCCAGTGCCCCGGTTCCCCCGCTCCTCAGGGAAGCAGCCGGGGGATTCATTCTCCAGCAGCCCTTGATCCCCATTATTCTTTTGCTAATTTTAAAGTAAATACATTGGGTCTTGCTTTAAGCCTCCATTATGCTCCCATACCAAGAGGAGGAAGGGACAGGAGAGCCGCTTGTGGTCTGACATGGATGGATGGAGGTTGAAACCCACCCCCGCGTCCCCCGCCGCATTAAAGCCACACCTTGTGCCGTCTAACCGGGTCCGGGCCATGGGGAGAATGGCGCTCTCTCCCGAGTCACCGCTGCCCTGAATCGAGTTGGGCCAGCCGCTCATCTGGCTGCCAACCCCAC
This sequence comes from Callorhinus ursinus, assembly GCF_003265705.2. Taxonomy (NCBI): domain Eukaryota; kingdom Metazoa; phylum Chordata; class Mammalia; order Carnivora; family Otariidae; genus Callorhinus; species Callorhinus ursinus. Next base: position 41,323,840 of record NW_027397066.1, on the reverse strand, counting down.
AGTACTCTACTTATACTCAGAGCAGTACTAATTGCCTGGTTAACAGAGCTCCTCTCAAGAGACTGCAATTTAAGCAGAGGGATATCAGAGCGTGACTTCAAGAGAAGTGAGTTGATCCAGAGACTGATAGTATTTCCAGCAACCGAGTCTCAGAAGGCCCACAGAGCAAATAAAGAACATTTTAATGGGACTGTCAGGGGGATATGACTTGTCAAGGCAGATTTGCAAACAGGAAAGGGGGCAGGGACCATTCTTGTCTAGACATCTGATTAGTGGGGAAATTGTAGGATTATGAGGAGTGTGGATTTTTCTGGCTGCTATTTCTGAGGAGGTCTGGCTTTCTGCGCAAGGGGCTGGATGAGAGAAACATTTGTCTGTGAGAGAAAATGCTGACTGGTCCTCACCCTCCCTTGGGCTCCAGCAGCCAATGAGGGACAAAGAGAATGCATGGGTAGATTTAAACCTGCCGCTGCTTGGGGCGGGCCAGCTTGGGGGGGGGCGTGGGGCGTGGTCGGGGGCGTGGTCTGGGGCTCAGAGACCAAGACAGTCACCCCTGGAAATTTTACTGTCTTCCTGCCCTTCGTCGTCAGCCCCAGACCCCCTGTTCTCCTTGCATCCTGTGCTCTCTGCTGCTTCAGTAACAGTCCGTCTCTGGGATACCACAGGCACGGCAGGGCCGCCGGGCTTGGGGGGATGGATCATGGGGTGGGCAAATAATTCTTGCTGGGGTAGTGATGAAGCCAGGTGCCCTTGGGGGGTGTGTGGAATGATCACGTGGGCTTGGGTAACGGGGGGCAACTGTGGAGGTGAGTGACAAGTGGGTTCTAAAAGGAATGGACTCAGCGGCGCCTGTGTGGCTCAGTTGGTTGAACATCCGATTCTTGGTTTCAGCTCAGGTCATGATCTCAGGGTCTTGAGATTGAGCCCCAGGTCGGGCTCTGCGCTCAGTGGGGAGTCTGCTTAAGATCCTCTCTCCCTCTGCCTTTCCCACTCAAGCTCTCTCTCTCTAAAGTAAATAAATAAATCTTAAAAAAAAAAAAAAGGAATGGACTCAAATCAGGAAACTTGGGAGTTCTAGGACAGTTTCCTCATCTCAGACGTGAGGATATTAACCATGCCCCAGCCCACAAGTTCCCTCTGTCCGCCATCACTGCCTCCAGCCCGGGGCTGCATGCTTTGGCTGTGACCTCAGACAGGTCGCCGGGTCTGGGAGAAAGTCAGAGCCCAGCTCCCTGTCAAAAGCAGGTACTACAGTACATGCAGGAGTGGGGGTTGAAAAATAAAAAGTCATTACATTAGTCCGAGTCCCGCTCGAAAAGGGGAAACAACTCTGGCTTGAAAACAGGGAACTGGTTGTACGGATGATAGAAGAGCCGAGAAGCCAAACAGGGGATGGTGAGAGGTCTGAAAATTGGCAGCAGCGGGTCATTGCTACACCTGAAGGCCTGGGGAGACAAAGGGAGACGGTGCAACCGGAGCCCAGGCCAAAGGCCTGAGGCGGGAACCATAACCCGGGCAGACTTGTCTCCTGGGAACTGGGGCCATGGAGGAGCCATGGGGAAGGCACTGCCCAGGGCGGGAGGCTAAGGGAACAGAGGTGTCTTGGATTTTCTCCCTTCGCCCAGCCTTCCTTCTCCTCCTGGGATACAGGCTGATGGGGTCAGCCCCTTGCCATAGAGAGAACAGAGGGAGGGCAAGGTGGGGCAGAGTAATAGGGCCAGATATTCTGTCGAACATTCTCCTTGCATCCTGTGCTCGTTCCTCGGCAACAAGCAGAATTAAACCAGAGAATGAAATATTTGTGTGATTATTTGTTTACTGTCTCTTTCTCCTTCCCCCACCACACCCTAGCCCCCCAAACTCTGAGCTCCGTGAGGGCAGGGGTGGGGTCAGCCTTATTCATTGTCAAATCCCCAGCACCAGCATAGTAAGTGACTCATAGCTGATTCTTGAAAATAAAAATAACTGAATGAATGACTTGAAGCGCACTGCCCGTCTTGCAAGCCACGAATTCCCAGAGCACAGCGTGTAGCGTTTTAGACCTAGGGCCAGTAGCACTTTGCTCCCCACACACTCTGTGAGGTCTACCTCACCCGACCCCTTGGGCTGGCCTCCTAGAGCTCAAGTTCCCACAACTCCGGTAGGATTTTAGAATTTAAACTGATTTATTTTAATGTGTTACCAGGACAGGGTTTTGCCCTTTGATAAATTTGAAATTATTTCATCAACCATAAAATGATGTATTGTTAGACATTATAGTAATGATTATTATATAGGGTTCTGTGTGGGTTTTTTTAAAAAAAGATTTTATTTATTTAAGAGAGAAAGAGAGCACCCGCGCATGATGCAAGCGGTGGGGGAGGGACAGAGGGAGAGAGAGTCTCAAGCGGACTGGGGGCTCGATTCCATGACCCTAAGATCACGACCTGAGATGAAACCAAGAGTCAGACACTCAACCGACTGAGCCACCCAGGCGCCCCTAGGGTTCCATGTTTTTAAGATCTGTTAACATCTGGGTACAGATAGAATTTCCAGGTGATGGTTTAAACCATTTAGTCACAAGAAGAAAAAATAAAGGGGAAGATGAGAAATGGCGTAGAGAGAGATTCAAAGAGAGAAAAGGAAAGACTGCATGGGGTAGCTCACACATTCTCAGGAAAGAGGAGGTGCAGGGGCAAGTGGGCGAGAGATCCAGACACCGGGCTGCAGTAGGTGCGGAGAGCCCAGTGGTCAGAAGCCAATGAGAAGTGACAAAAGACAAGGCCAGTCCGGGCAAAGGCACTGTGGAAAGCTCACTGGGTGGGTTTGTAGGCTAGAAAGTGACCAGCAAGTTAGTAACTATAACAAGGCACCACCCCCACACCAACTAACATCTGGCTATTGCTTACAATGTGCCAAGTATCCAGAGCAGCGTTAATTCTCTGGACAACCCTTTGAGGTACATGCTAGTCTTTTCCCATCTGACTTGTAGGAAACTAGTAGATTACCTGGGGAGTGTGTGTCTGTGTGTATGTGTGGTGTGGTGTTTTGTTGTGTTGTGTTGTGTTGTGTTGTGGCTTTGCAGTGTCCATTCCTCTTCCTGACCACGATCTGGATTCTTCATGAGGAATGTAGTAACTGGTTTCCAAGATGGCCCCAATGAGCCTCACCTTCTGACATTCACATCTTTTGTAGTCCTTACCCACATGGAATAAGGCTGTCCTATTCTGAGGGCTTGGTGTATATTAACATATTTAATCCTCCCAATAATCCTGTCCAGTAGGTACTACTACACCCTATTACTATACACGTTTTCACAGAGGAAATAGAGGTACAGAAGAATACTTTACCTGCTGGCCCAAGATTGCAGAAATAACCAGTGGTGGAACTAGGATTTGAATCCAGTTTTTTTTTACCTCAGAGTTTGTACTTTACTGAAGCAAAAGGAAATCTCTTAAAGGATACTGGGTGCTCACAGAATTGATGGAAAGCCAGGAAAACTGGGCCTCAGTGGCTTCCTAACCCTCAGAAGGGAGCCATAGCCCTTGCTAGGACCCACAAGCATCCCTACGATTTGCCCCCTCCTCCCCAAGACATGGCAGACCTCATCTTCTGCTCCCATCCCCCAGTGCTGCTCGGCGCCTTGCTTCTCCTTCAGCACCCCGGGGCCACGACCGCACCAGAGCCCTTGCACGGACTGAAATTCTGTTCTCTTCCTGAATCTCTCCCCAACATACCCCTCCTGCCTTGGCCACACAAGCAGCTCCCTCACTTCCTCTGGGTACTTTCTCAGTGAGCTCTCAATGTCCATCCTATCTAGAATTTTACCTTCCCCCACATTCATCTCCCCTATGACTAAAAGACACAACAAGCTGTCTCCCTTGCCTCAAGGTGAGGACAACTCTGCAGTGTTGTATGGATACTTCAGAGTCTCTTATGGGTCAGACCACATTCTTAGACCACATTCTTATCTGACTTTTTCCCATTCCCTACCTATTTCCTTCATTCCCTTTCATCTGAGAGAGATTTCCTTCCAAAAAAAAAAAAAAGCACCTGTCTGCACCAAATCCCTGTCTCGGTCTCTGCTTCTGGGGAGCCCAAATTTAGAGTTTTTTGTTGTTGTTTTTTTTCTTCCTAGTGGTCACTTCACATACTATGTGTGTAACTTCACCCATCTATCTCACTAAAATGTCAGGTCAGGAGGGCACTCACTGTGTCTGCTTTGTTCACTGTGACATCCTCAGGAGCCGAAACAGTGCCTGGTATATAGCTATAGTTTGTGCTCAGTAAATATGAGTTGAAAGAATGAGTGAGTCTTCATTCCTCTATGTGTCTGAGACTTGCACAAATCCAGAGCTTGTTGACCATGCCGGGGTCCTGGACTCCTAATTTGCCCACAAACTCTGCCCACTTTCTCATCTATTTTCTCCAGACTCGTAAAGATGGCTTCTGATCCCAGCGGTCTCCTCTGCCCCATCTGGGTGATTTCCCATGAACCCAGATCCCTGCTTGCTTGTCCAAAGTCATCGACAGCTCCTCTTGGGACTGACGACCTCTCTCCCACAGTCTGCTCGCTCCTGTCTCGGTTAAATGATAAACAAGAGAAACCTATCCACCTGCATCCAGGTGTGATTTGAAAACTAAATGGATGAGGAAAGGTAAGAGGTGGAAGGCATCCAGGCAGGGCTGTTTTTCCTCGCTGGGGTGAGCGATCAGAATGTGTGATAGAGATGGAAATGGGCAAGGGCAAGGAGGAAAGCTCCCTTTTTTTCTGGGCTATCACCATGCCAAAGCAAACCGAGAGCCATTGCCTAACTCACTCCACAGGTTCATTCGGGCACACCTTCACAGGGGGTGCCAGGGGTGCGTTCCAGCAAGGTGGCACTGCTCTCAGCCCGGAGGGACAATAAGGCTGGTGCTGTGGAATCAGACCATCCAGGTGAGGTTCAGATCAGGGAGGTTCTGCGCTGTTGACTAGTCAATGACCTAGTTACCTCCCTGGGCTTGGTTTCTGGTTAGTGTGTGTTCTTTGGTTTCAGTAATAGCAAGTGCTTAATACTGCTGTTCATGAGGGCATTCCTGGCTCTGGGCTGCCCTGGGGCAAGTGAGGAAGGGGCTGCAACTTCCCAGCCAGGGCCGCACCTGTGCATCGAGAAGCAGGACATCCGGGAGCCATGGGCAGCCATGTTCACAGCAGCATGGGGTGGGTGCACGAGCTAGGAGAAGAATCTGGGTGAGGCAACAGTGGCATCTACCTCGGGGGGAAGGGGGCAGACAAAGCATGGGGGAGGGTAAAATTCTAGGTAGGATGGACAGCCAGAGCTCACTGAGAAAGTACCCAAAGGAAGTGAAGGAACTGGTTGTGTGGTCAAGGCAAGGAGGGGTGTGTTGGGGAGAGATTCAGGAAGAAGACAGAGTTTCAGTCCGTGCAAGGGCTCTGGTGCGGTCGTGGCCCCGGGGTGCTGAAGGAGAAGCAAGGCGCCGAGCAGCACTGGGGGATGGGAGCAGAAGATGAGGTCTGCCATGTCTTGGGGAGGAGGGGGCAAATCGTAGGGGTGCTTGTGGATCCTAGTAAGGACTATGGCTCCCTTCTGAGGGTCAAGAAGCCACTGGAAGTTTCTGAGCAGAAGATTGACATAATCCCACTTGTATTTTAACAAATTCATTGTGGCTAACATGTTGAGAGTAGACAGAAGAGCCCAAGATGGAAGCTGGGAGGCCAATTAGGAGGTCACGCAATAATCCAAGTGAGAGAAGAGAGTGACGTGGACCAAGGCAGTGGCAGTGAGGGTGGTGAGAGCAGTCAAATTCTGGAAATAGTTTGAAAGTTGAACCAATAGGGTTTTCTGAGAGTTTGAATGTCAGTTATGAGGAGCGAGGAGTCAAGGGTGGCTCCAAGGTTTTTGGCCTGAAATATTGAGAGATGGTTTCCATTGACTGAGACAGGGAAGCTGTGGGTGAGGTATTTCAAGGGGATGATTGGAAGTTCTGTTTGGACATGTTGAGTTCATGGTGTCTGCTGCACATCCAAGTCGAGATGTTGAGTGAATGATAATTGGACATCAATGTGGGAGTCAGAAGCAAAAAGATGGTACCAAAGCAAGGAGATCATAGAGGGAGTGAATAGAAATAAAAAAGGAAAAAGCGTCCACTAGTGTTTGTTGAATGAAGCACAGCAGAGCTTGGGTCACCCCACCAGACGCAGGAGTGTGTCCCTATTGGCTTAGGCCACATCTACTTCCATGTTCCCAGAGCACCCACCTGTGGTGACGTCACAAGGTGTGTCACTGATCTTCAGAAGCCCCCACCCTTGGAGCATCAGAAAATGTTTCAGAATCACACATACAGAGATTTTCAAATTTCAACAATACTTCTATCCAAATCTTACATTTTCAAGAAAGATAAAGGAGAAGGTTGACAGTTGATAATAGGTCTTGTAAATGAGTCACCACAGACCTGCTCTCAGTCAAGCTGCACAGCCCTCTCAAGCATTTCAAACAGGATCCCGCCTTTTATCGGTGCACCTGTCCCTTGAAGTGTCACCTGTCCCCAGGTGTAGATACTCAAAGGTCAACCGCTCACAGCACCCCTGGGGAATGTCACTTGCCAAGCTGCCCGTCAAGGCCCTCCCTGCCTGGGAAGAAGATGAGGATAGAGCAGGGATGGAGGAAGCAGAACGTTCCCTGCTGCCATCACCCTGGCTGTCCCCCAGCTCCATGTGGACCCCAGCCTGTCCCCGAAGCCTCTCCCTCTGGTCACATGCAGATGGAAACACGCCACCGCAGGAAGACATTAAAGAAAAGAAGTACCTTTTCCACACTTGCTCTAATTTGGAAACCTTTTTTAAACCACCTGGGCCGTAGTAGAAAGAACACCGCTCTGAGGGGCCCTCTGCCCGGGTGCTGCCATGACCTGGCCAGGTGGCTTTGGGAGTGTGCTGAACCTCCTTGTATCTCGGTCCCCTCACCCATGACACGGGAATCCAAGTGTCCCATGCCGTTGCTCTGAGGATTAAAGGACAAAAAGAACGTCACAAAATGAGGTCTTGTTTTATTGTGTGTTAGGTTAACAACATAGCCCTTAGTTATTATTACTGCTGTCGACTTTCTTGTTCCTGTTCTTGAACTGACTCTGTGCCGAGTCGCTCTGTGATCGTGGGCAAGTCAGTTCCCTTCTCCAAGCCCTCAGCTCCCGCCCTCTGGGGTGCTCATGGGTCCCACAGCCGGGGGCGAAGGGCACCCCCTTCCAGGGTCTGAGACTGGGGCAAACCCGCAGTGGCACATTTGGGTGGCCCAGTGGCTGGTGAGGTGCATGTGTGGGCCACAGGAAGGCACTGTCACAAGGCCTTGTCACCTCTTGCTCTATCTCCCTTTCCCACTGGAAGAAGGGTATCTTCTGTGTTTCCTCCCACGTCCCCCTTGCACCCTGGATGCTTGGAGGAGCTATACAAAGTGCTCTGAACATCCTATCCTGGTGTTGTTCCTGTCTATAATTTCAAGAAAACAATCGCATCTCATCAATTTATTCCAGGAAACAGGTTCCATGATAAACAAAAAGGCCCAGCCTTCTGAGAGTCTCGGTTTACAATGTTTTAGGGTCTTGCTCATGGTTAAATTTCCCCTGCCGATAACTGTCTTGGCATCCCAGTCTCCTGTTGCATGCGGATGCATTATCTGAGACTGGGCGTAGCTTGCCAAGTTAGGAGGGAATTGCTCATGGGCAGCCATGGGAATCATTGGGTGCCTGGGGCTGTGCCAACATGGGAAGAGAAAGCAGAGGAAGGAGGAGTAAGGAAAGTTCTGGGCTAAGGGCCAGGAGCAGACCCAGCTGAGGCAGTCACCAATCCAGGCAAGTTAATCATCTGGCCCCTGACTCAGTTAGAAATAGTATTTGGCTGCCAGTATCAGAGACCTGACCATGACACCTTCAGCAGAAGGTTTAGTCCTCTCTCACATAACAGTCTAGACAGCTTGTATAGCAGCTCCACAAACTCATTAGGGACCCAAGCTCCTTGCAGCTTTCTGCTCCACTGTCCTAGTTCATTGCTTCTATCCTTCAAGGTTGCCTCATGATCCAACATGGCTGCTGGGAGCTCCAGCCATTACATTCCGATCCCAGGCAACAGGAAGGAGGAACCAAGGAAGGGCAAAAAGAGTATGCACACCCTCTACTAGTTACAGAGCCCTCCCAGAAGTCCCATACAGCAACTCTGCTTACATCTCAATGGCCAGAGCCCAGCCACACAGCCGCTCCTGACTGCAGAGGAGGCTGGGTTACACATGAAGACACTGAGAGTGGGTTGCAGCAAAGGGGAGAATGAGGACTGTTAGTATTGGCTCAGCCTCCAGCTTCCCGTCCTGAGCAATCCTTCTCCGGCCCCAAACTTGCACACCTAGCAAAAAAACACATCGTGAGGCATTATAGTTACTTGTGAAAGATTATTTCCAACCATGTTAGATTATACTCTCCTCCAGAGGAATTCTAGTAAATTGAGTTTGTTCCATGTTGCTACATCTCCAAGGATGCTTTAGCTTAACAGCAATGCTGAAACTCTCTTCAAAAACCAGTGGTCTGAGAAGTTACCTGGAAGCTGCCCTCGGAAGTCTCAGAAGACATAGGTCCTAGTCTTAGCAATAACACTGTCCAGACCCTTCATTCATTCATTCACCGGATATATGTTGAACATCTGACCTGCCCGAGACTTTGTGCTAGGTCTTGTGGACCCAAGAGCCAACACAGGCGATGTCGCTGCCCTCACGATGCTCACAGTCTAGTGGGTCTTCTAGAAAATTCACAGGTACCTATAATGTATGGTGGGGATATGCTGAGGCACCAAGTGTGAGGCCTCCGGGTAGTTCACTGACAGCATCCTTGTTGACCTTACCTGGAAGTGTCACAGAAGCTTCCACAGAGGTGACCTCCAAGTTGAGAGCCAAAGGTCAAGCAGAGGTTTTTCCGAGTGCGACTAATAAAGAAGTCACAAGATCAGAGGATGAAAGGTCCTTCTAGCCAGAATGCAGAGAATGAATTGGAGAGGGGCCAGCGTAGAGGCAGGGAGACCCATGATGAGGCTGTAGCTTCATCCAGGAGAGCAGAAGAGAGGCAGAGACAGCTGGATGGAGAGAAGGGAAGGCACGCAAGAGCCATTCCTGAGGTGGCAGCGAGAGAACTTGGTGACTGGTTGATGGTGAGGATCAGTTGGGGGTTCAGTTGGGGACTCAAACACGATGGTGGGTTTCTGGCTTCAGAAGCTCCAGATGGTGAGGTGTGGTGGAGCTGCAGATCACAGGGGGCCAGGCCAGGACCTGTGGCCCAAGCCTGCACCGTGGAAGGCCTGCTGAAGCATGAGGAGCCCAGCCTGCACAGCCCGGCTCCCACATGCCCTCCCACAGGAACAGCCGCCCCAGCAGTGGAGCGTGACCTCCTCGGAACTGACCAGCGCCAGAGGCCTGCACAACCCTGAGAGAAGCTCGGAGCTGTTTGGGCAGGGAAATCTGGGGTCCTGGAACATAAGTACGGTTCAGGGCTTGGCATGGGCTTTGGGTGGACCTGTCCCTGTGGGAAAGGGTCCAGCCAGAAGACAGCGGGAGGGAAGAGTTTCAGGTGTCCCTAGGGCAGGAGCCCAGGACAGTCTAAGGGCAGCACTGCAGGGAATGAGTCAGGCATGGGGGAGATCCTGGGCTGAGCTCTGGGCAGGCTGTGCTTGAAGAACCCGTGGAGGTGACCAGAAGGCCGTCAGAGATGTAGATGTCATTCTGGACCACAGAAGAGAGCGCGGGATTCACAAGTATGTCTTGTCCCTTTCTGCCCTCAGTGTCATGTGTGTAAAACAGGACAGGGCTAGGCTGTGTGATGTGTTCCTTGAGCCACCTCTCTGCCCCCACATTCTCTGTGCCATAACCTAGCCTCCCAGACCTCACCGCCTCCCCCCAGGGCCAGCGCACCATGTGGGAGCAAAGCATGAGGAAGTCTGTCCCAGGGGCCCGGCCCTAGCCTGATTCATGAAATTCTTGTAATCAGTTTAGTTACACAACAAAATTCAGATCAGAGTGAGGATTAGCAGAGGAAGTTTGCGAGGGTGCTTTGAACTTCACAGATGAAAGCCCCCTCCCCCATTCACACAAAGCAATCCCGAGGTATTAAACGTGACATAAACACATTGCCACCTCCTGGCCCCACTGCAGGCCCCAGGCAGCCGGCTGGGTGATCGGTTGGCATCCCCAACTGCCTCCCCGCCATGGCATTCCACCCAGGTCTCCCGGAGGGGGGGAAATGGATTCTGTCCTCAGCCTGCTGCTCCTGGAATTGCAAGCATTCGGTGAGCCGACCCCCACAGCCTGCCTTCCCCAAGATTCCTGCGCAGCCCAAACTGGGGGGGACAGGCACTTCCCCACGACCTCCCCGGCTCCCTGGGAGCTCAGAGCAGAGGGAAAGAAGGAAAGAAGATGGGGCAGAGGCAGGAGGCAGAACAGCCCTCCTCCTCATGGCCTGCTCTGCTGCTCGCAGGTTATCGTTCCCAGATGGTGACTGTCAAACCCTGTCAGCCTCAGATACACACTGGGAGCACCACATCCGCATTCCTGGAATGTGTAACTGCCTGGCTTCACCTTCGGCGGCCCCCAACTCAATAACATGTCAAGTTCCTTCAGTCTCACCAGAGCTAAAACACTCTCACCTACTCCCAGGCTTTGCATTCGGAGCACACAGGCACTGTGGCTGTCTAAATATTTAAGCTGGGCTAAGGGGAGCCATATTTCCTCGGGATGGATTACACTGAGTCATCTGAGCCTGGAGGGTCTCACCTGTTAGTGCTGGCTTCATGACGAGCTTGGGAAGCCAAGGGCCACTGACTGTGCTTATTGGATTTTAGGACGAATGATCACCAATGCTGTCCCCGGCGGGTTGGCAAGCTGTGGTACCAAGGGGAAGGAGCAGAGCCATTTGGCTGATTGCTCTTTAGTTCGGGGCCTGGTGGCTTGCACCACAGAGGCCCTGCCAGGCACTGCTGGAGGGATCCTGCACCCTTCCTTCGCCATTCAACACAACCCATCTGCCATGATAGGAAGCCATGACACTCTACCCCAGTCCTGACATTGCCTCTGAGTTGTGAGGCTCCTTCCACGCTGGCAGACCCTTCCTGCTATGAGTATATTCTCTGACTGATCAGAAACAAATGAGGCTTTTGTTCAAACTACATGGAATCTGCAGGCCCCAAGGGCCCCTAGGGGACAGATGAGGGCACCTGGGGCCCATGGATGCTACGTGACCTGCTCAGGATAACACAATTGGTGATAAAACTGGGTCTGTGATCCCAGACCTTTGAATCTCTATCCGTTATGGATTGAATTGTGTCCCCCAAAAGATACGTTGAAGTCCTAACCTCTGGCACCTATGAATATGACCTTATTTGGAAATAGAACCTTTGTCGATGTAATCAAGTTGAGATGAGGTCATTAGGGTGGACCCTAATTCAGTATGACTGGTTTCCTATAAGAGGAGGGAAAGGTGGACCCAGCCACACACACAGAGGGAAGATGGCCTTCGGGAGATGAGATGGAGATCAGAGGTAAGCAGTTATAGGCCAAGGAACACCAGCATGAAGTCACCCCAAGCTGGAAGGGGCAGGGAAGGGTCTTTCTGTGAGGCTTCGAGACAGGAGAGCCCTGCCAGTACCTTGATTTCACACTTCCAAACTCCAGGACTGTGCAAGCATATATTTCTGTTTCTTCAAGTCATCCAGTTTATGGTATGCCGTCAGAGCAGCCCCAGGAAAGCAACATACCATCCAGTAGCATTTCTGATATAAGAACTGGGTGAAATTCTGGATGAAAATGTCATTCCTTGGAAGCTAATGAGAGATGGCTCGATTACAGGTTTAGGACTTCAGAATACCTAGCAGGTCATGTGTAGTGTGCAGAGCATCTTTCAGGAGGACCCCAGACTCTGTGCTTTCTCTTATCCTGAGACATGCCTTCCATCAAGGCCCAATGATATGGGCTCTTTGTCAATGTTTGAACTTTATGAGTTGATGTAAAGTCAAAGGGACTTTCCTTCTAAATCCTTCTCTAGGCTGCCCAACATATAACACTGATCATTTGCATTTAAGTGGCCTACCCATCTGAAGAATTTCAAGGCACTTACCAAACCCTGTGACCCATGGGGAGTGGCCTCTGGGGTTAGGAATTTCTAGTTTACATCTGCCCTCTGACCTCACCCTGCCCCAGTGACTCCATTAAACTGAGTCATTTAGTTCAGTGGATTCAGTAAAGATAAGAGCTAGTGTAGAAAATACTGTGGCTCAGGCTTAGGGCTGACTGTGGGTTGTGGATTTGGGGAAATGGATGCTTTGTAATTAACCTTAATGTTTATCCTAATTCTCAAGAGATGGAGATTATGAGCTGGTAATTTTCTGAGAATCCACTGGCCAACTCCTTGAGTCTGTGATGATATTGCTCACAAGGCATCAGTTGGTGGTTTGCATCCAAGGATGGCTGTGTTCATGCCCTAAAACCCAACAAAACCAATCCAAGAGAACCCTTAAGCCTGCTGCCTTCTGTTAACCTCAGACACTGGCTGAGATTGGTTGCCCAAACCCAAATCTCCTGGTTGCATAACTTTGGGAGTGACTGTCCCAATAAACATGTTCCATTTAATTGCCTCACTGCTCTTCACTGAAGCTTCTTGTTTACTATGGAATTCCTAGGAATCTAAACATGTCAAGGGACAATTCTCCCTGCCCCTCAAGGCACAAGTTGAACTAAGTGGAACCATACCTTTGCTTTCTTCCCAAACCAACGGGTGGAACCAATTTAAAACCTCATGATCATGCAATGCATGTGCAGAAACTCCTCCATGTGTTTTAATATTTCTCCCAAGAAGGACATAATGTTCTTGCCTGAGTTTTTTATCTACTGAAGACAAGAACCACACTCTAAGGGCAATTGGCCTAAACAATTGGCCACCGCTTAAATCAATTATGGTACCCCTGTGCAGCCACAGAAAGTCATGCTTTGGAAGCAAATTTAATGACATGGGAAAATGTTTATGGTCTTCTATTAAGTGAAAAAAGCTGCATACAAAACAGAATGTACAGTATGAAAACAATTATATAAAAGTTACATATATATCCGTAGAAAATCTGAAAGGCTGTACTCCAAAATGTAGACACCGATAATCTACTCAGGGCTGTGGAAGTTCAATGGTCTGGTTCTGCAAGGCACAAGGGCATCCCCTTGAGAGAACAAGCCGTGGCTGACATCTTGGCTCAGGGCTGTGCCTGCTGGGAAGGTCCATCTTTTTCTAATCATGCATGGCACCGGATAGACTGGCATCGGATCCAGGGACTATGGGTGAGCCTAGATTTTCTTCTCTGTGCTTTTTCATGTTTTGCAAAAGTTCTTCCATGAGGATGTGTTACTTTTGTGCCAAGTTAAAAAAAAATGATATACAACCAATTTTTAAAAGGTAGTTGGTAGAAATATGAGCACTGACTGGATATTTGATGATATTAAGGAATTATTTTTAAGTATGCTAGTAATATTGTTGTTATACTTTTAAAAGACTCATTAGCTTTTAGAGATGCAAACTGAAATGTATGTAGATGAAATGATATGATGTCTGGATTTACTTCACAATAATATGGGAAGGAGTTAAGTGGGTAGGAGTATACAGAAAAAAAGGTCATGAATTATTCATTGTTAAAGCTGAGTGCTAGGTACATGGGGGTTTGTAATACTATTCCACTTTTGCATATGTTTTAAATTGCCATAATACAAAATTAAAATAAAAACAGAAAACTGGTTTAGGTCATGTGGCTGAGACTCACCTGAATTTTTCCTTCTCTTTGCTTTTGATAGGATTGTGCAGACCCACAGCCTTCCTGCGTGGGTCTTCCCAAATGGGGAGTATGGTGGCTAATGAGGGTGTGATGCCATCAGGTCAAGAAGGAAAACAACAGGACACATGCCACCCACCCACTTCTGCCAATACTAGGATTTGGCAGAGTAGTGACATTTCACCATCACAGCTGAAGACAGGCAAATAGATTCCATAAACTGGATTGTAAGTGAGTTTACAAGAGCCAATTGTTGCCCGCTCCCCCCTAGCTGCAAGGGCACGAGGAAAATGAGTCTCTGGCTCTTTAAGGCACAGCAGGACAGATGAAAAGGATTGAGAGAGGCTTCTGTGCAGCCCACCAACTGGCTACTTTCACTTGGAGAAAGCAGCTGCCAGGTGGAGAACTCAAGGCTATTCTGCTGAGGTACAGGACACCCCAGGAGGAACGGTGGCTTCCACAGTTACGGAAGAGAGCTTTGTACTGGATCTTTCCTCATTACTGAAGCTGTTTTTACTCATTCTAGAAAAATTGAACCAATGCAGGAAATTACCTATAACTACATTATCCGAAGAAATGCACTGATAACATTTTAGTGTCACGAGCAGCTTTTACTGGAACTCAGTCTTCTTTATTGGGTACCTGAGGCCAAGTAGAGACAGATAAGGTCCTCAACCAAGGCCTTCCAGGTCTGTCATAGATTTGTGAGTCAAAGTACAAGGGTCTCCCTTGACCTCTAACACTCCTCAGGAACAGAGAGAGGATTCAGATAGAGTTTATCAGTTAGGTATTGCTGCATAACAAACCACCCAGAACCTAGTGACTTACAACAAAAACTCTTCATTATTGATGGTGATGCTGTAGGTCAGGAATCTGGGCAGGGCTCAGCGTGAAGACTCTTCTTCCCATGGTGTTAGCTAGTTCATTCTTGCAGCTGCATTCAGCGGATGGTGCATCTGGGCTGGAAGGTCCAAAATGGTGCCGCCCAGCTGCCTGGGACCTCAGTGCTGCCTATCAGCTGGGATGCCTTGGATCTTCTCCCTATGGCCTCTCTGGATTCATTCTGTCTGGTTCTCTAGGGCCTCTCTCTCCAGCGGAATAGCCTCAAGCTCCCTGCATGATGGTTGCTTTCTCCAAGTGAAAACAGAAGCTAAAAAGCATCTTAAGGCCTGGCCTTGGAAGTTCTAGATGTGGTTTCCACCATATTCTAATGGGCTGGAGCAAGTTACCAAGTGCAGCCCAGATTCAAGGGGAGGGAAAGGGCAGGCTGGATGGGAGATATTGTTGTAGCCATCATGGAAACAAGTTGCCACATATGGCAGAAGATCTGCTCAAGATTAGAGAAATTTAAACACACACGCACATGCACACACACAAATGCACTAAGTCACAACTGAAAACTGTTTCACCTGTCTATTTACATTAACTGTGATACTCTGTAATTCTTTTCAAATAAAGAGCTTTTGGGTTTGTTGAGGAATCTCTGTCCATCTGTCATCATCAACCATTGATGAGAGTATAGTACTTAAGAGCACCAGCCTCAGAGTCAGAATTCCCAGATTCAATCCCAGCTCCCCCACTTTTAGCCCTGTGGTTCGGGGTGAGTTCATCTTTGCCCTTTTTGTAAATTGGGGGTAATGCTGCCTACCTCCAAGGGGGTTGTGAGGACTATGTGAGTGAATATGCATATATTTAATCAGTCACTAGCACAAAGTGAAATCATTGTAGGTGTTCATGTTATTATATCCCTTTATGCCAAATGCAGGGCTCCCTCTCTGTGATGGTAATGATTCTGGTTTTTTTTATGTACAGTGAAATCTGTTTTTGAAGTTGTTCTTTGGAAAAAGTATCTGGCACATTTTCTCAACCTGGATTTTAAATTATGAATAATCAATATCTCATCTTGCTAGACACGGCCACCCTCCCCCCAACAGTATTCAGCACAATTGATCATTCTTTCTTTTTTGTTTACCCGCTCCTCTCTTGGCAACCTTGAACTCTCCCGGTTTTCCTCCCATGCCTCTGACCCCTTCTCCATGTTCTTACTGCTCCTCCTCCTTTCTCTAGTCTCTAAATATTGGCACTCCTGGGCCCTTCTCTTCTCACTCTGTACTTTCTCCCAGAGCATATCCACTTCCATGTCTTTAAGTATCATCATCCAATATGCTGAAATCCTACAGATGTATCTCAGCCAGAACTCTCCTGAGCACTCAAAGGTACTGCCGCAGTGACATCTCTCTTTAGAGATCACCCAGATAACTCCAACCCCACATCTGTAAACTGAACTTCTTCTACCCAAGTCCATAACCCCAATCCCTGTCATCCCTCCAGTCTTCCCCATCTTGGTAAAGGGCATTTCCATATACTCTGTTGCTAAAGCCAGAAACATGGGGCCACTCTTGACATCTCCCTCTTCCTCACCCTCCAAATCTAATCCATTACCAAGTCCTGTCAAGTCTTTTAGACCAAGCTACACGAAATTATCACTTTTATAAATAAAAAACAACCGAATATTGAAATTTTCATAGAGTTCACACTAATACTTCCAAAAATCCCCCTCAAACCTGTTCACTTTTTTCCTCTCCACTGACATCCCACCTATTAGGCTACCATGGACCACTGTAAAGACCCTCCAGCTATTTATCCTGCTCTCCTCCTTACCTGGACCAGACCACTTTTCATACATGGTCACTGCTATCTTTTGAATGTGCCCTGAATCATGTCACTACCTTGCATAAAAACTCTTCAATGTCCTCTCCAGAACTATTTCATGCTACTCTCTCCCTTACCCTCCACCCTTCTCCCAGCCTTCTTTCTGTTCCTTGTGTTCACCCAGCTCATCCCTCCTGAGCCCTGGCGTGGAGCTCTCCCCATCAGGCCTGTCCTGGCTTTTTCCTACTCATCCTTCTCTGACTCTTCCTTGAGAAGACCTGCCGTGACACCCACTCAGGCTAAAGTAGCTCTCCCTTCTTCTCTTTTGTAGGAGGATGCCTGTTGTTTTCTTCCATACCATTTATCACAAATTATCATTATACACTTATTAGTGTGTTTATTGGTTTCAAGTCTACTTTTCCCACCTCAGTGTAATCTTCATGACCCACAGAACATGGTGTCTATTTTCTTGACCATTACATATGTAGCATCTCAGATACAGGAGGGCTCGATAAATAGCTGTTGAACAAACGAATGAATGAGCCTGGGTTCAAAGCCTGACTGTCAATATGCTGCTATTCTGGGGGATTGTGTTCCCTAGTAGATCCTTCAGACCACATTCCTTCATATAAGTCACCAATTTCTTTCCTAGCATCTTTTTTTTTCTTCCATTCCCTTTTGTCCCTCCAAATTAAAGGAGATACTGCCTTTTTGTAAATTTCCCTCTTTTTTTTTATATAGTGGTCAAAAAGGACATGATTTCCAGTTCATTCTGTGATTTCATTCCACTGGAGTCTAACTTTATAGTCTTATGTTTTACATTTACATTTATGACCATTTGGGGTCTATTTTCGTATAAGCCATGAGGGTTAGGTTGAGTTTCACTTTATTTTTATTCTTGGGTGTCATATAGATGTCCAATTATCCAAACCACATTTGTTGAAAAACTATTCTTTCTCTACTGAATTAGCTTTGCAAAAAACCAATTGGCCATATTTGTGTGGGTCTACCTCTAGACTTTCTTTCTTTTTTTTTTTTAAATATTATTTATTTATTTATTTGTCAGAGAGAGAGAGAGAGAGAGAGAGCACAAGCAGGGGGAGCAGCAGAGGGAGTGGGAGAAGCAGGCGCCTCACTGAGCAAGGAGCCCGATGTGGGACTTGATCCCAGGACCCTGGGATCATGACCTGAGCTGAAGGCAGACACTTAACGACTGAACCACCCAGGCGTCCCTACCTCTAGACTTTCTATTCTGTTTTCTTGATCTATGTGTCCATCACCTTGGAAACAGACACATTGCTAATTGCTTCACTGCTTTGATGATTATAGATTTTAGAATAAGTGTTAAAATTGTGTAGTATGATACCTCCAAATTTATTCTCTTTTTTCCAAAATTGTTTTGATTATTTTATTCCTTCACATTTCCATATAAAGTCTAAAATCAGCTTATCTATATCTATTTTTAAAATTCAGTTAAGATTTTGATTGGAATGGCATTAAATAAATCTGGGGAAAATTGATATCATTACAGTTGGAAAGCCTTCCAATCCATGAACATGGTATGTCTCTCTGTTTCTTTAGGTCTTCTTTGATATTCTTTTTCATCCATTAGTGTTCATCATACAAATCCCATATATGTCTTGTTAGAGTTATAACTAAGTATTTAATTTGGGAGGTAACTATTATAAGTACTATTTGTTTTAAATTTTGGTTTTCAATTGTTCACTGCTAGTATATAGAAATACAGTTGAGGTTTGGTGTTGACTTTGTATTCTGCAATCTTACCAAACTCATTTCTGAGTTTTTGAATTAAAAAAAAAAAATCAGATTCCTTGGATTTTCATGTAATCTGCAAACAGGGATAGTTTTATTTCTTCCTTTCCAGTATGTATTTCTTCATTTCTTTTTCTTGCCTTAATGCACTGGCTATGACTTCCAGTGTAATGCTGAACAAGAATACAGAGGTTGGGGGTGGAGAGGAGAGAATATAGAGCTTGAAAAACCTTGCCTTATTCTCAATCTGAAAGGAAAGTATTCACTCTTTCATCATTAAGTGTGATGCTAGCTGTAGTTTTTTTGTAGATGTCCTTTAACAGACTGAAGAATTTTCTTTCTATTCCTATATTGTGCATGTGCTTGTAAGGCTGTGTGATGGGGCAGAAAGAGTGTGGGCTTTGAGGCAGAGGAGACTGGCTCTGGGGTTGAGGTTGACCACTCTCTAGTTATGCAACAGTATATGGGTAGTGTAGAGTTTTCCATCCATGGAGTTAAGGGGATGAAACCTTCCTCACGAGGGCCTGGTGAGGAATAGCTGAGATTGTGTACCTGAAGATCCTGCCACATTACTAGTCACATAAAAGAAACTCAATAGTGGTGTTTTTATAGTTAATTCCACATGCACCATTATTCCAAAGTTTTGTCTTACAACACCCTAAGAGGCCCTGCATGCTCTGTCAGCTTCCTTTGGTTTCTCTGTTACTTCTTTATCCTTGTCTCCCCCTACTCCTCTCCCTATCACACCTCCTGTCTCAGCCATACTGACCTCCATGTCACTCCCCACACCAGGCACCCTCCCCTGATAGCAGACCATTCACTATGCCCAGACAGCTCTCCCCTCAATATTCACACAGCTGATTTCCTATCTCCTTTAAGACTTCCTTAAATACCACTTCTCTACGAAAACTACTCTGACCATCTACATTCATTTCCTAGGACTACAAATTACCACAATCTGGGTGGCTTAAAAACAACAGATATCTATTTTCTATTAGTCTGTGGGACAAGTCCAAAGTCAAGGTGTGGACAGGTCCACACTTCTTCCACAGGCTGTAGGGAAGAATCCTTCCTTGTGTCTTCCAGCTGCTGGTGGCTGCAAGCATTCCTTGGCTTGGGGCTGCCAACCTCTGCTTGTGGACTTTTTATCTGTCTGTGTATCTCATACCTCCCTCTGCCTTTCCTCTTCTAAGCCAATCTGTCATTGGATTTGTGGCCCACCTGGATAATTCAGGATGATCTCATCTCAAGACCTGTGATAGTTAATTTTTTGCATCAACTTGACTGGGCTCAGGGATGCTCAGAGAGCTGGTAAAACATCATTTCTGGGCATGTTTCTGGAAGAGATTACCATTTGTATTGGTAGACTCAATAAAGCAGAGGGCCCTCTCCAACACCAGTGGGCATCATACAATCCACTGAAAGCCCAAATAGAACAAAAATGCAGAGAAATGGCAGATTTGCTTTTTCTCAGCTTGAGCTGAGACATCTGTCTTCTGCCCTTGAAATTTGTTGCATCTGGTGCTTGGGTTTCTGGACTCAATCAGGATTTATACCATGAGCCTCTTGATTCTCAGGCCTTTGGACTTAGACTGAATTACACTGCCATCTTTCCTGGTTCTCCAGCTTGCAGATAGCGATCATGGAACTTCTTGGCCTCCATAACTGCATGGGCCAATTCCTACAATAAATCTTCTATCTATCTATCTATCTATCTATCATCTATCTATCTATCCTACTGATTCTGTTTCTCTGGAGAATCCTAATACAAGACCCTTAACTGAATTACGTCTGCAAAGACCCTTTTACCAAATATGGTCACTTTCACAAATTCCAGGGGTTGGGACTCAGACATACCTCTTGGGAGACCATTATTCAACCCACTGTACTACTCTATTTAATCACTGCAAAATTATGTGTGTGCACACACGTGGTCCTTCTGATGCCCCTTCCCTGTTCTTATTTTCTAGTACTATATCATTTGCTTATGTATAGGTTTATTGTTATTCTCCCCTCCCACTAGAATGTAATCTCCCACTAGAATATAAGTTTTGTTCATTGATGTAACACAAGAATCTAGACCTATAGTGATGCTTGGCACATAGTAGGTGCTTACTAAACTCTTACTGAATAAATGAATGAATGAATGTCACATGTTATGGGAAACCAGTGGCCCAACTAGCTACTGGCATACAAGCAGAAGTCAATAAATACCTATTGAATGAATGTCCTTAGGAGGACCCTGGGAGATCCTAACTGGAGAAGCAGTTATTCCCTTCCCTTGCTTACTTATCTAGTTTTTAACTTTTTTTTCCTCATCAGATTTCCAAATCCTGAGCTGCCGCCTTTGGGAGCAGTGACTCTCTACTGGTGATTCAGTGTGAAATAGTTCCTGAGCTGGCTGAGCTGAAAATTGCTCCCCACCAAGTTAGAAAAGGTTACACTTCCAGAGAATAAATTCTGGTCTCTTAATAAAATGTAATTAAGGGCGCCTGGGTGGCTCAGTCATTAAGTGTCTGCCTTCAGCTCAGGTCATGATCCCAGGGTCCTGGGATCGAGGCCAGCATCAGGCTCCCTGCTCCACGGGAAGCCTGCTTCTCCCTCTTCCACTCCCCCTGCTTGTGTTCCCTCTCTCGCTGTGTCTCTCTCTGTCAAATAAATAAATTTAAAATAAAATAAAATAAAATAAAATGTAATTAATCACACCAATGAGTATATTGACCAAAAATAGTTTCCAAAGAACAACTTAATGCTAGATATTCATAAATCAGAGGGTTTGATGAATCCAAGATGCTGCTAGCTGAGGCATCGATGACCCAAGTAGAGCAAATCAAATATTCCAGGGGAAGCTAGAAATGGGAGCAAGCTCTGTGCCTGGTTTCTAGATGGCTGCCATCCCCTTGGCAGCCCACTAATGCTCACCCTCTTTGTCCTCTATAAGCTACTCTGGGAGATACTCATTTCTTTATTTCCTGAAATAATGGCCTTTAAGACTAAAAAAATACAATCACTGGTTGCTAAGAATGCAGTTTGGGAGGTTGGGTTTTTGTTTGGTTGCATTATCTTATTTCAGTTTTGTTTGGTTGTTTTTGCCTTCTATAAAGTTCATAGCACAACTGAAGGCTTTTTTTTTTTTAAGATTTTATTTCCTTATTTAAGGGAGAGAGAGTAAGAGAGCACAAGCAGGGGGAGTGGCAGGCAGAGGGACAGGGAGAAGCAGGCTCCCCACCGAGCAGGGAGCCCGATGTGGGGCTCAATCCCAGGACCCTGGGATCATGACCTGAGCCAAAGGCAGACTCTTAACTGACTGAGCCACCCAGGTTCCCCACAACTGAAGACTAAATAAAAGTTTATTTCTTATTTTTAATAAAGCAATAGGAAATGTTTTGAAGGATGTTTAGAAAATTTGGATGAGCAAAAGGAAAAAAGTGGGTTGGGTTTGTTTGTTTGTTTGTTTTGACCCCAAGATCAAGAGTTGCATGCTCTACCAACTGAGCCAGCCAGGTGCCCACCAGGAAGAAAGTGTTTTAAATTGCCTATAACCCCACTGCCCAGAGACAGCAGTATACATCTCTCATGCTATGTCCTACCTCCATCTTTTTGCCTCTCATGACCTGTCTCACTTCCTGCCCATCTTACTCTTTGTTCAGAGATTTTAGCTGTGTTGGTGGGGATTTAAAGACGGCACATGCCATGGTAAGCAAACAAACCAATGACAGCCTGCTGACTCCCTGACTCTTTCCTCTCATGCTGTGTCCTTAACTCCTGGGTCTACTCCTGCAAGGGGAATTCATCTTCTGCTTGCATTTGTCTTGCAAGGATTAAGCCACAAGCCTCCAGTAAGGATGGCATGGGCCACTGCCAGAGCTCCACCCTGGAAGGCATTCTGCAGAATTACTATGGATCTTTAGCTCCAACAATCAAATAATGAAAAGAATGAAATCCAGCGATCATCCATTCAACAAATATTTACTGACTGCCTACTCTGTGCCGGTGTTCACATTATCGATTGCTAGCTGGGAAGTTCTTGCTTCGAGATTCTTATGGTTGCTGGTGGACCATGGCTGGGCCTGGAGTCATCCAAAGGCTCATCTGGGCTGAACCCCCAATGGCTCCCTCCCACAGCAGGAGCCTTGGTGCTCCATGGACTTTCCCTCTCTCTTCATGTAGTGTTTTACCCTCCAAGCCTTCTTCCACTTGGCTTGGGCTTTGCACAGCATGGTGTCCACAGGGTCGGTGCACTTCTTACGTGGCAACTGGCTTCCGAAGGTGGAAAGCAGAAGGGCCTGGGCCAGGTAAGGGCCACATTTGGAATAGGTACTGTGTCACTTCTCCCACATTTTATGAGTGAAAGTTTTCACAAGGCCTACCCAGATTCTAAGAGGCAGAGAAATAGACTCCACCTCTTGATGGGAGAGTGGCAAGCCACACTGCAAAGGATGGGGGGTGGGGTTGGGAAATATTGTTGCCAACATCTTTGGAAACAATGGTCTTCCACAGGTGAGTGCTGTGTACAGCCAGGGGCTAGTGCTGAGGGCTCCTCTGTCCTCAGAGCTAGCAGCTAGTAGGCAAAGAAGACAGGAAACAAATAACCATGCAATAAGATCTGTATTTCCACAGTTAAAAGCTATCAGGGAAAAGAACAACAGGAAAGGAAAGGAATAAAAGGAGTTTGGTCAAGGAATGTCTCTCTAAAAATGGATCACATAGACTGAGACCCCAGGAGCGCCCGGGAGTTATCCAGGTGAATAGCATTCTAAGCAGAAGGAGCAGCGTGTGAGAAATAAGAGTGGGGTGAAAGTACAGGGAGCAAGAGGAGGATGGGTGCGAAAGGAGGTGGAGGAGGTAAACCAGGGGTGGGTCGTGTGGGGCCCGGCAGCCCTCAGTAATCTGGGGTTTTTTTGTTGTTGTTTTTTTTTCTTGGTACAAAAGAAAAACACTTGTTTTATTTAGGTTAGGTTCAGATACAAGTGACAGAAACCCAAAATAACACTCTATTAAACTAGGCAAAAATGTGTCTTTCTCTCATATTGTACTAAGTTTCGTGTAATCCGTCAGAGGTGAGGATCCCATCCACAGCTTTAGGGATTAGAGCCTTCCATCTTCCATTTGCCAACCTCGGAACACAGTTTGTCTCCACCTCATGGTTCAAGATGGCTGCTCGAACTCCAGCCTTCCCATCCACATGGCAGTGGACCGAAAGGAGGAGGGAGGAGAGGTTTTTCTCCCTTTCAGGATACACATCATTTCCACCGACTCTCCCTGGCCAGAACTGAATCACTTAATCATGTAACCAAACTTGTCTGCTAGGGAGACTAGTGCAGGGAAGGTGTCTATGTGCCTAGTTAAAAATTGGATACTTTATTATAAAGGCAGACAGGGAGAACGGATAAACAACAGTCTCTGCTATGCCAAGATGTGTTACAAAACAGGACACTGGTTTCATCGTCAAGGGTCCCAAGTTCTACAGGGCCCCTCCAACACACACAACTGTTCTCTGCATGACCTTGAGAATTCCTTTAACTTCTCTGGGCCTTCAATTCTTCATCTGCAAAGGGAGGTTATCCTGCCCATCTCATAAAAGTGTTCTGTTAACTAGCAAGGCTGTCATAATAAAAGGGCTTAGCAGGGATAGAAGTAATCAGTTTTAGGGAGGATGTTCATTTTATCTAACCTGTAAACTATTTAAAGATTTGGAAATAAACAAACCTGTGTCTTTCCGATGTTCATCCTGTAACCTGGCAACCAGCAAGAAGTTCTTAAGTGCACAGAACTAGGCTGATGTCATCAGCTTCCTCAGAAATGCCAAGGTTCCCCTGACCGGCTCCTTGAGCAGGTGGCAGCTACGAGCCTTTGGTCACAGAGCTCAGATTCTTGAAATAAATGACCGGAATATAGTTTCTAGTAAAGCTGGATGTGTTCACGTGTCACATAGCGAGAAGCAGGATTTTGGATGAGTTGGTCTCTCGAATCTGGATTAGAGGCAAAGTAGAGACAGAACTAGGGTCCATTTGTTCTTGTGCTGAAAAGCTCCCTCTACCAAATAATATAATACGATTAGCTATTGTTTATGAACTAACTGCCTACTAAGCTAAGCAGCAGACTCTAGGCTAAGCTCTTTAAATAATTATCTCATTCAACACTCAACAGTCCAAAGAGGTGGGTACCAATCACCCCTCTATTTTCCAGATAAGGAAATTGGGGTCTAAGAGGCCACAGTTACTCCAGGCTAATATCAGGATCTGTCCCAAGAAGTTTGGCTCCGTAACCCTTGAATGTAAATCACTAATTACCTTGCCTCCAACTACCTAAAGTTGTAAGATGCCTCGCTTCCAATTCAGCACACAAGTCTTAAAGGCCTACTATGTGCCAGGCTCTGGACTGGATGTTGCTGTTGTAGAGACAAAAAAGACACAGTCCTAATTCTCAAGGAGTTCACAAACTGGTAAGGATGTGTTGCTGGGTACACTGAGTGGTTGCTGCATACACGGGAGGAAAGCCTAACCCATCCTGGAGGCCATACCGGAAGCAGTCAGGGAAGGCTTCCTGGAGGAAGCAACACCCAAACTGAGTCTGATGTCTCTGATTCAAATCAATTGAATGTGTCTGAAATAGTATATGCCACACACACACACACACACACACACACACACAAATATTACTGCTTTAGAATTACTCCCTTTTGATCCATCAGTTTGACCCTCCTAATTTATTTACAAACAGAGCTGCAGTCACTGTTAGGATGGCCGGGTGGAATTTCCTGAAATTCAGCCCACCTATTTTATGGCTCACGTGTTTCATTTTAGGTTCCAGCAGATTTTAGAGCAAAAGACAGCCTCACATAAGAGATCAGAGGATGACAGAAGCCAGGCCCACACCTGCCTCTGCCACACCCCTGTCTGGAGAGCTGGGCCCCTGGTGTGATCCAGGTCATCCTTTCTTCTGCTCATACTTCCTTACCACAGGCCAGTTATGACCTTCATTCTCATCTTTTATCCCCACAAACATTGTTTCCATGGAGAATACTTTGTTCTGTTGAAAAATACAAGCCTTGAAACAGAAAACAAAAATAAAAAATTAAAGCATGTGTTCAATTTTCCATTGCTTCTTTAAGGGTCCTCACATGGAAGGGTCCAGGTCCTGCAATCACCCATCTGAATATTCTTTCTATCTTTTTTTTTTTTTTCCTCACAGGGGTAAGGAAAATGAAAAACCCAGGACTCCAGCCCATTGCAAGAAAGTAAGATCCAGAAAGGGTGCAGCAGGAACCATGGAGACAGCCTGGATCCCTGGCCTTGCCTCCTGAGATGTGTGGTAGGCTGGATAATCAGCTACTACTTACTAAAACATGCATGCAGTGGACGGCAGGGGTGCCCAAACTGTGCAGAAGGGGCGTGGCAAGGGGACATGCTGGGAGGCCACACTTGACATTCAACCAAACCGTCACTTGTTGCTGGCAGAGATGACGGGCTGGATGTGATGAGGAAGGAGCTAAAGGCTTCCTTTGGGGTTAGAAGAAAAAAAATATCAAGGGAGAGACAGAGGAAAGGAATGAATGGACAAAAGAGAGAGAAAGAAAAAGAAAACTTAAGAACCAGGGTTTCTGGGGGGCGGAGCAAGATGGCGGAGGGGTAGGAGACCTGGGTTTCATCTGGTCTCAGGAATTCAGCTGGATAGGGATCAAACCATTCTTAACACCTACGAACTCAACAGGAGATCGAAGAAAAGAATAGCAACAACCCTCTAAACAGAAAAGCAACCACTTTCTGGAAGGTCTTTTCTGATTTGTTTAAGAGTATATTTTCTGGGGACGTTGTTACCCTGTTAGCATTTTGTTCTCTCATTCATCTATTCTCCTCTGGACAAAATGACAAGACGGAAAAAATCACCTCAACAAAAAGAACAAGAGGTAGTACCGACTGCCAGGGACTTATTCAACATGGACATTAGTACGATGTCGGACCTAGAGTTCAGAATCATGATTTTAAAGATACTAGCTGGGCTTGAAAAAATCATGGAAGTTATTAGAGAAACCCTTTCTGGAGAAATAAAAGAACTAAAATCTAACCAAGTCAAAATCAAAAAGGCTATTAATGAGGTGCAATCAAAAATGGGGATGCTAACTGCTAGGATAAATGAGGCAGAAGAGAGAATCAGTGATATAAAAGACCAAATGATGGAAAATAAAGAAGCTGAGGAAAAAGAGAGAGAAACAACTACTGGATCACAAGGGCAGAATTCGAGAGATAAGTGATACCATAAGACGAAACAACATTAGAATAATTGGGATCCCAGAAGAAGAAGAAAGAGAGAGAGCGGCAGAAGGTATACTGGAGCAAATTATAGCAGAGAACTTCCCTAATTTGGGAAAGGAAACAGGCATCAAAATCCAGGAGGCACAGAGAACCTCTCTCAAAATCAATAAAAATAGGTCAACACCCCATCATCTAATAGTAAAACGTATGAGTCTCAGAGACAAAGAGAAAATCCTGAAAGCAGCTCGGGAGAAGAAATCTGTAACCTACAATGGTAGAAACATTAGACTGGCAACAGACCTATCCACAGAGACCTGGCAGTCCAGAAAGGACTGGCATGATATATTCAGAGCACTAAACGAGAAAAATATGCAGCCAAGAATACTATATCCAGCTAGGCTGTCATTGAAAATAGGAGGAGAGATAAAAAGCTTCCAGGACAAACAAAAACTAAAGGAATTTGCAAACACGAAACACCCAACCCTACAAGAAATATTGAAAGGGGTCCTCTAAGCAATGAGAGAGCCTAAAAGCAACATAGACCAGAAAGGAACACAGACAATACACAGTAACGGTCACCTTACAGGCAATACAGTGGCACTAAATTCATATCTTTCAATAGTTACCCTGAGTGTAATTGGGCTAAATGCCCCAATCAAAAGACACAGGCTATCAGATTGGATTAAAAAACAAGACCCATCGATATGCTGTCTGCAAGAGACTCATTTTAGACCCAAAGAGACCCCCATATTGAAAGGGAGGGGGTGGAAAACAATTTACCATGCTAATGGACACCAAAAGAAAGCTGGGGTGGCAATCCTTATATCAGACAAACTAGATTTTAAACCAAAGACTGTAATAAGAGATGAGGAAGGACACTATATCCTACTTAAAGGGTCTACCCAACAAGAAGATCTAACAATTGTAAATATCTATGCCCCTAACATGGGAGCAGACAATTATATAAGGCAATTAATAACAAAAGCAAAGAAACACATTGACAACAATACAATAATAGTGGGGGACTTTAACACCCCCCTGACTGAAATGGACAGATCATCTAAGCAAAAGATCAACAAGGAAATACTTTAAATGACACACTGGACCAAATGGACTTCACAGACATATTCAGAACATTCCATCCCAAAGCAACGGAATACATATTCTTCTCTAGTGCCCATGGAACATTCTCCAGAATAGCTCACATCCTAGGTCACAAATCAGGTCTCAAGTGGTATCAAAAGATTGGGATTATTCCCTGCATACTTTCAGACCACAGTGCTTTGAAATTAGAACTCAATTCAAGCACAAGAGGAAAGTCGGAAAGAACTCAAATCCATGGAGGCTAAAGAGCATCCTACTAAAGAATGAATGGGTCAACCAGGAAATTAAAGAAGAATTTTAAAAATTCATGGAAACAAATGAAAATGAAAACACAACTGTTCAAAATCTTTGGGATGCAGCAAAGGCAGTCCTGAGAAGAAAGTATACAGCAATACAAGCCTTTCTCAAGAAACAAGAAAGGTCGCAAATATACAACCTAACCGTACATCTAAAGGAGCTAGAGAAAAAACAGCAAATAAAGCCTAAACCCAGCAGAAGAAGAGAAGTAATAAAGATCAGAGCAGAAATCAATGAAATAGAAACCAAAAGAACAGTAGAACAGATCAACGAAACTAGGAGCTGGTTCTTTGAAAGAATTAACAAGATTGATAAACCCCTGGCCAGACTGATCAAAAAGAAAAGAGAAATGATCCAAATCAACAAAATCATGAATGAAAGAGGAGAGATCACAACCAACACCAAAGAAATACAAACAATTATAAGAACATATTATGGGCAACTATATACCAGCAAATTAGATAACCTGGAAGAAATGGATGCATTTCTAGAGAAGTATCAACTACCAAAACTGAACCAGGAAGAAATAGAAAACCTGAACAGACCTATAACCACTAAGGAAATTGAAACAGTCATCAAAAATCTCTCAACAAACAAAAGCCCAGGGCCAGGTGGCTTCCCAGGGGAATTCTACCAAATATTTAAAGAGGAATTAATACCTATTCTTCTGAAACTGTTCCAAAAAATAGAAATGGAAAGAAAACTTCCAAATTTGTTTTATGAGGCCACCATTACCTTGATCCCCAAACCAGAGAAAGACCCCATCAAAAGGAGAATTACAGACCAATATCCTTGATGAACATGGATGCAAAAATTCTCACCAAAATACTAGCCAATAGGATCCAACAGTACATTAAAAGGATTATTCACCATGACCAAGTGGGATTTATCCCTGGGATGCAAGGTTGGTTCAACATCTGCAAATCAATCGATGTGATACAATACATTAACAAAAGAAAGAACAAAAATCATATGATCCTCTCAATAGATGCAGAAAAAGCATTTGACAAAGTACAGCATCCTTTCTTGATCAAAACTCTTCAGAGTATAGGGATAGAGGGTACATACCTCAATATCATAAAAGCCATCTATGAAAAACCTACAGCAAATATCATTCTGAATGGGGAAAAACTGAGAGCTTTCCCCCTAAGGTCAGGAATGCGGCAGGGATGTCCACTATCACCACTGCTATTCAAGCTAGAAGTCCTAGCCACAGCAATCAGACAATAAAAAGAAATAAAAGGCATCCAGATTGGCAAAGAAGAAGTCAAACTCTCACTGTTTGCAGATGATATGATACTTTATGTGGAAAACCCAAAGACTCCACCCCAAAATTGCTAGAACTGATACAGGAATTCAGTAAAGTGGCAGGATATAAAATCAATGCACAGAAATCAGTGGCATTCCTATACACCAACAACAAGACAGAAGAGAGAGAAATTAAGGAGTCGATCCCATTTACAATTGCACCCAAAACCATAAGATACCTAGGAATAAACCTAACCAAAGAGGCAAAGGATCTGTACTCAGAAAACTATAAAATACTCATGAAAGAAATTAAGGAAGACACAAAGAAATGGAAAAACATTCCATGGTCATGGATCAAAGAACAAATATTGTGAAGATGTCAATGCTACCTAGAGCAATCTACACATTCAGTGCAATCCCCATCAAAATACCATCCACTTTTTTTCAAAGAAATGGAACAAATAATCCTAAAATTTGTATGGAACCAGAAAAGACCCCGAATAGCCAGAGGAATGTTGAAAAAGCAAAGCAAAGCTGGCGGCATCACAATTCCGGACTTCCAGCTCTATTACAAAGCTGTCATCATCAAGACAGTATGGTACTGGCACAAAAACAGACACATAGATCAATGGAACAGAATAGAGAGCCCAGAAATGGACCCTCAACTCTATGGTCAACTGATCTTTGACAAAGCAGAAAAGAATGTCCAATGGAAAAAAGACAGTCTCTTCAACAAATGGTGTTGTGAAAATTGGACAGCCACATGCAGAAGAATGAAACTGGACCATTTCCTTACACCACACACAAAAATAGACTCCAAATGGTTGAAAGACCTAAACGTGAGACAGGAGTCCAACAAAATCCTGAAGGAGAACACAGGCAGCAACCTCTTCGACCTCAGCCACAGCAACTTCTTCCTAGAAACATCGCCAAAGGCAAGGGAAGCAAGGGCAAAAATGAACTATTGGGATTTCATCAAGATAAAAAGCGTTTGCACAGCAAAAGAAAAAGTCAACAAAACCAAAAGACAACCGACAGAATGGGAGAAGATATTTGCAAATGACATATCAGATAGAGGGCTAGTATCCAAAATCTATAAAGAACTTATTGAACTCAACACCCAAAGAACAAATAATCCAATCAAGAAATGGGCAGAAGACAAGAACAGACATTTTTCCAAAGAAGACATCCAAATGGCCAACAGACACATGAAAAAGTGCTCAACATCGCTCGGCATCAGGGAAATCCAAATCAAAACCTCAATGAGATACCACCTCACACCAGTCAGGATGGCTAAAATTAACAAGTCAGGAAACGACAGATGTTGGCGGGGATGTGGAGAAAGGGGAACGCTTCTACACTGTTGGTGAGAATGCAAGCTGGTGCAACCACTCTGGAAAACAGTATGGAGGTTCCTCAAAATGTTGAAATAGAACTACCCTACAATCCAGCAATTACACTACTGGGTATTTACCCCAAAGATACAAATGTAGGGATCCGAAAGGGTACATGCACCCCAATGTTTATAGCAGCAATGTCCATAATAGCCAAACTGTGGAAAGAGCCAAGGTGTCCATTGACAGGTGAATGGATAAAGAAGGTGTGGTATATATACACAGTGGAATATTATGCAGCCATCAAAAGGAATGAGATCTTGCCATTTGCGATGATGTGGATGGAACTGGAGGGTGTTATGCTGAGCGAAATAAGTCAATCAGAGAAAGACATGTATCATATGACCTCACTGATATGAGGAATTCTTAATCTCAGGAAACAAACTGAGGGTTGCTGGAGTTGGGGTGGGGTGGGAGGGATGGGGTGGCTGGGTGATAGACATTGGGGAGGGTATGTGGTATGGTGAGTGCTGTGAATTGTGCAAGACTGTTGAATCACAGATCTGTACCTCTGAAACAAATAATGCAATATATGTTAAGAAAAAAGAAAAAGATGAAGAAGATAGCCGGAAGGGAAGAATGAAGGGGGGTAAACCAGAGGGGGAGACAAACCATGAGAGACGATGGACTCTGAAAAACAAACTGAGGGTTCTAGAGGGGAGGGGGGTGGGGGGATGGGTTGGCCTGGTGATGGGTATTAAAGAGGGCACATTCTGCGTGGAGCACTGGGTGTTATGCACAAACAATGAATCATGGAACACTACATCAAAAGCTAATGATGTAATGTATGTGATTAACATAACAATAAAAATTAAAAAAAAAAAGAACCAGGGTTTCTAAAACCAGCTTCTGTCAGAAATTCTTGCCCCATTTGTTAAAGGTCTAAAAGCCACATTTCATGAATAATTGTCAACATGTAATATTAGAACTAGAACTCCTTTGTGCCATGATGGTGTGATTGAAAGCATTTCAGTCTTGGAGAAAAGCAAAATTAACTTTAAATCCTAATGCTACTGCTTCTTAGCCAGGTGACCCAGGATAAGACTGTTTCCCCAAGAGTGAAATGGGTATGAAAACACCCTCATGGAGGCGAAAATGCCTGGATCAGTGGGTTGCAGGCAGGGGCTCTGAGAGGACCCTGGTGGGCCTTTCCTTCCCTTGCGGGATTAGAAAACCTGATGGCCTGGCCAGACTGCTCCCGACAGTGGCCTGGTGAGAGAGGTCTCGGAGGAAGGGAGTTCTAGCTGCTGAAGCCTGGTGGGGGGGCAGGCGGGACAGCCTGCGGAGGTGCAAACAGTCGGGCAGATCGCACAGGAAGCAGTAAGACCATGTGGGTGGAAATTGAGCTGTGATAGGTGATCATCAGGCTTCTGGCTCTGGCCAGGCATTTCGCTGATGATCCCTGGTCCACTGGGTTCTCACATATTAATTACTTTTCTTCTCTTATCCCTGTGGACAGTCCTGTGATACTCTGGAATATCCTGTATTCCTGGCATGGAGTTTTGCAGCCATTGTTTGTTTGTTTGTTTTAAGTAAACTCTACACCCAACATGGTCCTCAAACTCATGACCCTGAAATCAAGAGTTGCAGGCTCTACTGAATGAGCCAGGCAGGCACCTTTGTCCCCAGTTTTGAAGTTGATGGCACTTATGTTCTTTCTTCAATAGCTGTCTTACGTTACATTGACCTGTGCTGAACTCACTCCCTTGAGTAGGGATTTGGCTCATATTCAAGTTCTCGGAACTGAACCCAGTTTGCTGTAGAGGTTGTATGAATACTTGGGTGTGTGTGCATGTATGCACATGTGCATGTATGAATGTGTGTGCATGTGTGTACATGCATCTATGCAGGAATGGATATGTGTGCACTCCTGTGTGTGTGTTCCCACCGTGTGGCACCTTCTGTCAGCTCTTCCATTCTATTCCCAGCCTCTCTTTTAATACGTTTCATCCCCAGTCCTTTGAAACATTTCATCTTTAAACCCAGAAGAATGTTAAGATTCTATCTGGGCTTCAGGAATTATATATTTAAAAAGTCACTTCAAATTGCATGATCATTAATCTGGGAACATTATCCTTTTTGAATCTTTCAAGTTGTTTTTCATGAGCAAATCTAAATGAGTCCTTTCCCCTCTCTGTTTAGTAAGTTAACTAATCATTCTGGCATTGTCCTTATTTTTGATGTTAAGAAACCCCCATGGTACTTCTTTGCATTATATAGATTTCTGACAGCTCTTAAAATAGCTTGCAATCAGAAAAAAAAAAATTATACTCTCCAAGATAGACTTTAAAGAATACAATTCTCCAGGAATGTAGCAATTGCTTTGGAATGCACTTTAGTACAGTAATTTCTTAATGTGATGACACAGTCTAAATATGTTTTACTTGCAGTGTTCTTGAAACAACTTATCAAGGTACTTTGTGCTATGGAATGAGATACTTCTCTCCAAGTCAAGAGAGCCAAGTGCTCCAAAGAGAAACAGAACATAACGCCTATTTGCGGGGATAGCTCAAAGAAAAAGAAAAACTAAACCTTACTAAAACTTGGAAAATCTAGTGTACTTAAATGAAATGGTTCAGTACAGTTGCTCTAGATAAAGACATTGTAATACAGTGAAACTACTTTAGTCTTGGGTATATGAAATATAGTTGTTGACTTCTTAGAACCCATTTAGTGTTTCATAGGGACCTCATCTTCATTTCAGCTATTCAGGTATGTTTAATTTTGTCATAAAACTTATTAATGTATCATATAAATAGAAAGGTACATTTTAATGTTGAGGGAGAGGTTCCTTTTAAAAATAACTTTTTTCCTATTTTAAAAACTTACACACACACACACACACACACACACACACACACACACAAAGTTACACAGAAATGTCCAGAGAAAATAAAAATCACCCATGGTCACACCTTTGGGGAGAACCACTATTAACTTTCTGGTGTCATCCTTCCAGCATAAATAATGTAATTTTTAAAAATTGGGGCATCATTATGTGTCTACAATTGTGTGTGCTGGTATGTTGTCCTTGTTGTTTCTTCTGAATGTTTGCTGGGGAGGTTTTGTCATGTCCTCATATACTCTTCCATCAGCATTGGCTACACAGTCTTCCATTGAATGAAAATACCATGATTTTTAAAAAATCAGTTCGCCGCTATGCCTCACCTGTACAAACAATGGTGTAGATAGGCCTTTGGGCATATCTGTGATCCATTCTCTGGAATAAAGGGTATGAGTATTTGTAAAGCTGTTCATATATAAGGCTGAATTACCCTGCAGAAAAGCTGCACCGATTCATACGCACTCCAGGAATGTATGAGAATAGTGGAGAAGTTGGACGTGCAGACTCTGGGTTCACAGCTTGGCTCTGTCACCCTCCAGTCATGTGATATTCCTCAGACTTCCGAAAAGTAGAGGAGATAAATGTATGTCATGTGGCCATTTTGAGGATTAAATGAGATAAACAGCTTAGGCCTGCAAATGGCAGTTCGTGATCATCATCCAGATTCTTCCGCTTGTGATTCAATTCTCTCAGCAAACACTTCTGAGGGTCCTCTGGCTGCTGGTCTCCATTCCCGGCACTTGGGGTGCACAAACGGATGAAGGTCGTGGCCCTCGTGGAGCTCACGTTCTAGTCCGGGGAGGGAGGAGACAGACAATAACCAGCATAAACACAAGCAGACATATTTTAAAAAGTCACTGTACAGTATATTGGACGGCAAGGAGCATGGTTTGGGGGAAAAAGCAGAGCCGAGTAAGGATTTCCAGGAATTCAGAGGGCTCAGGTTGGAATTTTAAGAAGGGTAATCAGAATAGACACTCGTGAGGTGACAGTTGAGCAAAGACTTGAAGGGGGCGAGAGGGTTAGCCCAGCGGATAACAGGAGAATGGCTCTAAGTGGGAGCGTGCCTGGAGACTCCGTTCCAAGCAACGGGCAGCGTGGGCAGCACCAAGGGCTTGAGATGGAGCACAGGAGAGGGTGACATCAGAGGGGTGGCAGGCGCAGGCCATGTAGGTCTTGCAGGGGGTCAGGAAGCAGAGCAGGTGGGGCCTTTATGTGTGGAGTGAGGAGGAGCCCTCGCAGAGTTCTGAGCAGGGGAGTGACATGATGTCTCACATTTTGTGAAAATCACTCTGGCTGCTGTGTTGAGAATAGACAACAAGGGTCAAGGGTAGAAACAGGGACCCTGGTGAGGGGTCTCTGCTGTGGGAGGTCATAGTGACTTTGGCCAGGGTGGGAATAGCAAAGGTGACTGAGTGGTCCGATTCTAGACGTGTTGTGAAGGTCACACCAGTAGGATTTCCCGTGGGTTGTGACTTGAGTGTGGGGTAGGAGAGAAATAGGAGTCAAGGATTTAGTCCATGGCTTTGACCTGAGCACCTGGAGGATGGAGTTGCCCTTGGTTGAGAGGAGGGAAGATCGGGAGTTGAGTTCGGGAGGTGCTAAGTTTGAGGAGCCTTCCAGACATCCAAGTAAAGGTACTGAGAAGGCAGCTGGATAGATGAATGTCTGGGGTTTGGGAGGGAGGGCTAGAATGAAGATGTATGTTCGGGAGTCATTGGCACATGCATGGTGATTTTAAAGCTACAAGATTAAATAAAATCTCCAAGGGTATGTATTGAGATAGAAAAGAGGAAAGGGTCAAGGACTGACCCCTGTGGAGGTTCCAACTTTAAAAGATGAAAGAAAGAGAAAACCAGCAAAGGGGACAGAGAAGAGGCAAGCAGCAAGGTAGGCAGATAACTGGGTTGGTCTGATGTTCTGGAAGCCACGTGCAAGAAGGAGGAGCAAGAAAGGAGAGCTCCCGTGTGTCAACAGCCACCGAGGGTCAAGTTAACCCAAGGACTGAGGGGCGCCTGGGTGGCTCAGTGGGTTAAGTGTCGGCCTTCGGCTCAGGTCATGTGGGATCAAATCCAGCATCAGAGGGGAGCCTGCTTCTCCCTCTCCTTCTGCCTGCCGCTCCCCCTGCTTGTGCTCTCTCTCTCTCTCTCTCTCTCTCTCTCCCTTTCTCTCTCTCTCTGTCAAATAAATAAAATCTTTAACACAAGGACTGAGAACCTATGGGTTTGTGTGCAGTCAGCAGCTTGGCCAGCTGAGAGCTGACTTGATACAGTGGGTAGAACAAAAAGCCTGATGAGAGTAGGTTTAAGAAAAAATGAGAGAAGACTTGGAGATAGTGAGTACAGATGAATCTTTGAGGAGTTTGGCTCTAAAATAAATATGGCAGTAGCTGGTTCAGGAATTATAATGAAAAGAAGGTGGTGTGTGTGTGTGTGTGTGTGTGTGTGTGTGTGTGTGTGTGTGTTTCAGAATGGGAAAGATAATGACATGTGTGCAAGTTTAATGGAAAGGGTCCTGAAAAGAGAGAGGAAAACTTTCTGAGGTGGGAGAGAGAACGGCTGGAACAACATCTTAAGTAGGCAAGAGAGAATGGAAAGTGGAAAAATCCACATTAGATTGAAGCATAGGAAATTCATCTACACCAAGGTGTGGCTTTGGGCTCTGGTGAGTGGTAAAGAGAGTCTGTGAACATTCTCTTCCCATTGCCACACTTTCTCATGTACTTACTGAGCATCAACTAGATGTCCAACACTAGGTTGTTCATTAGGTCATTTTACCAGGTTCTTATATTATTGACATGCCTTCACCTCTCCAGAACACTCAGGAATGTTTAGAGGACTTACAGGGTTTCAAATGACAGGGGTAATGATACCCATAGAAGCCTGAAGGATAAGCATCTTTCCAAAGCCCTCCCTGACTATATGTGCCCTTCCTGGGGTCAAGAATTTGAAGCAGTTACCTTATTATCCATTACTGAACACTGATAGAACCTCCTGCTAAAAATAGTTGTGCTAAAAATAAAAAGTCCCAGCCCTTATCTGAAGTTTGTCAACTAAGCAGCCAACATCTACATCTACATATTTGGAAACATCTGGACAAACACGTGGGTATTTGGAAACATGAGAAACCTTGGCATCATTTGGCATTTGCAAAGCTTTTACTCCTTATCTAGGTATTCTGGTTTTGTGTAGACAGAACCAGTCAGTGTGAATGATCCACTTGAAATCAAGCCTCTATCCACAAAGGTCTGTTTCCATCCTCATAGAAGCCCTTACCAGACGAAGAATACAGTAATCGTGGAACCATGCGAAACAGAATGTCATCACCATGAAAATAAACACTCCCATATATTTAGGGGCAAACTCTTTCACCAAATCTTCATTTTGTGTTTCAATTCTCATTCTAAGCAACTAAACTATTTTCATTTCTCCTGTTAACTCAAGAAATTACATCTCCCCCTCATCTTCTTTCTAACGTTTGATGAAATCTTAAGCATATTAAAACCCTTCCACACTGTGGCCAATGTGTACTATTCAGGTTCTTATCAGGCCTCGAGGTTAAGTCAGCTTTGCCTTTATTGCCTTTGGATTATGTTACTGCAGTTCATTATGAGTTGTTGGATAAGATGCTGCAGCCTAACTGACTGGAAATTAAATTCAATGTACCGTTCAGCTTTTCAAAAAACCCGTGATTCTTGGTAGTCAATTAGGTATTAAATTCAGCTTCCTTTATTTATTCAAGGTATCATGATAAAAGATAGGCAGATCTTTTATCTATTTTTCTTTATGCCCTTAATAGCACCTTGCATTCTGTTGTCCTGTGTTTATACATACTTATTATGTATGAAATGCCCTTCAAATCAAGGAAAAGCAAACTTCTCAATAGCTGGTTTCAGAATCTTTGATACCTCTCCATCCCTCTGGTATAGTAATAAGTCAAGGATGCTTCAGTGAATTTATATGGTCAGATTCCATAGGAGAGAAACTGTTCAGAGGCAGCTAGTCAATCTGCTGGCTTCTTACTCCTTCCTCTATGGTTCCTACAATATCCTTTATATGATATGAGTTTTGAGAGTTAAAACTCGGTGAGAATGGGGGCACTTGGGTGGCTTAGTCAGTTAAGTGGCCAGTTCTTGGTTTCAGCTCAGATCAAGATCTCAGGGTTGTGAGATGGAGCTGTGCTGGGTATGGAGCTTGCTTAGGATTCTTTCTCTCCTCCCTCTGCCCTTCCCCACTCATGTTCCCTCTCTCACTCTCTCTCTCTCTCTAAAAAAAAAAATAAAAATAAATTTTAAAAAATCTGTGAGGAGGCTCAATGCCATAAGTAGATCTTTGAATCCCAGAAATACTATATTTTTCATCACACATGTGTAAAAGGAAGAGAGTAAAATTATAATTATTGATGAGTATGTATAACTTGCATTAGATATGGTAACTCTATTACTTGAATTAGGTAGGATGCTGTAACAAATAAGCCCCAAGATCCTGTGACACAGCATAACAGAAGTTTATTTCTTACTCATGTAGCAGTTCAGTGCAGGTGTCTTGTTCAACTAGTAGCTGTTGACCCTATGGTCATTCAAGGATCTGGACTACCTTCAAGTTGTGGGTTCAATAGCCCCTGTTAATTTGGAGTCCTCTGAACCTGGCTACCAGATAGTGGAGGGGAGCATAAAAAATCCCATTTCTTAAAAGTCCCAATTTAGAAGTGACATACCACTCTGTTCATACACCATCGGTGAGAATTGGTCATATGCCCTGATCTGGATGCAAAGGAGGCTGGGAAGTGTAGTTCCCTTTGCGGAGCTGTGTCCAAGTGATAACTCTAAGCTAAGGAAAGGGGTAACATGAATATTAGCCAGCCATCTCCGCCATACTTGTGTAATGTAAGTACATTAAAAAGTATATTCCATAAAGACTCCTGCTATTAACATTTTGGAATATAGCTAACAAATACTATACATACTGTTCTATTAACTGGATTTTTTTCATTAACAGTATATTGACTCATACATCTGTCACATGTATTTTAGATGTACATCATTTGTGTGAACAGAGCATAATTGCACGTAGCAGCCAAAACATTTTCTGGTGTGTCTATTTGGTAGCTAATATCACAAAGACAGGGACCAGCATGAGACTGTGTAGTATGAAGGGGTGAATTCAGGCTTTGGGGTCAAGCATATCTGGGCTCACATCCTAACCCTCGTATTTGCTAGCTTATAATAATAGGAAGCGCTTTCCTTAATCTGTAAAATGGGGATAGGAACTTCAGTTTTTCTATCTGTAAAATGAGGATAGTTACCTTTTTTATTAGGTTTCTGTGCGGGTTAGTGAAGTAATTTATGTAGGGCACTCAAATACCAAGATGGATGATCACTACATTTCTTAAATATGATAAATGACTTTATAAGATGTATAAGTTTTTTATTGAGATATAGTTGACATAACAGTATATTAGTTATATTAGTTTCAAGTGTACAATGTGATGACTTGATATTTGTATAAACTGTGAAATGATCACCACAATAAGTCTAGTTAACATACATACCACACATAGTTACAATTTTTTCCTTGTGATAAGAACTTCAATCATCTACTTTTGTAGCAACTTTCAAATATAATACAGTATTATTAATTAGAGTCACCATGCTATATATTACATCCCCAGGACTTATAACTGGAAGTTTGTAGCTTTTGACCACCTTCACCCATTTTGCCCACCTCCCCCCCCCCACACACACACACCACCTCTGGCAACCACGAATCTGTTCTTTGTATCTGTGATTTATCAGTTTTATAAGAAAACTTTTACGTTGTCAGCATTTTATGGCCTAGTGAGATGGACAAGCAAGTAAAGCAAATTAGACAGTGCATACGCCTCACCTGGGGATCTTGATGCTGATTCAGTAGTTTTCAAGTGAGACCATGAATCTGAATTTTTGGCAATTCCCCTAGGGTGATTCATACTTCCCTTGGGACCAAAATTGGGAGAAACACTGATATATAGGCTCTATCTAGACAGCCAAATAGAGGCCAGCAGATCTCAAAGAGTAAAAAAGCAGAAAATTAAGAGAAATAAATAAATGACCACAGAGTTATAAGAGAAGCAGGAGATAAGAGGAACATTTAGAGCAGTATCTCAAGAGGCAATTTGGGTTAGACAAATTTTCATTGTATGGGATCATCCCGCATTGTAGACATTTTGCATCCCTGTCCCCCACCTGCCAAATATCAATAGTATCTCCACAATTACTGTGATCATGAAAAATACCCCACATTTTCCCAAATATCTCTTACGGGAGCAGACCCACCCATGGTTGAGGACCACTGGTCTAGTTCAAAAGCTTCCCCTTTTCAGATGAGGGAAAGGACCACTTGCTTGTGGTCACACAGCCAATTGGTGGCGTGCTGGGAGTAAACCAAATATTTTGTTCCACATTGAGGGCTTCTTTCCACCATGTGGCCATCTCAGTTTAAAATGCTTTTAAGTGCAAGACAGAAAGTCCAATTTGATCTTACTTTGATCACAGGGAAATTGATTGGAACACTTCCCTGGAAAGTCCAGAGATAGAACCCATTCAGGATTATCTGAATTCAATGGCTGTGACGCCATCTGCTTGTGGCTTAACTGGCTTTGCCTTCCTCTGTGTCCGCTTCATTCTCAGCCTGTGACAAGATGCTGGCCAGTTCCCCTGGGTGAGAAGGAATAAACTCAGCTAGTCACAGAGGAGACTCAATGACTCAAGTCAACAAAAGGGGGGGTCGTTCAAGTGTAGCCTGTCTGCTGGGTCTCATCCTGCCACATTGAATATTGAACACACTCAGAGAAAAAAGTCGGAAACCAGAAAGTAATTAAAAAGTAACTGTATGCAACTAGTGAATCATTGAGCACTACATCAAAAACTAATGATGTACTATATGTTTGCTAATTGAACATCATCATCATCATCATCATCATCATCATCATAAAAGTAATTGTAGTCACTAGTTGTACGTTCAAAGGCCAATACAGGAATCTGAGCCAGATACCGCAGCAACACTTCCTTATCATCTCAGGGCTCCTACTCATACATACTCTGACATGGCTTCAGAATCTTGATGTGTCTCTCTTTCCTGGAAGCTTTATTCTCTTTTCTCTTGCCTCCCTTGTCTCCTGTCCTGTCACTCATATACAGTCTCTCCATGTCAAATGCCAAAGACCCAGAAATCAGCAAGCCAAAACAGGACTCGCCTCAAAGCTGGGGGTGGGGGAGTTGAGCAGACAAAGGCAAAATCATGCCATAACTAGAGAGGACACCATACCAACAGACACTGATATTTGTAGACATCTGATGCATTTTCTCATACCATTCTCTCTCTCTCTCTCTCATCCTTGATTCTTTGCTGATTTGCTCCAGACTTAAAATCCTAAGCAGAAGAGCCCATTGGCTCAGCCTATAGCATATTCCCACGTCCTAGGTGCTAAAGGGCAGAGAAAAGTGTATGTTTGAGCATGTGAACTACTAAAATGGAAGACAAGTCCTGCCTTTGGCCAAGATTCATACAATAGGGAATTCCCCAAACAGGAAGGTAGTTCTGATGCTAGGCAGGCATCTGAACTTGGCAGTGGTTGGATAGATGGATGGATGCATGGGTAGATGTGTTGATGGATGCAAGGATGAATTTGGTGGTTCTAATGGGCCACACAGAGTTCCTCCCCTTTTCAATCCCCTATTCTTTTCTCCTGAGGCTTTAGGGCACACTGGGACTTCCCCAGAGATTGGAGGACCATACTTTCACCTCCTTCTATGTATAAATAAAGAGAGGATAAGTTAAATTAAGGAGAGGATAATATTTATAACAGAGAGCCAGAAATCATCTATGCCTTTGTTAATCTAACATGTAGAATCATTGTAGTTATGTGTGTGAATAAA
Source organism: Callorhinus ursinus (assembly GCF_003265705.2). NCBI lineage: Eukaryota > Metazoa > Chordata > Mammalia > Carnivora > Otariidae > Callorhinus > Callorhinus ursinus. The sequence goes on along the minus strand of NW_027397066.1, from coordinate 41,282,544 downwards.
TAGGTCCTCAGATTCTCTACCAGGTCTCGTCCATATCCTTGATGAATCATGTCTGGTATCTCTACCAGTTCTCATCCATATCCATGATGAGTCATGTCTGGTATCTTCAGCCTTCTACAGCCACAAGGAAAGACATAAGCCAATATCACACCAAGAAGATCTGAGCAAGCAGGACATTTAGTACATTTAAAACTAAGGCATAGGGGCGCCTGGGTTTCTCAGTTGGTTAAGCGACTGCCTTCGGCTCAGGTCATGATCTTGGAGTCCCGGGATCGAGTCCCACATCGGGGTCCCTGCTCAGCAGGGAGTCTGCTTCTCCCTCTGACCCTCTTCCCTCTCGTGCTCTCTCTCATTCTCTCTCTCTCTAATAAATAAATTTTAAAAAAATTAAAAAAAATAAATAAAACTAAGGCATACCTTTGAGATTTCAGAGTTAAAATTGTGTGAAATGACTATTTTGCTCAAGATCCATATATCTACAATTTTGAGCCTATACTTATATATTAAGCACCTTAACTATGTAATTTCACGAATCCTGACAACAAGATTAATATCCCCCTTTTGTTTACGAGGAAGCTGGGAGGGTGTACTTCTCTTGAGGGCACACAGCTAGTAAATAACAGAGCCGGAATTCCAAGCTGAGCACATCCAGCTCCAAAACCTCAGCTGTGTCCAGTACACCCAGCAGTTGGACTCACAGCCTAATTCCCTCCCACGCCAGCCGTACTAAACAAGTCCTTTCTTTGCCGCATTTGTAGTCAGTTAAACCGGTTTTTAGGCAGACTTTCTTAATGGATGTTAATGCTTCTGTTCTAGAACTAGCTTTCTCTCCAGAATACCCAGGAACATTTCAAAGTCACACTGAGCAGTAACAAATTACATTTTCCTCAACAAATTTCTTAGCTGTCATAAAATGATTGTGGATGTTGCCTGTGTAGGTTGGTGTTTCTGTCCTGGCTGTGAGGCGTAGTGCAGGAAAACATCAAAGTTTTGTGGGTGACAAAGAATCACCTCTGATCTTGACTTCAAAGACAACCAAACAAAAACCTTCCCAGCAACACCTTTGAGATTAATGTCAATCAAGTTTTTCTGCAACTTGTTGATACAAGTATGCACATTACAATGAATGAAGCATGTTAGGAAACTATAAACCTCCTCTAAAATGGCAGTAAAAATACCTACAGGACATACACAATTTTTTTCTGATGTATTATAAGAGAATTTAACAAATGGACACTTTTTACCCCTTAGCCCTGATTCTCCAGCACCAATTTTAAAACGGTGTCAACAAAGCTCCATCACCAAGAGGGATGGTGCTCTTTCTAAACTGTGAATCCAAGCACCTGACATCTTCTCTACTGTGTGCAGTTTTCCTTTCTGTCCTGCTCTCCTGAGTATGCATGCTGAGCTTCTCAAAGCCTTTTGATCTGGGTCTGGGACTTATTTGAAATTCTCGATTCTACCACCACCTCTTCTGGAACATGGCAATCTGAGGAAAGACACCTTGCTCCTGGCACATTTCCCAGGCTGGCTCCGTGCCTCATGTTGGTGTCCCACGGTGCCCAGGGCAACCTTGACCACATCATTTACTGCATGGCATCATCTTTGAGCTCTTAGACAGCCAGGACCATGTTTGGACCATATTTGTATCCCAGACACAAAGCCCGGTGCCCAACACAGAGCGGGTGCTCAGTGCCTGTTGTCCAATTAAGTGCACAAATGGAAGTACAGACCACCCTTCACGCATAGTCAGTTAAACCGGTTTTTAGGCAGACTTTCTTAATGGATGTTAATGCTTCTGTTCTAGAACTAGCTTTCTCTCCAGAATACCCAGTGTCCCCAGGAGTCTGGGAAAGGACAGCAAGAATGGTGGGGACAGGTCAACTGGAACAAGGATGGGCAGTGGGAGTATGTGATGTGGAAAGGTCCAGGGAGTCAGAGGAAGTACACTTACTAGAAAGGAGTGCATTAGGCACAAGCTAAAGGTGACAGAGATGATAATACAGCCATTATGGGGCCTGGGCTAGAGCTTCAGGCCCCAGAGGGCTGACATTATTTTCCATGTAATCAGTGTCCAAATGGTCTATATCCTTTTAACTCTTCCCATCCAGAAGGGTTTGGCTGGGATTGTGTATTTATTTATTATGTGTTTATGTGAGATCCAGGCTAATGTGGCAGCACCCTCATTTGTGGGACAGATGCTGAACAGCTTCTTCAGTGCTGCACACCCATGTCCTCGATGATGAGTCCGCCCCAATAGGAGCTTGATAACACCCCCAGACTGGGAAAGATAATATGCTATTGGAATTGGACTCAGAGCATTATGAGACACCTTAGAATGGTTCTTAAACACTTTCAATCAAAATACCCTGAATTTAATAATTCATTAGTCAACAAACATGTGTAAAGTTTCAATGACATGTTAGCTATTATGCTAGATCCAAGGATAATAATCACAGTCTTAATTAAAATAAGAGTAGCAATGCTCAAATGTAAAAACATTACACTTCTCACATCACTGTGCTTCTACAGTCACAGAAGAATGTGAGCAAGAGCAAAAGACAGAAAATGTGTTACTTCCAATTTCATCTCAATTCCAGCATAGATTAAAAGGGCACTTTCTCCTCTGAGTTGCTGAAATGAGGTGAGAGTTGATTGGGGAGAATTTTATGAATAGAGCTTATTTTCATTTTTTATGTAAAATTCATGCCAGAGTCGAAATAACAAACACTAATATCCACACAGCCAAAAGCACAAAGCAAATAGATGGACTCAGTTGCAGAACATTAGCTCTTGCAGGTCAGCCAGGCTCAGAGGCACGGATGTAGAGAGAGGCTGCCACTCCCTGGCTCAGGTTCTTCTTCGTCAACGAGAGAAGCAGCTCCTTTGTCCCTGGGGAAGAGTGAGGAAGGGAGCAGAGACAGCCAGGCACGTTCTCCTACTGGGAATACCTCTACCTGGAATCTATAGGAGTGAGGACTCGAGCTCTTCCTACTAACCAGCTCAGTATTTTGAAGTAATTGATTTCATTCCTTGTGATTCTGACCTAGATTTTGTTTTTCAAAAACAAGTAAATCACATGTGTGTCTGATCTCATGGCTCAGTATGAACTGTCCCCTCCCACAGTGTGTAGACCAGTAACAGTTGCCTAGGATGGACACGGGAAACTTCTGACCAGGTGGAGCTCTGCAAAATCCCCAAGGATAGGAGTGTTTCCTTACTTCTTGTACCATTAACCCCAGGCCCACAGCATCAGTATTGAAATTGATGGAAAGATCTCACAGTGGTCAGCAATCACTCTAAAGCATATTATTACAAACCTCTCAACCGGTAAACTCGTGTGGATACCAATCCTGACATACAAACTTACTTTTTTTTAATTTTTTATTTAAATTTAATTAATTAACACATAATGTATTATTTGCTTCGGGGAAATACCTCTGTGATTCATCAGTCTTATATAATACCCAGTGCTCATTACAACCCCAATGTCCATCACCCAGTTACCCATCCCCCAAACCCCCTCCCCTCCAGCAACGCTGTTTGTTTCCTATGATTAAGAGTCTCTTATGATTTGTCTCCCTCTTTGGTTTCATCTTGTTTCATTTTTTCCTCTCTTCCCCTATGATCCTCTGTTTTGTTTCTTAAATTCCACAAGTCAGTGAGATTGTATAATAATTGTCTTTCTCTAATTGACTTATTTTGCTTGGCATAATACCCTCTAGTTCCATCCATATCGTTGCAAATGGCAAGATTTCTTTTTTTTTGATGGCTAAATAGTATTCCATTGTGTATATATACCATCTCTTCTTTATCCATTCATCTATCGATGGACATCTGGGCTCTTTCCATAGTTTGGCTATTATGGACATTGCTGCTGTGAACATTGGGCTGCAGGTGCCTCTTCAGATCACTACATTTGTATCTTTGGAGTAAATACCCAGGACAGCAATTGCTGGGTCATAGAGTACCTCTATTTTCAACTTCTTGAGGAACCTCCATACTATTTTCCAGAGTGGCTGTACCAGCTTGCATTCCTACCAACAGTGTAGGAGAGTTCCCCTTTCTCTGCATCCTCACCAACATCTGTTGTTTCCTGAGTGGTTAATTTTTGTCATTCTGACTGGTGTGAGGTGGTACCTCATTGTGGTTTTGATTTGTATTTCCCTGATGCCAAGGGACGTTGAGGATTTTTTCATGTGTCTGTTGGCCATTTGAATGTCTTCTGTGGAGAAATGTCTGTTCATGTCTTCTGCCCATTTCTTGATTGGATTATTTGTTCCCTGGATGTTGAGTTTGATAAGTTCTTTATAGATTTTTGGATACTAGCCTTTATCTGACATGTCATTTGCAAATATCTTCTCCCATTCTGTCAGTTGTCTTTTGGTTTTGTCAACTGTTGTGTGCAAAAGTTTTTTATCTTGATGAAGTCCCAATAGTTCATTTTTGCCCTTGTTTCCCTTGCATTTGGAGACATGTCTAGCAAGAAGTTGCTGTGGCTGAGGTCGAAGAGATTGCTGCCTGTGTTCTCCTTGAGGATTCTGATGGATGCCTGTCTCACATTAAGGTCTTTCATCCATTTTGAGTCTATTTTTATGTATGAAAACCATCCCTTTAAATATTGGAAACAGAATGGTGTGGTACAAAGAGCTGAAGACAAAGGGTGCTGGCTCCATTCTGCAACTCTTCATTTGGCAAGCCAATTAGCCTCTCCAAATACCCATTTAACCATCTCTAGAAGATATACATGATTAGAATATCAATTGCACAGGGTTGTTGACAAGATTAAATGAGATGTTATATGTAATAAGCATTGAAAAGTTGTAAAGTGGACAGAAATGATTTCTTATTGTTGTCGATGGTTCAGAGTAAATGCCAATTGTGCACTAGATGTCTATTTATGACATATGAAAACTGAAAATATGAAAGAAATTTATACAAATACATGTTTTGTTTTGTTTGCCTTTTGTTCTCCTTGAGGATTTTGATGGACTCCTGTTTCACATTCAGGTCTTTCAACCATTTTGAGTCTATTTTTGTGTACGGTGTAAGGAAATGGTCCAATTTCATTCTTCTGCATGTGGCGGTCCCATTTTCCCAGCACCATTTGTTGAAGAGACTATCTTTTTTCCATTGGATATTCTTTCCTGCTTTGTCGAAGATTAGTTGACCGTAGAGTTGAGGGTCCATTTCTGGGTTCTTTGTTCTGTTCCACTGATCTATGTATCTTTGTGCCAGTACCATCCTGTCTTGATGATGACAGCTTTGTATTAGAACTTGAAGTCTGGAATTGTGATGCCACCAGTTTTGGTTTTCTTTTTCAGTATTCCTTTGGTTATTCAGGGTCTTTTCTTGTTCTATACAAATCTTAGGATTGTTTGTTCCAGCTCTGTGAAAAAAGCTGCATTGACTGTATAGATTGCTCTAGGTAGCATAGACATTTTAACAGTATTTGTTCTTCCAATCCATGAGCATGGAATGTTTTTCCATTTATTTGTGTCTTCCTCAATTTCTTTCATGAATGTTCTATAGCTTTGAGTACAGATCCGTTGCCTCTTAGGTTAGGTTTATTCCTAGGGATCTTATGGTTTGTGGTGTAATTGAAAATGGGATCAACTCCTTAATTTCTCTTTTTTCTGTCTCGTTGTTAGTGTATAGAAATGCAACTGATTTCTGTGCATTGATTTTATATTCTCCCACTTGCTGAATTCCTGTATGAGTTCTAGCAATTTTGGGGTGGGGTCTTTTGGGTTTTCCACATAGAGTATCACATCATCTGCAAAGAGTGAGAGTTTGACTTCTTCTTTGTTGATTCAGATGCCTTTTATTTTTTTGTTGTTGTTGTTGTCTGACTGCTGAGGCTAGGACTTCTAGTACTATGTTGAACAACAGCGGTGATAGTGAACATCCCTGCCTTGTTCCTGATCTTAGGGGAAAAGCACTCAGTTTTTCTCCAATAAGAATGATATTCATTGTGAGCTTTTTGTATATGGCTTTTATATTGAGGTATGTTCTCTCTATCCTTACCCTGTGAAGAGTTTTAATCAAGAAAGGATGCTGTACTTTGTCAAATGCTTTTTCTACATCTATTAAGAGGATTGTATGGTTTTTGTCCTTTCTGTTATTAATGTAATGTATCATATTGATTGATTTGTGGATGTTGAACCATGCTTGCAGCACAGGAATAAATCCCACTTGGTCGTGGTGAATAATCCTTCTGATGTGCTGTTGGATCCTATTGGCTAGTGTCTTGGTGAGAATTTTGGCATCCATGTTCATCAAGGATATTGGTCTGTAATTCTTTTTGGTGGGGTCTTTGTCTGGTTTTGGGATCAAGGTAATGCTGGCCTCATAGAATGAGTTTGGAAGTTTTCTTTCCACTTCTATATTTTGAAACAACTTCAGAAGAATAGGTATTAATTCTTCTTTAATTATTTGGTCAAATTCCCCTGGGAAGCCACCTGGCCCTGGACTATTGTTTGCTGAGAGATTTATGATTACTGCTTCAATTTCCTTGCTGGTTATGGGTCTGTTCAGGTTTTCTACTTCTTCCTGTTTCAGTTTTGGTAGTTTTTTTTTTTTTAAGATTTTATTTATTTATTTGACAGAGAGAGAGAGAGAGAGCACAAGTGGGGGAAAGGCAGAGGGAGAAGGAGAAGCAGGCCTCCCACTGAGCAGGGAGCCCGATGTGGGGCTTGATCCCAGGATCCTGGGATTATGACCTGAGCTGAAGGCAGATGCTTAACTGATTGAATCACCCAGGAGCCCAGTTTTGGTAGTTTATACATCTCTAGGAATGCGTCCATTTTTTCCAGATTGCCTAATTTGTTGGCATATTATTGCTCATAATACGTTCTTATAATTGTATTTCTTTAGTGTTGGTTGTGATCTCTTCCCCTTCATTCATGATGTTATTTATTTGGATCCTTTCTCTTTTCTTTTTTATAAATTCTGCCATGGGTTTATCATTCTTATTAATTCTTCCAAAGAACCAGCTCCTTGTTTCGTTGATCTGTTCTACCATTTTTTGGTTTCTATTTCATTGATTTCTGTTCTAATTTTTACTAATTCTCTTCTCCTGCTGCATTTAGGCTTTATTTGCTCTTTGTTCTCCAGGTCCTTTAGGTGTAAGGTTAGGTTGTATATTTGAGAACTTTCTTATTTCTTAGGACCACCTTTGCTGCATCCCAAAGGTTTTCAACAGTTGTGTTTTCATTTTCATTTGTTTCCATGAATTTTTTTAAATTCTTCTTTATTATCCTGGTTGACCATTCATTCTTTGTAGGATGCTCTTTAGCTTCCATGTATTTGAGTTCTTCCAAATTTCCTCTTATGATTGAGTTCAGTTTTCAAAGCATTGTGGTCTGAAAATATGCAGGGAATGATCCCAATCTTTTGGTACTGGTTGAGACCTCATTTGTGACCCAGTATGAGTCTATTCTAGAGAATGTTCCATGTGCACTTGAGAAGAATGTGTATTCTATTGCTTTAGGATGGAATGTTCTTTTTTCTTTTTTAAGATTTTATTTATTTATTTTTGTGTGTGAGAGAGAGAGAGAGAGAGAGCATGCACGTGCATGCACGAGAGAGAGAGAGAGAGCAAGCGGGGGAGAGGGGCAGAGGGAGAAGCAAACTCCCTGCTGGGCAGGGAGCCCAATGAGGGACTCCATCCCAGGACCCTGAGATCATGACCTGAGCTGAAGGCAGGCGGTTAACCAACTTAGTGACCTAGGCGCCCCTAGGATGGAATGTTCTTGATTATATCTGTGAAGTCCATCTGGTTCAGTGTGTCATTCAGAGCCCTTGTTTCCTCTGTTGATCTTCTGCTTAGATGATCTGTCCATTGAAGTGAGTGGGATGTTAAAGTCTCCTACTATTATTGTATATTATCAATGTGTTTCTTTAATTTTATTATTAATTGATTTATATAATTGGCTTTTCCCATGTTAAGGGCATTAATATTTACAATTGTTAGATCCTCTTGTTGGATAGACCCTTTAATTATGATATAGTGTCCTTCCTCATCCCTTATTACAGTCTTCGGTTAAAAATTTAATTTGTCTCACATAATGATTGCCACCCCAGCTTTCTTTTGATGTCCATTAGCATGATAAATGGTTTTCCACCCCCTCACTTTCAATCTGGAGGTGTCTTTGGGTCTAAAATGATTCTTTTTTTTAAGATTTTTAAATTTTATTTATTTGACGGAGAGAGAGACAGCAAGACACAAGCAGGAAGAGTGGGAAAGGGAGAAGCAGGTTTCCCACCAAGCAGGGAGCCTGATGCAGGGCTTGATCCCAGGACCCTGGGATCATGACCTGAGCGAAAGGCAGACGCTTAATGACTGAGCCACCCAGCCATCCAGCCACCCCTAAAATGATTCTTTTGCAGACAGCATATTAATGGGTCTTGCTTTTTTATTCAGTCTGATGCCCTGTGCTTTTGATTGAGGCATTTAGCCCATTTACATTCAGAGTAACTATTGAAAGATGCGAATTTAGTGCCATTGTATTACCTGTAAAGTCACTGTTTCTGTATATTGTCTCAGTTCTTTTCTGGTCTGTTACCTTTGGGCTGTCTCTTCACTTAAAGGATCCCCTTTAGTATTTCTTGCAGGGTTGATTTAGTGATCACAAACTCTTTTAGTTTCTGTTTGTCCTGGAACGTTTTTGTCTCTCCTTCTATTCTGATTGACAGCCTTGCCAGGTAAACTATCCTTGGCTGCATATTTTTCTCATTTAGCACCCTGAATATATCATGCCAGTCTCCTTTCTGGCCTGTCAGGTCTCTGTGGATAGGTGTGCTGCCAATATCATGTTTCTACCCTTGTAGGTTACAGACCTTTTGTCCCAAGCTGCTTTCAGGATTTTCTCTTTGTCTATGAGATCACTATTATATGTCGAGGTGTTAACCTATTTTTATTGATTTTGAGGGGGGTTCTCTATGCCTACTGGACTTGAATGCCTATTTCCTTTCCCAGATTAGAGATGTTCCTTGCTATAATTTGCTCTAATATACCTTCTGCCTCTCTCTCTCTCTCCTCTTCCTCTGGGATCCCAATTATTCTAATATTGTTTCATCTTATGGTATCACTTATCTCTCAAATTCTCCCCCTCATGATCCAGTAGTTGTTTATCTCTCTTTTTCTCAGCTTCTTTATTCTCCATCACTTGGTCTTCTATATCATTAATTCTCTTTTCTGCCTCATGTATCCTAGCAGTTAGAGCTTCCATTTTTTATTGCATCTCACTAATAGCCTTTTTTATTTTGACTTGATTAGATTTTAGTTCTTTTATTTCTCCAGAAAGGGATTCTCTAGTGTCTTTTCTGTTTTTTTCAAGCCCAGCTGGTATCTTTATAATCGTTATTCTGAACTCTAGTTCTGACATCTTACTTATGTCCATACTGATTAGGTCCCTGGCAGTTGGTACTGCCTCTTGGTCTCTTTTTTGAGGTGAGTTTTTCCATCTTGTCATTCTGTCCAGAAAAGAATAGATGAACAAAGAACAAAATACTAAAATGGCAACAATGACCCCAGAGAAATATACACTAAACAAATCAGAAGAGGGCCAAAACAGAAATAAATAAATAAATAAATAAATAAATAAATAAAGAGAGAGAGAGAGAGAGAGAGAGTATAATCAGACAGGTGAACAGAACAGAGCAATACACTATATCCTGGGTGTATTTTGGTCTGCTTGTTAGAAGAAACTACATCCAAAAATTAAGAAAGAAAAACTTATATGTATACAAAAACAAAATTAATTACACTGAAAGGATAGAATGTAACTGTGAAGATGAAAATTAAAAAAGACTTTAACAAAAAAAGGAAAGAAGAAGAATAAGAAAAAAAAGAGAGAGAGAATATGATCAAACAGGTGAAGAGCACAGAGCAATACACTAGACTCTGGGTGTACTTTGGTCTGTTTGTTAGAAGAAACTGCATCCCAAAACTGTAAGGAAAGAAAAACTTATATAAGTTTTATATGATGAAAATAAAGAGTGCAATTTTAGTATATATGTATATATATATAATTAATTTAAATACAATAAAAGGATAGAATTTAAGTATAAAAATTAAGAATTTAAAAGATTTTTTAAGTTGATAAAATAAGAAATTGGTTGAAAAAGGAAAGAGAAAAAATTAGAATTGAAAAAACTAAAGAATCGTGGGGAAAAAAAACATGAATTCTATATACCAATTTCCCCCTAGCACTGGAGTTGTTCAGTTCTGTGTGACCCAGTAAATTTGGTCTTGGCCAGATGTTCTTGCTTATCTTCTGGGGAGGGGCCTGTTGCTCTGATTCTCAAGTGTCTTTGCCCGTTCAGAACTGTACCGCCCTCGCCAGGGGCCCAGGCTAAGTAATCTGCTCCCCATTGGTCTATGTGGCTTTTGTTCCCTGAAGGCTTTCCCCTCAGCTTTAGAGGATGAGAATGAAAATGGTGGCCTCCCAAACTCTGGCAAAAGCTCGGGGCCCCGCTCCTCAGTGCGCCCCCAGAGAGAAGCAGTCTATCACTCCCGTCTCCCTGGTCTCCATCAGCACTCCGTGCTCACCCAGCCTGTGACCGAGCGTTTGCATATCAGGCACACAACCCCATTTCAAGTCTCCAAAGCCACTCCTGACAAGTGAGGAAGCGGGGGTCTCCTCAGTTCTGCTGCTTGCTGGGCCCCTGTGCGGAGAGTGGTCGCCTGATCGCCCCACAGTTTGCAGTATATGGCAACCCTGAGCTGGGAGCCCACTCCTGGTCTCACTGATTCCCGCCGGCTTCCTGGCTCTGATGCCTGGGAGCTCTGCCATACTCAGGCACCCTGGAGGATCCTGAGACCACACCGTCCCACCTCGGGTTCCTCCCCCACTTAGCCACCTGAGCACCTTTCAGACAGGGACATCCCTCACCAGAGCAGACTTCTAAAAGTTCCGATTTTGCACTCCATTGCTCTATCACTTGCTGGTGGCAGCTTACAGAGACCCCCTCCCCCACCCTTTATCTTCCCATATATCACCTGGGATTCACTTCTCTGCACTTCCTACCTTGCAGAAAGAGATTGCTTGTCTATTTGTAGAGTTGCAGCTATTCTTTTCTTAGGTCTCCGGTTGAGTTTGCAGGTGTTTAGAATGGTTTGACGGTTATCTAGCTAAATTCCTGGGACCAGACGAAACTAGGGTCTCCTACTCCTCCACCACCTTGGACCAACCCCTATCTTAATGAAAATAAAGAATGCAATTTTGAAAAAACAAATAGACCTCCATTTACAAGGCAACTCTTTCACTTCCTTTCTACTGTTTTGATTATCACTTGCAAGATTTATCTTATTCCTGTTTTGTTTAAATTTGGAAACTGGAATGTTGACGAGCAGCTGATAAAGCACATATTCCAGACTTGAAAGTTTTAGCTTAGTATCAACTCTTCAGGAAAAGAAAAAGCTAGCAGATTTTCATTTTTCATGAAAATATGGCAATAAAAATACATTTGCAGTTACAAAACAGGTCAAGGTCATTTGCAGCACTCATTAATTCTGCCACTCCTGTGAAAAATGCTAAAAGCAATGCCTACATTTTGCAAACAGAAAAAAAGTTAACAGGTTTCATCTTGCACTGGGTATAAGAGCAAAGCCTATGGTAGAGCCAGAAATAGAACCTGAATGCATTCATGTTCCTTTTTTGATATAGAACAGGACTCAACTCAAGCAGTCTCATTAAAATTGTGCTACAGAAGAAACAGTTCTACCTCTTCACTCAATTTTCCTTAATATAATTAAATGGTTCATTTTGGCTGTGCTTTCAACTGGATACCTTATGCTAATTCATTTAACCAAGTATCATTTACACAGTAATTGCATAGAATACACTGGATGCTAAGCATAATAGGTAGCATGTAATCATTTTAAAGAATTCTTTTAAGAGAAAGCAATATTTGAAATCCAATACAATCAACCATTAGAGGAGAGCAAGCACTGTTGCTTAGGGTCAGCTGGTCAACATTCAACTTCTAATATGGCTGCCTTAATATAATTCTGGATTTTAAAGTGTTCAAAATTAAATCCCACAATCACTGTGAAGGAAAAGCACCTTCAAAGTTGCAGAAATTGAGAATTCCGTGCTGCCATCCTGTGTCCACCATCTGGACACTGCAGCTATGATTTCAGCTTCCTTCCCTAAGTTTGTGCATTTACACACAAGTGTTGGGGTGGAACTTGAGTCAGTGCTGCCACGGTGTTTCAATGCGCTTAGAAACCCTAATATGTCCACCAGCCCTCTATACTACTGGACTGGGAATAGAATAGTTCTCACAAAATCTTAGCAATATGTGGATCCTCAGGAGCAAAATGAGCAATTTCATCATGCCTACTGGACCCCGTGGGTAGCTGAAAGAATTAAATGAGATCATCTACGCAGAGTGATGCAAGCACAGAGCAGGTAGTAAGTGATCAATAAAGGTTAGCGCTTTATATCTTTAACACACTGGCCTGACACATGCCAGCCTTGCAAACAGCAACATTTTATTGGCGTGCGTTTATATAACACATTATCAGTAAGCATCATTTATGGGCTTGTTTAACATGGTCTTCAAGGCCCAGCATGGTCTGGCAGTGACCAGCATCTCCTGCCACGTCCCCCACTGCAGCCCACTCTATATCATGCCTTATCCTGTATCTCTCTTCATGCCCCACCCCTTGGCTTTTGATGCAGAAGTCACAGCAGCCTTCTTGCATTTCCATGAAAGCACTGAGCTCCTTCCTAGAATACCCACTCTGCACATGCACTCCCCTCTCCATGGAACTATCCCCCGGGGTCTTCTCCTTTGCCCCATAAACTCGTCTTCAGTTTTCTGCTTAATCAGAAAGCTGAGTCTTTGACCTCCATTGTAACACTTAATGTTAATTTTGGATTTGTGGTGTGATTCTTGTATTTGTGTCTGTTTTACCCACTAGACTAAAGGTTCCCCCAGGGCAAGGTCCATGTTTGGGGATTTTTTTCTCACTATCTATATCCCTCCAGGTCTACCACAGTGTTTGGCCTATGTTAGGTTCTCAATACATACAGATTCTATAAACGTATAAACATACCCCAGTAGGAGGCTATGACTCTCAAGGACTGAGCATTTCTCTTTTTCTGCTTCATTTCATAATCATTATTCCCCTCACCCCTGGCCTTCACTACACTATGAAAATATACATATTTTACTAGGTTAAAATAGCTTGGGGAAAATAAAATGTAAATTTCAGTTTAAAAAGAGAGGGAAGAAAAGAGATATCAATGAAATAAACATAGCTAGACATGGGGCAGTGAGCCAACATTAGCAAGGAGCAGTATGAGTAGTAGTTAAGCCACTACTGCAGGCCCATTTTAGGGCTGGGAAGAAGGACTGGGAAGCTGAAGGCTTTGAAGACCCCTATCCCATCCCCACCACACTTAATTTTCTTCATGAGTCTCCTCTCACTAGTGACTTCCGCCAGAACTATGCACCCCAGGGCAATGGCCTTTGTCTGTCTGGGTCTCCTCTGCATTATCAAATATGGACCAAAATAGGACCCTACCCATGTGCAGGGTGCCAACCAAGCATCACTCCTTAAAGAGCCTTTTATCATATTTAGTCATTTCTGCAGTGAAATATATTTCAAAAAAAGCCCACTATTAACAGTTATGTTGAGTTTTGTTTCTTTGTTTCTTAGAGGCAGAGGGGATGACTATTCACAGGAATGACTATTTGCTCTCTTCAGTTTTTCAAGTTTTAATAAATACTTATGTTTTTCTCCTTAGCATAAGACATATTGGTTATTTACGTCTTGATTTTTCTTCTCCATTTGAATGCCAGACTAAGGCCTTTGTTTCAACCATTTGAGGATTAGAAAGCTACTCAATGTGAATAAAAATGTGGCATGGGAAAGAACAGCTCAGGATTTTAGGAGGTTGTATGACCCAGAGCTGTGGCCCAGGTGCTGAGCTGGGGAGACGTAACAGCTAAAGCCACGCCAGGAGAGTCCCCGAGGAAGGAATGTTGGCCTGCAGATCCTGAGGGACGCCATTATCTCACCTGGTCCCTCAGGCTCCAAAAATGATGCCCTGCTCAACTGGACTAGTCCCAACAAAGCAGAGCCAAGAGTCCTTGGAGCTGAGACCTTAGGCGCCAATGGCCGGCCCCGCCCCCTTCCACCCCCCTTCCCGACCATTGGCTGCTCTCCCCGCCGCCCCCGCTCCTGCCTTCCCAAGGGTTGGCTGCTCGCCCCGCCCCCTCCTCCCGCCCCGCCCTCCCTCTGGGGGATTGGCCACCCTCGCAACCCACTTTGCGGCCCCGCGCATCTGGCGGGGTCTCGGGGGTCGTGAACCTTTTGTCTCGCCAATTTGGGCGGTGAGTGTGGCTCGGTTCTCAGGTCCCGTGTGGCGGGGAGGGCGCCCGGCCTGCGGCCCCGGCTGGGGCTGCGCTCGCCCCGCGTCCCCTCGAGCTTTGCCCGCCCCGAGCTCCGCTGCTCCCGGCGGCCAGAACGGAGGGGTAGAGCAGTCCTCCGAGGCCCGGGGGGGCGGGCGGCGCAGCTCGTCCCGGGGCCGCGCGAGGCACAGACGCCGCGCCGGGCCGCCCGGAGGCCTCCCCGCGCCCAGGCCCGGGCGCCCTGATAACCTCGCGCTGTGCTCCCGCAGGGCGCCGCCGCGGCTACTTTGTGGCGGGTTCGGGGGGGTTCGGGGCCCGCCCGCCTGCGGCTGCGGGAGCCCGGCCCGACCCGGGGACCCGGGAGTCTGTCGCCGACGTGTGCGGGGCTGCAGCGGCCCGAGCTCTACGCGCAGGTAGGTCCCCGTCCTGGGGTGGAATGCGAGGACCCAGGCCGGGAGCACGTGGCCGGTGACGACCGGGGTTCCCACGTGTTCGGTTGTAAGGGCCCCAAATTGTCTGGCCTTTCCGATAGAGGGAATGCACGTTGCCGGGCTCCCCCCGCACAACAGCTGCTTCCGGTGGGTTTTCAGGAAAGCGCTGAGATCCAGGGGATATTGACGAGGGAGGCGTGCAGAGATCGTAGAGAGAACCCTGTAAAAATCCCAAACGGTCCTTTCCTGTGCCCTTTTAAGGTTGACGGGGTGCCGTAAGAGGCTAAGACAGAAGGGTAAAATAAGTCTCCATAAAACCCAGGGAGGAGATTGTAAAACTCCTCTTTGGATCCTGTCTGGAGTCACAGCTGAACCAGAGGAAAATTTTCTTTCGGTTCAAGCACCCTCCTGATATTTTAACACGGCTCAGAGCACGAGTGATGAAATCAAACTTAACCTTAGCATTGATGGTACATTCAGTGAAAGTGTTGGCATTTGTCACTGAAGGCAGGAACCTACTAGAAAGACATAAAGACTATGAATTGAGAACATCTGAAGGCACCTGCTGACAAAGTTCACAAAGCCTCTGGAGCCAGACTTCACTGGGTAGAAACAACAGATCCAGAATACTCGAAACTGACCCATTTTGAAATAGTTTTTGGTCACCCCATGCCTACTGACATCTCTAAACCTTCCATTCCTGGATTGGGTGAGCATATGGGGCCTTGAGTGAACAACTGAATACGTTGACTAGTTATATATAAGAACCGTTGGAGCACATGATCAACAGGTGAAAAAAACATGGTCTTCACTTACTACTAACAAGCCTTGCCATACCTTTCTCCCAAGAGATGGAGTACACATCAAAGTTTTTAGAAGAAAGTGCATTATCAGCTCACTGGGAAAGGCTTTAGGAAATACTGTTAACCATCTACACTGTTATCAAAATAAAAATCTTCCAGGATTCAGATAAGACACACCCAAGCTAGATCCAGATCATCACCCCTACAACAATTAGAAGGCTGTCCCTATGAGTGACCTCAAATTGAGGATTTCCAGAGCCTACCCAGGCTCCAGAAGCAGATGACACCATGAAGTAGGCAGCTTTGTCCAAAATCTGGAATCAAGAATGTTGTCTTCATTTATTTTCCATTGAAGCCTTTCTCTTTGACCTGGAAAATTCTCTGACCTAGAGATCTTTTTTAAAAGACCCTTCCTCTTTTATTTCCAGAAAGATTGGCTGGAGGTTGCTTGTCCTGAACTATTCTCCCTGTGTTCCTCCACTATGGGCTCCCTTTCAAACAGTGTCTTGCTTCAACTAACCCTTGGTGCTTTTTCAACAATTCTACCACAACCCCATTACCCACTCCCACCACTCTTCCAAACCCTGATGCCTTAGCTATTTATCTGATTGCTGGTTGTATCAACATCTATATAACGCACAGGAACCTGAACTAGTTTTTGTTCCTGCCCATGGAAATACCTGGTGGACCCATTCTGTGTAGTGGATGTAGAAAAGGGAACAGTATCGACAAACAAGAGGACAAAATCACTCTACTTGGCATTAGGAAACTTCTCCAGAAGCTCAAGTTCTCTCATTTACTCAGGTGAAGCTTTTGGAGGGAAATTTTCCTCTTCGCATTCAAAACAAAAATGGCACTGGACCCTTCCTAGGTAACGTACCAAAACAATACTGTAATCAAACACTACGGTTTGATTCCACAGATGGGTCACCTTCAGACCTTCTATAGATGTTGTAAATGAGTCCAAGACTGATTATTATGATGCAGATGTTTGCCTAGTCACTGGACAATATTCCTGGTTTGCAGGCCACACAAGTAGGACCTGGAATAGCTTGGTTTTTCCCCTAGTTGGTCTGCCCAATACCCAAGACTACATATGGGTGGCCCAAAATTCTGGAATGACCTGGTTAGGTAATGACACCCATCTCTGTGGCTGCCAAAATCAAACCAAAAGTCTTCTATACCAGATATTTTGCAAATTGTTTTGCTCTTCCAGGCTGACAGAGGCACATGGTAAGTGGAGATGTGCAGATGCCAACATAACCAAAGATAGAAGTCATGATGGACACCAGATGCCAGCCTGGTGGGTCACACGTTCCACTCCGATCTTGTCCATGGACGACAACTCTGGTGTTTTTATCTTCGGTGGTAATAAGGTATATAAGGCATTCCTACCTAAATGGTCAGGGCGATGTGGACGTGGCTACCTGGCACCTGCCCTCACCAGGTATCCCACTTTAAATGCTAGCCAAATCACAAACGCAGGCTCCTTAATAAACAAAGTAGTGCCCCATAGATGCACCCAACCAGACATCATGGACAGTCCACCCATTTATCACAACACCAATTCAATAAGGACCCCTTCTCCAGGTTTGGGAACGTCGCATCTAGAGGAAACAATTCTAAATATTTCCAAAGTAATAGAACAAGGATTCGCTGCCACAGTGTAGACCTTGGAAGCCCGCCAATCGAGAGTTAGCAGTTTACTCTCTGCACTCCAGAATCACCATCTGGATTTATCTGCTGCTCAGCAAGAAGAACATGTACAATCATTGGCAAACAATGCTGCCTCTATACAACTCAGAAGTCCTGTCTTGTCTGAACCGTGTGAAGGGACATGTCAACAATCTACATCGAACGAGTGAATTACGGTTTAATTGGACTGACCTATTCTCAGGCATGAGAGACCGGTTCAGTGGCCCATGGGGCCCTGTGTTTGGATTTGTTCTTCCCTGCTTATTCATCTTTGTCCTGATCTGTGTTTCCGTTCACAGATCTCTTACCTCCCGAGTTCCAGCCCGAGTCCTCTCTTCACAGCAATACACTGGGCTGCTAGCTCGTGAAACTTCATGTCAGGTTTCAAACAAGGAACTCAGGGGGCTAGCCCCGCCAGGAGGGCATAAAGACCGCTTTAAACTGAGAACATCTGAACAAACAGCAGCCGCGGAAAGGCCCACTTTAAACTTCTCTTTGATGACTAAAGCGGGCCTTTCTGAGAATTCAGCTGTCATAAACCCCTCTCCTAGGGAGCCTTTTGGAAGGGAGGAGCCTGATTTGGTATCAAGACATCCTGAAGAACTGTGTTAAGTCCTCTATCTGCTCCTTCCGTACTTTCCCACTGAAGCCTTAATACCCCATTCCCTATCCCATTAAGCTGGTAGATAAAACCTCATCCCTGGCTGTTCCAGCAGCCGCCCTTTATAGCCTACTCCCACATACATATATAATAAACTTTCCTCCTATTAATCTGCTCATTCACAGGCCCCAACCACTTGAACTTGAGATCCTGTATGTGTAATAACTGAAGACTCTCTTTACTTCCCTTCAGGCGAAAGCTATAAACCATTGAAGCTGGGAGGGTTTGGTGTGCTCTCCTGATCTGTGTGCATTTAATCTCCAGTCTAAAGGAGAAGTTTGCCTGGTGTGAGGTGTAGCCATCTGATTTCCCGTGGGCTGCGGCAGGGAGGGTTGTAGGGACAAGGTAACATTCATTGTGTTGAACACGTCATCTGTCCCGGCCCGTAGTGAGGTCCTTCCATTTATTAAATCCTCCCCATTTGGCAGGTGAATAAACGCAAAGGGTAGATAACTTGCTAAAGATTATATCATTACTAAAAAGAGCAAGATGCAGAACAGGGTGTCTGATGTGCTGCCTTCCATAAAGCAGAGGAAATAATGTGTATATGTCTACATATATGTAGTTACTCGATTTTGCAAACAGACCACTCAGGAAGGATAGATAAGCCAGAAGCTAATGGAAGTGATTACGTTAAGGGGCACGGGCAGTGAGAGTCACACCCCCTTTTTTAAAAGTTGAATATAAACAAACTGATGAACATTTTAGCAAACTGACAACTTACATAGAGAAAATAGTTCTTTCAAGTTTTGCAAAAATAATCCAGTAATTCTGGGTACATCCTTAGAGGTGGGATTATTGCTCATAGTAACTTTGTCAAAAGATTGAAGAAACAGACTACTCCAGTGGTACAGAGCATAATAAAACCTCCTGGGCAGAAGTCCTACATCAGTTGCTTTCCTGTGTATGTTAAACAAAATGCAGCTGAACTCTTGACATTGAACCTGGAGAAGAGATTAAAGTAATCACGCAGCTTTCAGTATTGAGTGTGGTATGTGGATCATATGGTAGATGAGGGATGCAGGGTGCTAAATTAGAGTGGCAGAAGTGTAAAGCCATTGAGGGAAAATGTTAGGAAAAGAAATCTAGATTCACGATAACCTCAATTTTCTTCTATAAAATGGAGGTAAACAGTAAAGGGTGGGTAGGACCAATACTGCTTACTCCTCTTTTTTGGCCATAAAAATTAGTCTTATTAATTGCATTTTGGGAGAAGGTTGATGGCCACTCACCTTGGATTCAGTGCTCATGGTGATTGCTGAAGAGGTTTAAGACAAACTAGATTATCTCTTGTGTGCCTGTTGTCTGTTCCCTGCTAGAATGTAAGCTTCACAAAGACAGGTATATTTGTTGAGTCACAATGAAGAGGATTGCGGTAAAGATGAAAGAATGCAGGTCAAGCCCTCGTGGTTGACCATGGGCATTGCTTAGCTCCATGTAAGATGGGGTTCGCCAATAGACAGTGTGAATCTCTGGCAGATTTGAACTTTTGCATTGACTCTTGTCGGGTATAAATTTGAAAACTTTTGAATAAAATTGATTATTAGATTTGGGAGTTATTGGGGCGCCTGAGTGGCTCAGTTGGTTAAGCATCTGCCTTTGGCTCAGGTCATGATCCCAGGGTCCTGGGATCGAGCCCCACAGTGGGCTCTCTGCTCAGCAGGGAGTCTGCTTCTCCCACTTCCTCTGCCTGCCGGTCCCCCTGCTTGTGCTCGTGTGCTCACTCTCTCTCTCTCTCTCTCTCTCTCTGTCAAATAAATAAATTTTAAAAATCTTAAAAAAATATATATTTGGGAGTTCTCGTCCTGGCTTGCCTTGTTTCCCTTCAAGTATTCAGGTACATCAGACACCTCACGCATACATGCAAATGTATTTATTGAGCCCATTAATTTCACGATGTCAAGTATGAACAAAGTTATGAGGAAAAGTGAAATGAGAGTGCAGTCATTGGAAGGTTAGGAGATGTCTATTGGGAGGATAAGTCTTACCAAATAGCATGAGTGGTTTTGAGATATGTTAAGCCCTACAATATTGGGTTGAAGGATAAGAAGCTTTTCTGCTTCCATATGTAAAGTTTATAGGGGATAGAAAGTCCTAGAAAATAGTTTCAAGTTACTAATGATGGATACAAAGACTTTTTTATATTTGAAACTTAGAGGAAAAATATCTTTGTCATTATTCAACAGAACACAATACATTGGTTGGGAAAGGAGTTTGTTCTTTATTAGCCAGCTCAAAAGGCTCACTGGATGTTTTATCAATTCACTGAATTATTTATCAACATTTACTGCAAGTGAAAGATGCCCCAGATCAAGGGCCATTGTCATCAATTCTTTTAGAATTAAGAGTAATCCTTTGAATGATTGTTAACAATGGTGAGTGATTTGAACATCTTAACCTACAAATTGGATTAAGATGGCTCTTCAAAAGACATTGTTTTTAAGTGTTTTGTCTGCAAATTGATACCATTTTAGAAGTTTTGGTATAATTAGAATGAAAAATATCAAAATTGAAATATTATGCAAATGTTCTGTTTCTCATTTTAACTCACAAAATTGTAGCATTCAACAGTAGATCCTGCCTGTTGCAATTATTACCATGGTCTTTAAATGGTGATTTTCTACTTCTACATTTATTACTTTAAAAATTCTACTGTATGGAAGATTTATTTCAATCATTTTTATCAGTATGGAATCATGGATATACACATTATTCTTTGGCTGTAATGCAGTACTATCATTTCTACTCATGTTCAAATTGCCCCAGCTTTGGCCCCTGAGAGCTCTTTCAAGTTGGCTCCTACATCCTTTTGTCATACACCCAATCCTTTGTTGTCTGTTTAAGACTTCCTTTCTGGAACATCAAGATGCTCCAGCCTCATCTTATATTTTTCCTGCACAGCCTTAGAACCAGTCATTTTCTAAGGAACCATGATTCCTTTTACTGATAATGTTATTTAGAGACGAAAATCAGGGCACAAAATGTGCTCATTGCCACTGCTAGTAGGGTGTCCACATTTGGTGGGCAAAGCTAGGAAATCTGTGTACATGAAGGTACCTATATTTCTATGTCTAGACATAGTAAAATAAATGAGTTCATACTGATTTCCCCAACTCATTTATGATGTGGAGAACAGAGGCAAAAGAAATATAGAAAAAAATTAAACTTCCTCATAATTTACAGCCCATTGATAAGTACTTGGGGCAGGCAGAGTGACCTTCCCCAAGGAATTTAGCTGCTCAATGTTAATACTTTGCTAGAGGTAGAAGACAACCTTAGCTTGAGATTAGCCTGACCTCCAGGTTCCTGTAAAAATCCCTTTGGAAATTTATTTATCTCTACCCCCCCAAGATATATTTTAACAATCATTCTCCAAGCATATGGCCCACTGATATACATCTGAAGAGTCTCATGACTAAGGTTTTACTAGACAGTAATAAATGATCTTTTCCTAACAACAGCTAGCTTCTCAAGGTCCTGGAAACCTTGCTTCCAAATTCCTTAGAGACCATCCCTAACACTCTCTCAACTTGAAAGTGTATAATCAGCCACTCCTCACAACCCCATGCAGCTCTTTTTGTCCAGGGATCCTGACCCTGTGGTGTTACAAAACCACACCTTTTTGTACCAAAGACATCTCAAGAATTCTTTCCTGACCATTCTTTCCTAAACCCCAACTTTTCACATCAATCTAAATATTTTTTTCTGAAACAATGAACTATTTTATCATATATGTATAGGTATATATCTCATAAATGTATAAGCATACAGATACCTCTTTTTTTTATAAAGATTTTATTTATTTATTTGAGACAGAAAGAGAGCACATGAGAAGGGGGAGGGTCAGAGGGAGAAGCAGACTCCCGCTGAGCAGGGAGCCCGATGCGGGACTCGATCCCAGGACTCCAGGACATGACCTGAGCCGAAGGCAGTCACTTAACCAACTGAGCCACCCAGGCGCCCTATACAGATACCTCTTTAAAAGTTGATCCATCATTGAAATCTAGATAATCTAAGTACAAAATGGAAGTGATCAAGAAAACCACCTAAATTACTTAAAAGGAAATAAATTCAGTTACTCACTCAATCCTAATGTTACATAGATGGACTACTGGGAAACAGATACTTTTTATTTTTGATCATGACATTGCGGCTCTATAGAAGATAGAGTATTTAAATGTAGCAATCTTAACCAGAAGTCAGCACTCCTGCAAAGATTATTTCAGGGGAACAGTTGCATTATTACCTTGCAACAATTTTGTAGAATGTGACTTTCAAACCTGAGAGCTGCAAAAGTCAAAGATTAAGAGGATGCCCATTCAACATTAAGAAAAAAATTATGGGATATAGTAATAACAACTGTGGGTAAACACGTATAATAAAAATAATTGTTAAGGAAAGTATGGATGATTTTCTCAATCAACAGATCTTAGCTTATGATAAAATTCAATATTGCTAACATTCTTTTCTCTTACCTTCTCTCCCTCCATTACACTCACCTGGCCAAGTGCCAACGCTGGCTGACTACCCCCCCACCACCACCCATCACCTCACCACTACCCTCACCACCTCCCCACCCCACCCCACCCCCTGCCACCCCAAACCATCCACCTACTCCTGGCTTACACCTGCACCAGAGGCTAGAATCTAATGCCTAAATGAGTTGTCAGGACTCAACTAAGTTCACAATCACAAATCCAAAACTGGCATTTAACATTGCCTAGCAATTCTATAGTTTCTGCTTTCCTGAACACCTATATCATACTTTCTCTTCTCCTCTTTCCTCAGAATAATCTTATACTCTCTTCCCAAACAAATACACATTCCCTTTTGATGACTTTGCCTCATACATCATGGAAAAGTAGAAGAAATTAGACCAAAGGTATCATCTCGCCAACCTACCCTATGTTTACCTACACTTTGCCTTCCCTTTGTTTCTCGATGAAGCGCCCTTGAACCTATCACTGTCTGAACCTCACTTTCTCCCCTCAATCCTCTCCACTGACATTTCTGTCCACCGGGGAGGTTGTCCTCATCAAGGACACTGATGTCCTCCATATTGCCAAGTCAGTGGTCCTGCTAAGTTCTTAACAGATCTCCAAGTGCCATTCTTAGAAGTTGGCCATTTCCTCTTTTCAAACACTCCCTGAATCACACTATAAGGGTTAATTTTATGTGTCAACTTGACTGGGCCATGGGGTAACCAGATATTTGGTCAAACATTATCCGGGGCATTTCTGTGAGCATGTTTTGGAGATTAACATTTAAACCAGTGGCCTGTGTAAAGTAGATTTTTCTCCCTAATGTCAGTGGGCCTTATCCAATCAGTTGAAGGCCTGAAGAGAACAAAACCTGACTCTTCCATGAGCAAGAATTTCTCCTGCCTAACTGCCCTCAAATTGGGACATCAGCTTTTTTCTTGCCTTCAGACTTGAACTGAAATACCAGATCTTCCTGGGTCTGAAGCCTGCTGGCCCTCAGATGGGAACTCCATGATCAGCTCACCTGGTTTTTCTCTAGCCTTTGGACTTCGACTGAAGCTAAACCATCAACCATCCTTGATCTCCAATTTGCCAACTCACTCTGCAGATATTGGGAGATATTGGGGCTTGCTGGGCTCTGTAATCATGTGAGCCAATTCCTATAATAAATCTGTGTGTGTGTGTGTGTATGTGTGTGTGTGTCTCCTATTGGTTAGTTTCTCTGTAGAACCCTAACCAATACATATACTCTCCTGGTTTTTCTCCTGCCCCATTAGGTACCTCTTGACCAAATCCTGCTCTGCTCCATCTCTAAGTGTTGGAGTATTCTGGGTGTGATTCGAGGCCCTCTGTTTCTCCCTGTCTACATAATAACCTCCACTGGTGTCCTCATCCTGGCACTGTGGCTTTAAATAGTGTCTATGTGCCAATGATTCCCAAATCTGTATCTCATACTCTGATTTCTCCACTTAACTCTAAACTCATGTATTCATACTTATTTGTCATCTCTTGCTGGATGTTTCATAGGCATCTCTGTATGGCCAAAACTTAACCCCCAATTCCTTCCCCAAACATTATTCCTTTTCCAGTTTTCTTCCTCACCATGCATAATGACACCATCCACCCAGCTCCTCAAGCCAGAAGTCAGATGGTCTTCCACTACCAGGCACACTGTGGAGATATTGTGAGTTCGGTTCCAGACCACTGCAATAAAGTGGGGAATATTGCAATAAAACAAATCAAATGAGCCCTTCCACCATGTAAGACAGGAGAAGTCAACAGTCCACCTTGTTGCAAGGCCCTCACCCAACCATGCTGGCACCCGGAATGGATGTCCAGCCTCCACAACTCAAAGTACCTGCCCATGAGAACCTGAAAACCTGAACTGAAAAGAAAAAAAATCTGTTTGAAAGGCATCAAAGAACTAACAAACACTGAAAACTTACAGAATTTAAGGTCAAGGAAAACAAAAAACCAAGAGTATCCAGAACACATGTAAAAATAACCAAACCCACAAAGAGTAAGACAATATCACCAAAGGGCAAGAAAAGCAAAACAAAATTAGAAACAACCTGCAGGAAGAGGTGTAGATGGTGCGTTATTAGATACAACCTTTAAAATAACAATGCTTGATATGTTCAAGAAATTAAAAGAGTCATAACTTCAGGAAAGAACATGAAATGAAAAGAAGTTAGATGGAAAGGACAGAATTGAAAAGGTTCTATAACTAAAGCGCTCCATGAGTGGTTTACCATCAAATTTGATACAGATGAAGAGAGACTTCATGAACTGGAGGGTTATTTTCAAAAGGAAGTAGCCAAAGAAAGCATGGATAAACAAGAGTAGAGGCACACATGGACATAATAAGGTCTAACACATTTCACTTCAATCCTAAGAACAGAAAGAGGAAGACTGAAGAGGAACTGACTTTCAAAGAGATAGTGGCTGATAATTTTCCACAACTGGCAAAGTCTCAGAATCAAGAGTCATTCCCAGAAAACAAAAGACAACCACACCTAGGCATTTCACAGTAAAACTGCTCCAAGCCAAAGATAAAAGGGAAAAGATAAAGTCACCAGGGGAAAAGCCATACTACCTTCAAATGAGCAGTAATACAACTTCAAGTGGACTTGTCAAAACAGTGGATGTCAAAAGATAATGAAATAATGTTTAAAAAGTTCTCAAAATAGTTGCCAATCAAAAATTCTATGCCCGCAAAAATGAAAGGTGAATATAGTTTATATAAAGCAAGACTTCATCACAGTAGTCCCATGATATAAACACTGGAGATGTTCCTTGGGCAGAAGGAGAAGAATCCCAGGGATTGTAAAAATGGACACAGAGCAAGGAGAAAGGAACAGATGTAGGGAAATCTAAGTAAATGTTGAGTGTACAAAACAACAACGTCTTCTAGATTTGGAACACACACAGAATTTAAATATTTAAGTTCCTTGCATTATCTGGGAAAAATAACTTATATTAGACCTTGATACATCAAGAACAGAAGTTACTGCCTCTAGAGTAATTAATAAAAGAACAGTAAAAGAACACATAAATACCAAGCTATTAGATGGGGAAAAAAAGAATACAAAATGCTTTATTAACTCCACTCCCAACAACAAACAAGAAAGAAAAAGGAGCAAGATGGATAAAAAATATATTATGATGACAGATTAAAACCCAAACATATCAGTAATTACATTAAGTCTAAACAGAGTAGCTTCAATAAGAGACAGCAATTGTGAGCCTGGTTTTAAGACAAAAACTCAGCTATATGCTGCTCTCAAAAGACAAAAATATAAGCACACAAAAAGCTTGTAAAGAAAAGAGTAAAAAGAAAAAAAGTACCATGCAGAAATATTATCAAAAAGAAAGCTGGGGCAGAGGGAGGGACAGCACCTGGGTGGCTCAGTCAGTGAAGCATCTGCCTTCAGCTGAGATCATGATCTCAGGGTCCTGGGATCGAGTCCCACATCGGGCTCCCTGCTCCCTCTCCCTCTGCAGCTCCCCCTGCTTGTGCCCTCTCTCTTTCTCAAATAAATAAATAAATAAATAAATAAATAAATAATAAAATCTATAAAAAAAAATTAAAAATAAAATTAAAAAAAAACAAATCAAATGAATTTTTTGGTTTCCCAGTGCAAATAAAAGTTATGTTTACACTCTGCTGTGGTCTATTAATTGTGTGTTAAGCATTATGTCTAAAAAAGTGTACATGCCTTCATTTAAAAAATACTTTTTTGCCAAAAAATGCTAACCATCATCTGAGCCTTCTTCAGTGAGTCATCGCTTCTCGGCCTTTTGGCTAAGATCAAGTGAGCTTTCAGTGAGTCATAATCACTGATCACAGATCACCGTAACAAATATAATAATAATGAAAATGTTGAAATATTGAGAGAATTACTAAAATGTGACACAAAGACATGAGGTGAGCAAACGCTGTTGGAAAGATGGCACTGAAAGACATGCTCCACAGAGAACTGCCACAAACCTTTGATTGGTAAAAGCCACGGTAAACCATGCAGCGCAGTAGGGGGAGGTATGCCTGGTTGCTTCCTCTCCCTTCCCCTCTATCGGACACATGCCATCCACCAGCCTGTCAGCAAATTCTCTCAACTGCCACCATATAATCCCAATATCGGTCAGCATCACTCCAGTTCCAGCCACGGAGTCCTCTACCCTGGATTGCTGCAACCCTCCTCACTCTCAGGGTCTAATCTTGTCCGCCCCCCAAAAATTCATTCTTTGTGCTTTAGGCAAAAGAGACTCAAAAAATAAATGAACAATATCACATAATTCCCCTGCTGCAAGTCTCCAAGGGCTTTCTCTCATAATTAGAATAAAATCCAAACTCCGTAAGTGGCCTATAAGCCCTGTGTGATCAGATGCATGAGTCCTCCAAGTTTGTTCTTATCTTGGGATCTTTGCTGTAGCGGGCAGCAGAGGGCTGCCCACATTGCTCACCCTGTCCCCATCTTCATGTAGCTTGAGTTCTTGTCCCTGAGGTCTCAGTTTACATAGTACCTTTGAGAGACTTCCCTTATCTGAGCTCCCCAACTAAAGAAAGACTACTGTCTCTCACTTTGTGGTCTTCTGCTCTCCAGTTCTTCCCTTTCCCTCCAAGATGAATGAAGGATAGTGGGTGCCATCGCCATTAAAGAGCACAGCATTAAAGAGTAGGAATGTTTGAGAATTTTAAAATGATCCTTTTGGGGCGCCTGGGTGGCTCAGTTGGTTAAGCACCTGACTCTTGATTTGGGCTCAGGTCATGATCTCAGGGTCGTGAGACAGAGTCCCCAGTGAGCCATGTCAGGCTCCACACTCAGTGGGTCGTCGCCTTGAGATTCTCCCCCTCCCTCGCCCTCTGCCCCTCCCCCCAACTCATGTGCCCAGGCACTTTCTCTCAAAAAAAAATAAAAATAAAAAATAAAAATGATCCTTTTGTCCTTTTGTAATCCCGTTTGTTTTCTTCAAGTGAAATAATTTCTTAGTGGTTTGCTTATTTACTCATCTCAGCAAACATCTGTTGAGTACATACCATGTGCTAGCGATTGTTCTTAGTCCTGGACACACGACAGTGAATAAGACAGACATGAGGCTTACATTCTATCAGGAGAAGAAAAACAAACAAAAAAATCACACTTTGAAAAAGTAAAAATAAAAAAAGAGGGATGTGATTATGAGTAGCTGCCAGGCTACCTTATAGGCAGCAGGGCAATTAAGTGAAGTCTCTGACGAGCTACTGTTTTGCAGTTATATCAGCATCTTTGCAGACCTTTGCTGGGATTCAGTTTCCTTACTGTAAAATGGGAATAATAATAATAAAATCTATCTCACTGGTGAGATAGTACGAGTTTTGCACGTAAAGTGTCAGAAAATGCCTGTCATACCAAAAAAAACAGTTTATAAATGTTAGTTTTTATTATTACTTTAAACTGGGGTCCCAGATAAGACTTCTTGGAGGAAGAAACATTTAAACTGAGGCCTAAAGGACAAGTAGCACCCAGCCTTGTGGGGATGGGGACCAGGAAGAGGGTTCCAGGCAGAGGAAGCAGCTGGTGCAAAGGTTTGGATGGGGCAGGTCCGGTTCTAAAGCTGGGTGGGAGGTGAGTGATCATGTGCCCTGTAAGCCTGACGAGGGAATGTGAATTTCATTTAAATGCTTTGAAAAAGCAATGATCCTTTGAAAAAGGATCACTCAGCCTGTTTTGCAGAGAATGGAGTTTTGGGAAGGAAAGAGTGAGACCAGCTGGAGGAGGGGCTATGTCAGAGGTCAAGGTAAGAGATTCTGCAGTCAGGACTGGGGGCGGGGTAAGAGAAGTGATGGATTACTTTGTGTCCTGCTTGATTTTTAAACTTCCTGTTCTCTATGGTGCTTTCGTTTTCCATTTTACAGATTTTTTTCTTGTTTTTTTTGTTTTGTTGTTGTTTGAGAGAGAGAGAGAGAGAGAGAGCGGGGGGGGGCAGGGGGAGGGACAGAGGGAGAAAGAGAGAGAAAATCCCAAGCAGGCTCCACACCCAGCATAGAGCCTGATGCAGGGCTCGATCTCAGGACCCTGAGGTCATGACCTGAGCCAAACTCAAGAGTCGGATACTTCACTGACTGAACCACCCAGGAGCCCCCACCTTATAGATCTTTAAAGCTGTACTATATATTCAGATATTCCAGTCCTTTTCTACTGAGTTCTTCAAAGCAGAGAGAAATTGACTTTTCTTCCACAGATGGGTTTCAAAAATTGTTCACTAATAATTCTCCATGAATTAAAGCTTTTTTAAAAAATTTCTTATCTATGTACTACTTACTTTTTAAATTTCTAATCAATTATCAAAATACATTAATTTGTTTTCTTTATCTTTTTGATTTTGAAAAATCTCACACAGCCAGGTTTTCTCTTCCTTTTTTAAATTGGTGGTGTGTCTCTTTCTGGATTCTTATTCACTGAAGTAGAGTTCTACTATCCTACTACTATTCTGAAATTGCTCCATAATAGGTTCTAAAATCTGATAACAGCCCTCCTCTCCTCTTTTGGGTATTCTTTTATATTCTGGTCCATTTATTGTTCCATATGAATTTTAAAAAATACTTACTCTTTATATTTAGCATTCTCCATATATTTAATTGGAATTGCAGGAAAATAAAAAAAAATTACATAACTTATACACAGGCATGCAATTACAAATTAAATAGAGAAAACAGACATAAAAATACTTAGCATCAAGTTTCAGAACTTATTTCTTATATACCTGGTCATCCAATGTTTATTTATTTCCTGTCTCCCTCCATCCCTTCTGCTTATAAACTCACTCTATTTAAGAATATGCTATAGCAGGACACCTGGGGATCGAGTCCCACATCAGGCTCCTTGCTTGGTGGAGAGTCGGCTTCACCCTCTCCCACTCCCCCTGCTTGTGCTTGCGCTCTCTCTCTCTCTCTCTCTGACAAATAAATAAAATCTTAAAAAAAAAAAAAAGAATATGCTATAGCTCTCCATCTATGAGATTCCTTTTTCAAAAGACTTCCAGTGATAAAGTTAAAAGCTAGTACTGCAGCAGGGACTGTTTTAAGCACTTTACACTTTTAACTCATGTAATTTTCCCAACTCTGTGAGGTAGGCACTATTATGATCCAGTGTTACAGACGGAAGAACTTAAAGCACAGAGAGTTAAATAACTTCCCAATTCCTACAGCTACTAAGGGTGGAAGCCAGGATTAGCACAAGGCAGCCTTCTCTCCAGGCCAGTCTCTGAAGCACCACCCAATATGGTTTATAACCACACAAATAAATATATACTACATCTTTGTTGTTTTAAGTATGTTATATCTTTCTGACTGTTAAAAATTAGATCTCTTATTTTTCAGCTCATTATGACTGGTTATACAAGGATCATACCGACTTTTATCTATTTTTATTGCCATTAGCCTATTTTTGTCTCCAGGATATTTTTAAGCTAATTCCTTCAGATTTTCTAGGAATATCACTTGCATCACCTGCAAATAATGGTGCTTTTCCCTTTGTATGTTTAATTGCATTAACATGGAATTTCCAAAGCAATATCAAATCATTGTGTCAGTGGGAATAAATATTTAGGCCTGAAGTTAAAGAGAATGTGTTTTGTTATTGGATCAAATTGCAAATTGAAAGTGTTTTTTTTTAACATATCTGAATATATTTATCTTGTCTCTGAGAGGAGGAAACATTCCCTTAATAATAATAGGTAGATCTGAGATTTCCCTCCCATTTAAACTTAAATTATAAAGTACAATGCTTTGGTTTAACAGATCATGAAAATATAAAAATGACTTTAATTCAGCTAAGTTGGATTTGAAGGCAGAGGAAATCCAAGTGTGATTTAGAGATTGTAGGGCAAGGAAATGAGCTTTAGACGAAACCATGTTTATTAGTGAACTGTTCAGGGCACTAGTTCTCAAGCATGGCTGCACATTGGAATCAACTGGTAAGATTTACAAAAGATACTGATTCCCAGGTCCCATTCCCAGGTAATCTGATACAATTAGTTTGGGGTGCAGTATGGGCATTGGGCATTTTTAAAAGAAACCCAGCTGATTCAAATGTACGAGCAAGTTTTATAAACACTAATTTGGGGGAGACTTTAAACCTATTTCTCCCAGTGTGCAAATTCTGGTTATTAGGTTTGTGTAGGCTACTATAAAATATACCAGTGTGGGGACGCCTGGGTGGCTCAGTTGGTTAAGCATCTACCTTCAGCTCGGGTCATGGTCCCAGGGTCCTGGGATCGAGCCCCACATCGGGCTCCCTGCTCAGCGGGAAGCCTGCTTCTCCCTCTCCCTCTGCCGCTCCCCCTGCTTGTGCTCTCTCTCTCTGACAAATACATAAAATCTTTAAAATAAATAAACAAACAAATAAATAAATAAAACAAGCTTCACTGACTCTTTGGGGAAAAAAATATATATATATATATACCAGTGTGCATACCAACTTTCATAGCAGTATTATTCACAGTAGTGAAAAGATGGAAACAACCCAGTGGCCACTGATGGATGTGAATGGATAAAGAAAATGTGCTGTGTACACACAATGGACTGTTATTCAGCCTGAAAAAGGAACAAAAGTCTGGTAGATACTACAGCGTGCATGGACCTGGAAGACATCTCGCTGAGTGAAATAAGCCAGACACAAAAGGACAAACACCGCATGATTCCAGTTGTATGAAGTTCCTAGAAGAGTCTAATTCATAGAGACAGAAAGTAGAGCAGAGGTTACCAGGGGTTGGGAGGAAAGGGAATGGGGAGTTACTATTTCATGGGTACAGTGTTTCAGTTTGGGAAGAGGAAAAATTTCTGGAAATGGATGGTGGTGATGCTTGTTACAACATGGTGAATGCTCCTGATGCTGAAAACAGTTAAAATGGTCAAATTGTGTGTTATGTATGTTCGACAACAATAAAATAATTCAAACAAAAACAATTGCCAGGGGTGGGCTGTGAACCGCTTTTTCCAACTAGGTTTAGAGAGTTACTGTGAAGGAATATGGGACAGGGTGGTTTTGTAATTGCCTTAATAGAGTTTGTCTGGTAGTGGTTTTTTCCCCTTGCCATTTTCGAAGAAGGTTGCTCTTGTCCTTTCCTCACGACTGGCTGTCATAAAAGCTCCCCGCGTGTGCAGACGGGTAGAGATACAAAGCTGCCATCAGCAGTGCCATGCTGGGAAGCCTATGGTATGGGGCCTTTGGGAGCAAGGATCAGACATGTGCCTCCTTCACCCTCACACCTTTGATGTGCTCCTGCCTGGAACGCACATGGACACACCCGACAAAACTGAGACACCAAAATCACCGTTGTCATCAAGTGACACTTACCGAGAGAGGTCTAATTTGTATCTGACTTGCTAATGCTTCTGGTGTTCCGAAGAGGAAGATAAATTGAATGGAAGCATCTCTGTTTGGTATCAGTTTTCATGACGTAAATGAGGCCATTTAAAAACTGTCTCAACTGCAAGAAATGGATCACAATATCAGAGAAAGGCTTTGAGTTACAGTTGTTGTGATTATCTGCTTTAGCAGAACATAGGTAAGCTTTCTCAGCTTGGTTTTCCTAAGCAAAAGAATTGTATCATAAATTCATATTGGATACAAGTAGCAAATTGCTCATATTTAGAATTTTTCTCAATTTTGAAAGATGTAGAGGCTAGGAGATCTGTCACATACACTTGCTCCCCAAGCAGAGGATTCTAGAACTGCACGTCTAGAAGCATGCTCCTGGAATACAGCCAGCCCACTGTGTGTATGAAGTTCCTAGGACCATTGTCACAAATGACCACAAACTTGGTGGCTTAAAACAACACATGTTTATTGTCTTACAGTTTGAAATCAGTTTCACTGGGATGACATTAAGGTGTCTCCGGGCCCACACTTCTTTTGTAGGCTCTAGGGAATAACCTATTTCTTTCTTTCTTTTTTTTTTTTTTAAGATTTTATTTATTTACTTGACTGAGAGGGGAGAGAGAAAGAGACAGAGAGAGAACACACAAGCGGGGGGAGCAAGAGAAGCAGACTTCCCGCCAAGCAGGGAGCCCAACATGGGGCTCGAGCCCAGGGTGGTCACGACCTGAGCTGAAGGCAGATGCTTAACCGACTGAGCCACCCAGATGCCCCAGGAACAACCCATTTCTTTGCTTTTTTCCGCTTCCAGAGGTTCATTCCATCCCTCCCTCCTCCGTCTTCAAAGCCAGCAGTGTATCCTTAGCTGTAGCACTGCTTTCTTCTTTTTTTTTTTAAAGATTTTATTTATTTATTCATGAGAGACAGAGAGAGAGAGAGGCAGAGGGAAAAGTAGGCTCCCAAGGAGGAGGGAGCCCGATGCGGGACTCGATCCCAGGACCCTGGGATCATGACCTGAGCTGAAAGCGGACGCTTAACCATCTGAGCCACCCAGGCGCCCAGCACTGCTTTCTTCTGTTCTGCCGTCCAATCACTCTCGGTTTCCTTCTTATAAGGACACCTGTAATTACATCTACAGTCCACTCAGGTAGTCTCGGGTAATTTCTCCATCTCGAGATCTTTAGTTTAATCACATCTGCAATATAGGTTAAAATTCACAGGTTCTGGAGATTAGGATGTGGATATACTTGGATATACTATACCATTATTCAAGCTACCATACTGAGGAACTGTATTTGAAGTAGAAGGAAATTTGAATTTAAATAACCATGTGGCTAGTGGCTACCATTTTGGATGGTAGAGACACAGAAGATTCTCAAATTCGCAGGAGGTTCTATAGACCGCACTGCTTTAGTGTTGTCTAAAAGCCAATACCAGTTATAAAATAAATAAGTCACAGAGATGGAAAGTACAGCATAGGGAATTTAGTCACTAATATTGTAATAATGTTAATAACATTGTATGGGGACAGATGGTAAGTACACTTATCACCGTGAGCCCCGTGTAATGTATAGAATTGTTGAATCACTATATCGTGCACCTGAAACTAACATAACATTGAATGTCAACTATACTTAAATAATAAAAAAGATTTTTAAAGCTCCTCATGACTAAAAAGAAAAGAAAAGGCCAAAAGCAGATGCTTCGTTTTATAGCCATCTTGAGTTTATTGTTTGGTTAGTGGGCAAAACAAAAAAAAAAAAACAAAAAAAAAAAAAAAACTACATAAATTTGTCTTTTAGAGATTTGGAACACATCATCCCATAGATAGAATGAGGAAAACTCCTAGTGATTCTTCACCATCGGGCAAAGATTTGATGAGTATTTTTGATGGGCCAGGCACTGAACTCCGAAAGTAGTTCACAATCTACAATGTAACGGATACATACATATAGTGATAGCAGGAAGCAGGGCGAGCATGAGATCAGAAACTGATCCTAGTGAAGTCCAGGAAGGAATTCTGGAGGATGTAAAACTGAAGTTAAGAGATGGCCAAGCCAAGAAGGATGAGAAAGAACACAGGCAGAGACAAAGGGGTAAGAAAGATATTATCAGGAGAGGGAGAAGCATGCGCAGAGGAAAGAGGGTAAGAGAGGGCACTGAGAGTAGAGCTATATGATTGAACTATGTGGACTCAGGAGGGGCAAAGCAGAAAAAAAGGCGGGGGCCGAATCTTGATGGGCAGAGTATGCCATGATAAGGGGTTTGGACTTTATCCCAAGTGTCCATTAGGACTTGTTTGAATGCAGATGACAGAGGGACAGTATGAGTGCCTAAAACAAGGCATATGTCTATCTATATCTGCACCAAGGCTGATGGGGAAGTTGTGCTCCTTAAAGCCCTCGGGGTGGGTGGCAGATTCCTGCCACCTCATTTCTTTGCCATCGCTAGTATATTCATTTGCTAAGGCTGCCATAACAAGGTACTATAAACTGAGTGGCTTAAACAACAGAAATTTAGTATCTCATAGTTCTGGTGGCCAGACATCCAAGATGAAGGAGTTGAGAGGCTTTGTTTCTTCTGAGGACTGTAAGGATAAATCTGTCCCAGGCCTCTCCCACAGCTTCTGGTAGGTTTCTAGAAATCTTTGGCATTTCTTGTTTTGTAGAAGCATCTCTGCCTTCACCTTGATGTTCATATAGTGTTCTCCCTGTGTGTGTGTCTCTGGGTCCAAATTTCTCTTTTTCATAAGGACACCAGTCAAATTA
Source organism: Callorhinus ursinus (assembly GCF_003265705.2). Taxonomy (NCBI): domain Eukaryota; kingdom Metazoa; phylum Chordata; class Mammalia; order Carnivora; family Otariidae; genus Callorhinus; species Callorhinus ursinus. Next base: position 41,247,976 of record NW_027397066.1, on the reverse strand, counting down.
GGGCTTCCTCTACTTCAGTATCACCTCATCTTAACCAATTTACTTCTGCAATGACCCTATAAGATCACATTCCAAATAAGGTCACATTCTAAGATACTGGAGGTTAGGACTTCAACATATAAATTTTGGGGGCAGAGGGTGGACAGAATTCAACCCATAACACCTAGGATGTGGTCTTTATCCTTATGGCCCAAGACAGCACTAGAGACCCAGCCACCACATTCACATTCAGAGTCTCCTTAAAGGGCCCATCCTTGCAGGTCCTTCTTCCACATGGACTCAGACGTTTGCTCTGAAGGTGCTAACAGATTCTGGTTCTGAGGTGATCATTGGAGCGTTGTACTCCAAAAGAGGGCACTGACCACTTGTTAGCAATGCCTCCTTCTTAGACATAGAGTCAGACAAAAACCTGGCTGAAGAATGAGGACAGGGAGAGGGAAGGTTTTTGCTTTCCCCGATCATTCTAGAAGGACTTTGGGAAGAATAAGGGATTTCAGTACACATTCACAAGACCAAGTTGCTGGGCAATGTGGCTCATTTCCCACAGGTTGGCTTCATGTACCTCACTTTCCCTTTTGCAGTGTCTGTTCTCCTGTAGGTTGTGGTCACCCTGTGTTTATCTCCTTTACTAGACAAGATGTTCCTTGAGAGGAAACAAAGCCCCTTTGAGGTCTGATGGGTCTCACAGAGATGGGAGGGAGGTTGGGGATTCAAAGCTTAAATCTCAGCTCTGGCACTTATTAGCTGCAGAAACTTGATCCCCCCCCAAAAAAACTTTAGCTTTATCACTTGAAAAAATGAGATAACAATAGTTACCTTGTAGTGTTGTTGTGATTATTAAAAATAACAAGTGCAAATGTGTGGGCTACAGTAGATGCTCAATGGTAAGTATTATCTATGATTTGTCCTAGAGTCTCTCCAGTGCCCAGCTCAGGGCACCTTGCAGAGTAAGGGCCTCAATAAATATTCATTGCCCCAGTGGAAATTTTTTTTTAAAGATTTTATTTATTTATTTGAGATAGAGCGAGAGTGAGAGAGAGCACAAGCAGGGGGAGTGGCAGGCAGAGGGAGAAGCAGGCTCCCCACTGAGCGGGGAGTCCGACGCGGGGCTCGATCACAGGACTCCAAAATCATGACCTGAGCCGAAGGCAGATGCTCAACCGACTGAGCCACCCAGGCGCTCCACCCCAGTGGAAATTTAGACCACAACTAAAGCCCTGTGCTATATACTCAGGTCTGGAAACTGATGATAAATTAAAATAGGTACTATAAAACACAAGACATTAGAAAAGAAACAGTTATCAAATCAAGTATGCAGGGGAGAAATACACATATCTAATGTAAAAAGTAACACCTGAAGTACATAATATGTATCATTTGTATCATATGTATCATTTTATGGCCCAAGACTTCAATGTCTCTGATGGAATAAACCGGACAAAATGATCTGAGGAATTCCTTACACACCAGAGCAAATCTGACTCAGCCTTCTGACCGCGGGTCTGCGGGTCTGAGGGCAAACTCTCTCAAACACAGCTAGTGATAGCCCAGGAAAGCCCTCTAAAAGAGACTTTGGTGTGAACATGGACCAGGACAGATTATAAATTCCATGTATTGGTCCTACAGCAGGAATCTTTTCAGATGATTTGGGGCTGCATATTTTATGGTGTCTGATCATAGGAAATGACTCCCGAAGCATTAAGCTCTCCCACACCTGAAATAATATTTTCATTGCTAACCGTGCAAGGTCAAAAGAACTGGGTGTCTTACCTATGTGTGGGAAGGCGTGTTTTGAATTTCTAAAACGGATTTTACACAGATATTTTTGAAGAGCAGCCCAGCAATAAACTGAAGTTGGCCTGTAGCTATGATATGAAGTATCTGGTATTGGCCTCTAGATGTCTTCTAAAGCAGAGCTGTCAACAGAACTTCCTGTGAGGATGGAAATGTTCTCTATCTGTGCTAATTTGGTGGTCACTAGCTACATGGCTATTTCGATTCAAATTGAATGAAATTAAAAATTCGGTTCAGTGATGCACTATCAAGGATTATTATAAAACAAATAGCAATGAAGACTGTGGTATTGATGCAAAGTAGACAAAACCAGTCTATCAAACAGAATAGAGTTGGGAACTAGGTCTACACATATATGGCCACCTGATTTATGACCACTGCAAATGGGGGAAATGATCTTTTAAATTAACATATTGGATTAATTGGATATCCACATGGGAAAAAGGCATCTGGGTCCACTTCTATATCTCACCATTTACAACAATCAATTCCAAATGGATTACTGTTCTAAATGGAGCAAATTAGAATAGTAAAACTTTTAGAGGAAAACAGAAGAGAAATGTTAATAACCTGGAGTAAGCAGAGACTTCTTACATCAGGAACACTCGCCATAAAAATTGACACATTGGAATATTAAAATTAAGATCTTTTTTTTCCTCAAAGGACTTCATTCATTAAAAAATGAAAAGAAACCCAGAATGGGAAAAGATATTTGCCACATATAGACCTGACAAAAGATGCATGTAAAAAAATCCGCTTATAATACATAAACAGACTGAGCTTTATTTGTCCAGTGGCATATGACTCAGCAATAAAAAGAAGTAGATTGCTGACACATGCAAAAGCATAGAATCATAAATATAGTACGCTGAATGGAAAGCAGGCTTGCACAAAAGAGTACATACTGTATAATTCCAGGAATACGAAATTTTGCAACACATAAAGCTAGACAGTGGAGAACAAATTAGAATGGGGGTAGCTCCCAGAAAAGTGGAAATGAAGATTGACTGGGAGGAGGCATAGAACTCAAGACTCATGTGCTCAAAACTCAGCAGATGTACAATGAAGATTTGTGGATTTAATTTTGTTGAAGTTGTACATCAAAAGAAATCTTAGACATTGAATTTCAGTTAGTGATATACAGGCTAAATTACAGGACATGTACTGCTATCTGTAATTTACTTTGAAATGCAACAATATTAAGATGGATAAAGGAAAGGTTAGAAATGTAACAAAGCAAGTTTTATAAAATGTTATTCATAGACTCTATATGGGTAGGTTTATGTGTGGTTTACTATAAAATTCTTTAAACTTTGCTAAATATTTGGGGCACCTGGGTGGCTCAGTCCGTTAAGCGTCCAACTCTTGGTTTCAGCTCAGGTCATGATCTCATGGTTTTGGGGCTCAGCTGTGGGATTGAGCCCCGGATGGAGCCCGGATTGAGACCCAAATGGAGCCCCGGGTCCAGCCCCATGTAGGGCTCTGCACTCAATGTGGAGTCCGCTTCAGATTCTTTCTCCCTCTTCCTCGCGCCTCCCTGCGCTCACACACACACACTCTCTCTAAAATAAATGAGTAAAATTAAAAAAAAAAAACTATGCTAAATATTTGAAAATTATTATAATCAAATGTTAGGAAAAATACAAATAAAAAAACACTCAGCTCACAAAAATGTGCAAAACTTTAACAGACACTTCATAAAGTTATTTCTGAACAACTAATAAACATGTGAAAAGGTGCTCGACTTCATTAATCATCAGGGAGAGGCGAATTAAAATCACACAAGACACACTTATCACCCACCAAAATGACCAAAATGAAAAAAGATGGAAAATACCAAGTATTGATGAGAATATGGAACAACCAGAACTGTCTTATTTTGCTGATAGGAGTGTAACTGGCACACTTTGGAAAACTATAATAAAATATCCAAATTTAAACATGGCACAACCTATGACCCAACAATTCCATTTCTAGGTAGATATCCAAGAGAAATGCATTCATCTTTCATCTTGTTCATTAAAAGATCTCTATTACAATGTTCATGACAATATTTTTAATAGGTCTAAAATATACACTGTTTCAATGTCTATCAACAATTGACTGGATAAATAAAATGTGGTGTATTCACATGGTGGAATGCAATACAGCATCCTCATGAACAAGCTGTAAATGGAGTCAACATACGGATGAACCTAATGAACATAACAGTGAGTTAAAGAAACTAGACATAAGAGAGTATGTGCTATAATGGTCCCATTCATCATGTACAAACACAAGGCTGCTACTCTACTTACTACTTAGAAATCTAAGGATAGTGGATAAGGCTGGGGTGGGAGGGAAGTCCCTAGTGATTGGAAGGAAACACTTTTGGGATGCTGGTTGTGTTCTGTTTCTTGACCTGGTTGCTGGTATGATCCATTTGTGGAATTTCATTTATGATTTGTGTACTTATCTGTAAGTATGTAAAATTTCAATAAAAAGCAGCTTCTGCCAGAAGCTATGGGCAATACGGGGCCATTTGATTTGCCATTTGAGAGACTTGAGAAGGATTAGACAGACAGGATTAGATTTGCTTTAGAAAGATTAATCCTTGGCTTTGTAGAGGATAGCAAGGAGAGGAGCTAAGGGGTGTGTTTGTGGAAGTAATCCAGGCAAGCGATTACGAAGGCCTGAATTAAAGTAGGGCAATAGGGCTGACAAGGACAGAGTATAGTTGATATTTAGAGAAGAAACAGAACTTGGACAAGTCACTAAATCCCTCTGTGCCTCCTTTCCTCACTTGAAAAATGGAAGTAACAGTAGCTACTTTATTGGGGCTATTTTGATGACTTAATGATTTGTTCCAAATCAAACAAACAGCAAAAAGTCAATGCTCATTGCATACTATGCAGAGCAAGATATAATGTATTCAGATTAGGAAGCTTTAAGGGAAACATCTTAATTTGGCAAGGTCCACGCAACCCTGCCTTCTTTCAAGCACAGGTAAAATCACCTCCCTGCCTAAAACTGGGTAGTGTGGAACACAGAGTAAATGGCCACGATTCGGAATACGACAGAACATGTCAGAGCCTGAGCGTGATCGGTTCCTACCGGGCCACGGGGAAGAGCTTAGGGCTGTTTGGGGGCGGGAATTCCAACACCCGGAACCCAGCACCTCCTCCCCTACCCCCTCGGCTCAGAGGCGGGGCCACTGAAGGGGGGCGGGGATCCAGGCCAAGGGGGTGGAGTTGGGGCCAGAAAAGATGCCAATGGGACTCGAGCTTTCCCGTGTTTAACCAATTGAATGCGCTCAGGACCGCCTCCATCCGCTGATTGGCCCAACGCGTCTCCCTGTGTTCTCGCGGTTTGTGGGAGCCTCGCCGCGGTCTCACGAGGGTGCGGGTGTTCGGCGGTGCTCGGTTGGGTGGTCAGGGTCCTCCGACACCTGGAGGCGTCCTCTCGCTCCGGACCACCCTGGAGTCGCCGTGCCCAAGGCAGGGGTGAGGCGCGTCCCGGGCTTTGGGTTCTCGGGCTGGACCTCGCCTGCACCCGCCTTCTCCTCCGCTGGAGCGGAGCCTGGCCGTCTGAGCGGCTCTGCTGTCATTTGGCCCAAGGACCCGGGGGTAGGAAAGCGCGACCTGATTAGATCCTGCCAGGTACTGACGCTCACTCCTCCTGTGTTGTATGCAACTTTGAAGGGAACATTTGGATTAAAAATAGTGAGTGAACTTGTGGTTCTATTGCGAACACACATTTTAGTGCATGCAGTACCTATGGTATACCATGCTTGTAGGGATTAGCCGCTTTACTTAAGTTTGCCAGCCCGGTTTTAGCATGTGCTTATTGTGCTAATTTACGAAGAGTTCACGTGGAGCCACATTTACATTTTGAACTTCGTTTCTAATGCAGACCCTTAAAGCAGCCCTATTCACCTCCTAAAAAGGTAATGCAGATTCCTCCAGTAAGGGAGCATGTCAGTATGCACTGAATTCTTGCACTTGTCAAAAATCACAAAATTATCTTCAAGTACTTTATACTTAATACTAAAAGTCTTAAGCCTGAGTCTGTGTTTTCAGTGAAGGAAAAGCACTGCCAGAAAAGTGGGGGGGGGGGGGAAGCAAAGGAGAATCCAGAAGCAAGTACTTAACCCCTGTAGATGCCTGAATTTTCATGTAGAAGGTGACAAGTGTTGGCGAGGAAATGGAGAGATTGGAACCCTTGTGCATTGCTGGTGGGCATGTAAAATGGTTTAGCTACTATGGAAAACAGTGTGATGGCTTCCTTAAAAAATTAAACACAGAGTTGCCATATGATCCAGCAGTTCCACTTCTCGGTGTATACCCCAGAAAATTGAAAGCAGGGACACAGTTACTTGTACACCCTTGTTCATAGGAACATTATTCCTGATAGCCAAAAGGTGGAAACAGCCCAAATAAATGTAGAGATGAATGGATAAATGAAATGTGGTATATACATGCAATGGAGTATTAGTCAGCCTTAAAAAGGAGTCAGTAATACCTGGTACAACATAGGAGAACCTTGAAAACATGCTAAGTGAAATAAGCCAGAATCAAAGACATATACTATATGATTCCATTTATATGAGGTACTTAGTGTACTCATATTCATAGAGACAAAAAGTAATAGAGGTTACCAGGGTCGGGGGAGGAGAGAATGGGGAGTTACTGTTTAATAGGTACAGAATTTCTGTTTGGGATGATAGAAAAGTTCTGGAAGTGTGATGGTTGCACAACATTGTGAATGTAAGTAATGCCTCTGAATTATACACTTAAAAAATCGTTTATAGTATGTATATTTCACCACACACACAAGAAGCAAAACTCATCAATAAATACAACCTAAAGTTGCAACCAGTCATTGGAAAGCCTTGTTTTAATTCCAGAACCTGCATTGTACACATATAATTTGTGAAAACCTTTTCAAATTTTGATTTGAACACTAAATCAAAGAAATTCATGTTCAAAGCTTACAAGATGCTATTTTCAATGTATGTGTGTTTGTTTTAAACTCTGAATACACTAGGTAGTATGTGTCTAGAACTCCTAGACACCCAACCACATACATTGTTTTCTATAGACTGGAGACAACAGCATCCATTCTCTTGTTATGTATTTGGAAATAAACTATTTTGGCATCTTGCATTTGGCCTCCTTTCCAATCAACATCATTAGAAAAAACACAATTTCAATCTAGCTCTTTCTAAACATACAGCCAAGATGGATGGCAGCTTTCATACTGTTAATTAGGATGGATTTTATCTTACGGGTTTTTTTTGGGGGGGGGGTAGGGAGGGTAAATGCTCTCTGCATATAGTTCCTGTATTTCAGATGTCATTTTCCTAGCCATTCGACAAGTAAGAAAATGCTGATTTATTTTCTCCCCTTTTGTAGATGGGAAAATAGAAGGCATTCAAGCTGAGATGGTATGATGCTGAAACCTTCAGCAACTCCTCCAAAGATCATTTGCACTCTTCTGTTTTAGTTTTGACTAATTTTTCATGTGTGGCTTGTGAAATCAGAGGAGTGATTGTTGCCCGGATATAATACGTTTAGCTGCCCACAACCCTGCTTTCAGGGTTGCCAGCTAACTTTGAGTAGATGTGATTAGAATTATTCTTTTTTCCACCATAAAAACGAGTGACTTACTTAGAGCAATGAGTTCATATTAAGCTTTTTGTAAAGTTAAGTAAATCTGCAAGTGAGACACTTGAGATGTTAACAGTAGTTTATGGTGAAGAAGTAACATCAAGAGCAAGAGTTTTTGACTGGCACAGAAAGTTTAAAGAAGGCAGAGTTGATATCCATGTCGATGCAGGAAGTGGCCGTCCCATTATCCACAGAACACATGAAAACAATGAGAGGGTCAGAAATTTGGTTTGCTCACAAAGCTAATTAACTGTAAGAAAAATGGCCAAAAAGTTAAATTTAGACAAAGAAACAGTCAAACTCATGCTGAAAGAAAACTTGCACATGAGGAAAGTTTCTAGGAGGATTGTATCTCATTCCATTGTGGTTGATGATCCTGCAGAGGCCAAACAAAAACACAGCTGCACATGAACCTGCCACTTGGGTGTATATTCAGGGCACAATCCTACACTTTAGTTTCACTGGTCTTGGAGTACCTTCTGTCTGAATCTAAAGTGAGCTGAGCTTCTTCAGACATGTTCCATTGGCTTTGTAGGTATATGAGTTGAGCAGAGTCAAGCCTGTAGAGTTGAGTGTGACAAAGTAGAGAGCATGGAGCTCAAGGTTTGTTAGGAACCCATCAAACTTACCACAGAACTTAAATTTCTACCTTGTTTCTTCAGGGTGAGCTCATTTCAATAATCAGTAGGTTACCTACAGGCTGGGCAATTCAACACACTTTCAACAGGACACTAGAGATCAATGTTACTCTATATGGAGATATTTCAAAAAAGATAAGAATGGCCATCTTTAGGCAGAGATACTCAGACTTGTAATAATGAGACTTTTGTAGTAGGAAATTGAGCTCAGATGTTGGAAATAGGTATTCAAATCTGTCACAAGAAAGAAACAGACTAGGCTGTAAGGAATAGCTGGCAGTTTCAGTAAAAATACACTCTTCCCTTCCACCCCCCACCCCCCAAATAAGAACCTGAGTTTGGTCAAAAGCCCACAAAACTTTATAGTCTTTACGTAATCTAAATTTCAATGTTTTTAAAAGGTCTTATTTATCTGAGAGAGTGCGCGTGCATAAGTAGGGGGAGCGGCAGGCAGAGGGAGAGGGAAGAGCAGGCCCCCCTGCTGAGCAGGGAGCCTGATGCAGGACTCAATTCCAGAACCCGGGGATCATGACCTGAGCCAAAGGCAGCCACTTAGCCAACCGAGCCAGCCAGGCGCCCCCTAAATCTCAATTTTAAATAGATTTTTATATATAAACTGTTTGGGTCTGGAATTTGGTACAAAGGGTAGACAAATAGAGCTCAGTTTTGTTCCTAACTTCTTTCATCAGGAGAATGAGATGCCGTGCATTGAGAGAGTTTTGGAAGGCATGACTGCAAGTAGCAACACATTAACAACAGGCACAATCTTTTCATCAGCAAGAAGCTGAGTTTTGACCTTCACGTTTTCCATGTGTACTACTGAGTGCGGTGGTCCCATCCTAAGCTTCAGCTCTAATCAGTCATCAAAGGGAAGGCATTACCTTGCATATTCAGCCGGCCACCAATAGCTTTAATTATATTATGGTCAGTCAATTGGCAGTTTTACTGAAACACTAATAAAAAAGCATTGGTTATTCATGTCAGTTGAGATACAGAAGTAATAGGTGAAAAATGATTTTACATAAATTTTGGTAGACCTAGAAAACAATTTCAGGGTTTTTTTGTCCATGAACATTAGCATTTTAGTTTAAGGAGCTAGTTGAATCATGTGCTGTTCCTTTCTGTAAGAAGAAATTTTGAGTTCAAAAGGATGAACTTTCATTCAGAAACTTGTTTTTGCCCCACTTTCCTTCCCAGTCTGCAGTAAGATACGGTCATCATTCAGTACTGGTATGATGCAACTTAGATACATCAAAAGATACATCAAAATTGCTGTGTAGGACTTAAGTCAGAGCCCTGTGGTGGTGTCTCTGAAAAGACTAGTTTTTTTATACTATTAAGGTTTTTTGTTGTTTTAAAAGACTCCCAGATGGGGCGCCCGGGTGACTCAGTTGGTTAAGCGGCTGCCTTCGACTCAGGTCATGATGTCACGGTGCTGGGGTTCAGTTCCGCCGAGAGCCTGCTCCTCCCTCTGCCTGCCACTCGCCCTGCTTGTGCACTCTCTCTCTGTCAAATAAATAAAAAATCCTTAAAAAAAAGACTCCCAGAAATCCAAGTTTTCATTTTGTGGAACATGAGCCAAAACTAATTCTGGTTGTTGTGGAAAATTTGTCTCATTTTAATGGTCTATATTACCTCTGGGACCCTGCTGGCCAAACCTGTGTGACCCACAAGGCAAAAATTATAATTGGAGTAATGGTTTTCATATTGTCTGAATTTGTTTTCATTACTAAAGTTTTACAACTTGATTTTTGGAGGTGCTTTGTACTGTGTAAATGAAATTCACTGAAAGTATACATAAATAAACCATAAATTGATTTTTTAATATTAGTTTTGATCATCTGTGTTGTTTTATGAGGTATTTGCTAATCCTCTGTATTTTAGCCGCATGCTCATTTCTCTCATGATTTAAATCTAAAGTTTAACTTCACTGCCATACCTCTGAAATTTTTTTAAAACTTGACTAATGACTAGATAAGATCTACCCCTTCCCACACACCCGTAAGGCACTAATAAAAACAGTGTAAGAGGCAATGTGGTGGGCTACAGCTCCAGCTATATTTGTGATCTTAAGCTTTCCATCTGTATTAGTTACCAGAGGCTGCTAGGCTCTGTAACAAATTACTACAACCTTGGCGGCTTAAAACAACAGAAATTTATTCTCTCTCAATTTTGGAGGCCAGAAATCAGTTTTCCGGGGTCAAATCAAGTGCACTCTCTCAAATCTATTCCTGGAGTCTTCCAGAGCTTCAGGTGGCTGCCAGCTTCCCCTAGCCTGAGTTGTATTGCTCCATAATCTTCAAGGCCAAAATCAAATCTTTCCGATTGTCTTCTCATGGCCTCCTCCCTTGAGCACAGAATCTCCTTCTGCCTCCCTCTTATAAAGACACTTGTGGGGGTGTCTGGGTGGCTCAGGTGGTTAAACACCTGACTCTCAATCTCAGCTCAGGTCTCGATCTCAGTTTTGAGTTCAAGCCCTGCGCTGGGCTTCATGCTGGGCGTAGAGCCTACTTAATAGATTAATTAAATAAAGGCACTTGTGACTAGATCTAGGGCTCAGAGATTATCCAGGATAATCTTCCCATCTTAAGAACCTTGACCTAATCACATCTGCAAAGACCCTTTTCCAAATAAAGTAACACAGGTTTGAAGTTAGGACCTGATTATATTTGGGAGTCATTATTCAGTCTACTATACCATAGGTTTTTTTCTATAAAAAACCACAGAATCTCTGGAACAGTACTGCCAATGAAACTTTCTATAGTAATGGAGATGTTCTGTATCTGTTGTCTAGTACAGTGGCTTCTAGCCAAATGTGACTACTGAGCATCTGAAACGTGGCTAATGCAACTGAGGAGCTGAATTTCTCATTTTATTCAGTTTTGATTTAAACTTAAATGGGGCTGTGACTGATGGCTGTTATATTGGGCAGCACAGTTCTAGTAATCTAGTTTTAAATTCTGGACCCAGGCCCCTTAAAAAAATTTTTTTTTCCATATCGGACTTAAGACTGCTTCCATCTTTCACCTGCTATTGTTTAGTTTAATGGACTTCAAACTTTTTAGCATCAAAACCCTTTCTACAGGGACCCCTGGGTGACTCAGGTAAGCGGCTGCCTTCAGCTCAGGTCGTGATCCCAGGGTTCTAGGATCAAGTCCCACAACGGGCTCCTTGCTCAGTGGAGATCCTGCTTCTCGCTCTGCCTGCTGCTCCCCCTGCTTGTGCTCTCTCTGACAAATAAAATCTTAAAACAAAACTGGAAAACCAAAGTGTAAACTGGGCTGTGCTGGTTGAGGTTTGGCAGTGGGAGAGGGAGGATCCATGGCAGCCGCAGGGTCTCCACCTGTTCACCCAGCCCAGGTTAACTTTTGGGGCCAGGGGCCACCACTAGGACTCGGCGTAGGGGAGCCATTTGAGAGACCAGTGGTTATTCTTGGCAACTGTCTGCCATAACCTTCAGACTTGAACACTTGTAGTTTTACACCTTGAAACAGTAGCTAGAAAAGTCATGTTCTTGGCCCGTTATTACTGGACCACTGTTGATGTAGTGTTTCACGAATTCCTTGTTCTGCCAGAACTTGCTGCAGCCTGTGGAAGCTTTAGGACTCCATTTTTCTTTCCCTTTACCTACTTAGCATTTGAAGTCACCTCATATAGGCATTTTGTTTGACCAACCACCCCCCCCCCCCCCGCCCCCATCCCCCCCCTTGCTAACTAGTTCCAACACTGAGCAAGGAAGCCTCACACGTCTTTACAGTGGAGGACTCTTATCAGTGAATCAGTTGCCAACAGTATACATGGATTTTTGTTCGTTTAGTGACATGTGGCCACAATACCTAGAGCAGTACTTGGCCCATGATACATGCTCTATTTATTGAATGAAAATCAAAGCCAGCATTTTAGTATATAAATACTGAACACCAGCATTGTCATTTTATGACAAGGACCATACAATATTATAAAAAGGGTCCTATAGTACTACCAATGAAATGACATTTACTGAGTGCTTACTATTCACCAGGTAATTACTATGTATAGATTCAACTTAAACTATGATGGTTAGGCAGAAGCTAAGTAACTGGTCTAAGATCACATGGAAGGGTGGGGGCTTGAACCTAGCTTTAGTGTTCTGCTGCTTCTAATAGATGGCTGTAAGCCATTCACTTGAATGCCATATATAATTCAACCCAATATTATTATGAGGCTTAATTATAAATGATACTGCTCCTTGTAGTATACACATGATGGGTTTAGGGCTCAAATACACCAGAATCAATATTACACCGGTTTGATTAGCCCTTAGGAATATGGTGGGAACCAAGGTGGACTTTACTGTAGTAAAGCTGGGGCAGGGCAACCACAAACTAGACTTCTAAATATGACAAGGCTGTTATAGGATGCTAGAGAATTCCAGAACAAGAGCACTTATGGGGGAGGGGGTTAGGGGAGGGATGATAGTGGCCACAGAAAAGTTGGGTAAGAGCAGGAAAGAGTATGGGTGCTAGGGAGCGTTCCTAGGTAAAAGTTACAGCATTCAGAGACCTGGGAGGCCAGAAAGTTACCATTTTACAATAGTGTTAAAATATCCACCTTGGCCCTGTATACAAGGGGTCCTCTTCCCCTTCAGGTCGTTTCTCTGCAGCTTCACTGTGCTTTCCCCCAAACCTTTATACACTTCTCCCTCAGGGCTATTTGTCTTCACTCTGCCTGAAACGTTCTTCACCCAAATGCATACAGACCCATAGCGTCCCTGGTCTTCCCTGGCCAGCCCTCTCTGAGCTCAAGACTCTACTCTCAGCGCATATACATGCGCTTCCTCTTTCCCTTCCCTTTTCTCCCCTCTAGCAATTATGGCCTTCTCACATATTTGCTGAAAAAATCACCGAAAAAAAAGTGACAAGGCAGTGTAATATACAAGTGTAAAATGAAGTTTAGAAAAGACTGGAACAATGTTATGAAATAAGCATCAAGAGTGACTGCAAGGTGAATATTAAATCTTTATTGAAAACTTCTGGAAAATGAGGTATTTGCAGACATTCAGGGCTGGTCAGCATGAACTAGCACATACTAGGCTCTGTTCATCTTGCTTCACTGTCTCGTTTCTTCCCATATGAAAACTTCCCCATCACCTCGAAGATTTTCATATTCTAACAATCTAGCACCCCTGTATGCTTCAAATCCCATCACAGCTCATTATGCTCATTCATCAAAAACACCTAAAATGCCAACAGATGCCCCCTTTGTGCCAAATTTTGGTAACTTCCATAGGTTTGATGTAATTAAATACTATAAAGACCTTATATTCTTAATAGCTCTGCTGTGGTCTCCCCTGACCAAATTGGCCTCATCTGTCTCAATATTACTACAGCTCCACTTGAACATTAAATGCCAAGAGAAGTGACTTTCCAAGAGGTCACATGGCCAGAAAGTTACACAAGGATCCTTGTTCAGGGCTACACATGTGGCGGGACCTTGAGCCAGTACCTAACCTCTTTGTTGCTTCATCTGTAAAACAAGGGAATAGTACCGACCTCAGAGTTGTCAGAACTGAAAGACAAGATGAAGGTAAAACACCTGCTATGCTGCCCGATCACCACCAGCACTGTCCTGCTGCTAAGGCCTGTGAGGGGCACGCTGGACACATGGCTGCTACAAGTTATGGAAGACTATTTGACCTCCTTAGTGTGTACTGTAAACTGTAGAATTGGTATAAGTCAGTAAAAATACCAGCATGAGAATATTCCAGCTTCTGCGGCTTGCACCTGTAGTAGTCAACCTATAAAAAAGAAAAATTTCCGAATGACCTTTCAAGCGGAGAACAATTTTGAGGTATATTCTTTTCAGTTTGTCTCAAAGGATGTCCAGAAAACGCCTTGTGCACATGTGTTCCATCACCTGTGTTTTTTTCCACCTTCAAAGATAAGTATCTCTGAAGGTATCAAAACTAAGGTTAGGTTTAAACTTATCACTGTGCTGGGAACTGTATAAAAATATCACAAAGGGGGTCCTGGGTGGCTCAGTCCCTTAAGCATCTGCCTTGGGCTCAGGTCATGATCCCGGGGTCCTGGGATGGAGCCCTGAGTTGGACTCCCTGCTCAGTGGGGGTCTGCTGCTCCCTCTGCCCCTCCCCCTCCTCCCTCTGCACGTGCTCACCCTCGCTCTCTCGTGCACGTGCTCTCTCAAATAAAATCTTTTAAAAAAAATCACAAAGGTGCTTGAGCAAAAGAAAACTTTCCTCTGGTTCAGCTGTGACTCCAGACAGGATCCAAAGAGGAGTTTTACAATCTCCTCCCTGGGTTTTATGGAGACTTATTTTACCCTTCTGTGTTAGCCTCTTAAGGCACCGCGTCAACCTTAAAAGGGCACAGGAAAGGGCCTTTTGGGATTTTTACAGGGTTCTCTCTACGATCTCTGCACGCCTCCCTCGTCAATATCCCCTGGATCTCAGCGCTTTCCTGAAAACCCACCGGAAGCAGCTGTTGTGCGGGGGGAGCCCGGCAACGTGCATTCCCTCTATCGGAAAGGCCAGACAATTTGGGGCCCCTAGAACCGAACACGTGGGAACCCCGGTCGTCACCGGCCACGTGCTCCCGGCCTGGGTCCTCGCATTCCACCCCAGGACGGGGACCTACCTGCGCGTAGAGCTCGGGCCGCTGCAGCCCCGCACACGTCGGCGACAGACTCCCGGGTCCCCGGGTCGGGCCGGGCTCCCGCAGCCGCAGGCGGGCGGGCCCCGAATCCCCCCGAACCCGCCACAAAGTAGCCGCGGCGGCGCCCTGCGGGAGCACAGCGCGAGGTTATCAGGGCGCCCGGGCCTGGGCGCGGGGAGGCCTCCGGGCGGCCCGGCGCGGCGTCTGTGCCTCGCGCGGCCCCGGGACGAGCTGCGCCGCCCGCCCCCCCGGGCCTCGGAGGACTGCTCTACCCCTCCGTTCTGGCCGCCGGGAGCAGCGGAGCTCGGGGCGGGCAAAGCTCGAGGGGACGCGGGGCGAGCGCAGCCCCAGCCGGGCCCGCAGGCCGGGCGCCCTCCCCGCCGCACCCACCCACACCCACGGCTCACCTCAGCGCGACTCCGGCGGGCGACGCGCGTGCGGCGCAGAGACCCGGACGGCGGCGCGCTGACAAGGGGGCGGTGCGACGGGCAGCCTATCCCCGGCAGCCTCCGGCCGGGGGCGGAGCGGGCCCGGCCATTGGCGCCCGCCGTCCTCGGCCCGCCCAGGTCCTTCGGGCTCTTCCGTGGCTAGAGGACGAGCTAGGCCTGCGCGGAGCATCCTTCTGGGAACCGCCGCAGTCCTGGCGCCTCCCCTTGGCCCTAGTGGTTCTGGTTCTCGCCGGCAAGGTGCCTTCCTCGGGGCCCCTCCTGGGGGCGGGGGGATGGGTCCCGGGTCACTCTAGGGCTGGGCCGCGACCCAGAGATTCCCTTTCCCACAACTAGACCAGTCCGGCATGTGTTTAGAGTCTGACCTGCTGAACCGTCAGCTCAAAGAGAAGCCAGACCTTGTCTCTTTGACCACGCGCACCCAGTGGCCCCTCCTAAATCGGAAAGGACCACTGTTCATTCATTAGCCCAGTTCAGTAAGTCGACCATCATCGGCAGGGGCTTGGGGAGCACCATAAACCTTCCCTAGGTGACAGACTCAAACCTGACAAGTGGAATAAAATCGGAGTATATGCTAAAATGAGAACTTGTATTACAGTCCTAAGAGTTTACCATCTGCTAACAAATTTAGTCTTCAAAGTATCTTTTATCAGACCCACATTTTCTTTTAAAGACTTTCAGAGAGAGAGCATGAGCGGGGAGGAGGGACAGAGGCAGAGGGAGAAGCAGGCTCCCCGCTGAGCAGGGCCCTGGGATCCCAGGCGCCTGGGATCATGACCTGAGCCAAAGGCAGACACTTTACTGACTGGGCCACCCAGGCGTCCCATCAGCCCCACATTTTAAGTGGGGAAACAAACACGCGAAGTAACTTTCCAAGGTGACAGAGTAGCTAGCAAGTGGTGGGTCCAGGATTTCAACCCCAAAAGTCTGAAAGTATAGCCCCCTCAAGACACTATACCACACTGCCTTTCCCCAGGTGTGTGGGGCGGGTAGGGAAAGAAATAGCATTTATATTTGACTGTTTGATCAAGATAGGCCATCTCCCAGGTGGTTGGGGGTCAACAGGCCCAAAGAACATGAAAGCACTTGACCCCTGTTAGGACCCAAAAGCGTAAATGGAATTTAAGGGTGGAGGAGCAGAGTGGCCTGAGATGCGGGTGGATGGGGTCCAGACCAAGCCAGAGGCCCTGGTAGAGTGTGTATTTTATGCTAAGAACAATGCAAAGCCATTTAGGCAGTTTTGGGGAAAGGAAATGATAGGATCTGACGTAGGGTGTGGTTTGGGAGTCATTAAGATGATTTTGCTGAGAAGAAATGGAGTAAATTTTATTAAAAAATCCTGGCAGCCAGCCACTCACTACTTTGTAGATATACATAAGATGAATGTAGAATGGGTTAAAGTGGCAGAGGAAACACCACTTTGCTATCCCTTTACCTTTCTCAGAGTCTTCTAAACATGTCTCTAGTTTTGAATCTGTTCTTGTTATAGTCCCTCTGGAGAGCTGACAGGTGTCCCCTTTCCTTCAGTTATGGCAATGAATGTGGACAAGGTACATGGGAAGAATCTTAGGACAGAGAAGTAAACATCAGCAAAGAGACTAACGTAGAAATTCAACGGCGACCTAGTGGGGTTGGGAGTGGTTGTGCAGAATGCTTTCCTCCCGAACCAAGTGATAAACACTGGAAGAGGTTACAAAAGAATTACAATAGGCGTTCACTTGAACTCAGGAGAAATCCACCTCGGTCTGAACACGTCACACCCCTGGGCAAACGACAACCCAGTTCATTTGAAATGGTAAAAACCATTTGTTTGGAGTAGAGGAAAAATGTCTTCTCAACTATTAAGAAAATAATTAAAATTAATACAGAGGTGATGGAGCAAAATTAACTCATTGTATAACTGCTTTTTGAGTTAAATTCAGGGTAATCTCTATTTGGTATGAAAAATGCTTATAATTCAGTTTAAAGAAAATGGAATCAATTGACCTGATTATTTGAGAGAAATCTGTTCAGCCTGAGAAAATTTAGCTTGACCTAGAGGACCAGGGAGCCAAGTGGAAAAGCACAGGAGACCTGATGGGCAGGTACTGTCTTCATATTTCCCCCAACCCCCGCCTCCGTAAACGGGTACATCTCCCCTGGACCACCATTAAATAAATCCCGGCCCCCGGGCTCCAGGCTCCATTCCTGCTAGCTTCCCTCAGCCTCACAAGCTATCCGTTATCTGGGGGTATTTTTCCCTCTCTGTCTTGTCCCTCGCTTCTCTCTGGCTCTCAGCTTCTCTATGTATATATACTCTATTGCTTTCAACCCGAATAAACTTTCCCTTCATCAAATGTGCCCCCGTCCCTAACAGACCTTCAGGAAGACCATGCCAACATAGGCCTCCATTGTCTCAGTCGGATTCAGCCCTCAGGTCAGCTTTCCTCTTCCCCATTCCCCTGAAACTGCTCTCCGAGGCCACCAGCGACCTCTCAGTGACCAAATCCAGTGCTCTTGATCTTCCCTAGCCTCTCTGTGGCATCGGACATAACTGACCACTCCCTCCTTGATTCCTCCTTCCCTCTGGTTTCTGAGTCTCCACTCATCCCTACTTTTCCTCCTACACCTGTGGCCCTTCCTCTTTTGTCCTCCCCTTTTAAGTGTTGGTTCTGATGACATTCTTTCTCAACTCTCTTCTCTTTTTGCTCCCTACACTCTTGCTGACCAACTTCCCAGGAATGACAATAATAAAAGTCATTTATTGAGCATCAGACACTTTACACATGCCATCCCTAATTCCCAAGACAATTCTGCAAGGCAGATAACAAGACTATTATTAGTAACACTGAATGAGCACTTATGAACAGTCATAGACTTTAGTCTTTTACATAAAAATACTATTATCATCACTTTAGAGATTATAAACTGAGGCCAAGAAAGTCTGAGTGACTATCCCAGACTGCACAACTTACGGCAGAGCTGGGATGCAGTGAAGGACTCCCAGCCTGCCTGCCTTCTCCCACCCCCTCCCCCCTCCCATGCAGAGGCGCTCCCTCAGCCTAAACTGCTCTCTCTCTGGCTTTAAGTACCAAATACCCACAAGTCCTGCACACATCCTCATCTGGAGGACTCAAAATCAGCTCGTCTCAAGCACAGTTCATTCTCTTCTTCCAACCTCACACTTCTCTTCTGTGTCCTCTTGATGAATAACAATTCCTCAGCCCAAATGAGGTCCTCTCTCTGCCTCCTCCTCCCATTCTCAGCATCCTGCCTCCTCACCTCCTTCTATTCAGTCAGTTCTTTCCATAGACCATCCCATGAGTCTTCCCTCTCCTACCCACTCCCTGGTACTTTAGTTCTAGCTCACATCCTCTACTTTCTGGCCCACAGCAGCAGCCTCCACTCAGCCTCCCTGCCTCCATCTTCCCTCCCCTAGTACCCTCCACACTGCTGTCATCTCCACTGGAAATCCTTAAATGGCTCCTCACTGCCACCAGGACCAAGACCAAGTCCTTGTCTATCTTCCTACTTCCTCCCACCCCACACACCGATTATGATCTAGGCCGACTGAACTATTTGTAGTTCCCTGAATGCTCTGGCCAGCACTGTTCTATACAACTCTCTGTCATAATGAAACTGCTCTGTAACGGTGCTGTCCAGTATGGCAGCCCCATGTGGCCAGTCAGTACTTGACATGTGACTAGGACAACGAAGGAACCGATTTTTAATTTTTATTTACCTTTAACTTAAATTGAAATAGTCATATGTGACCGGTAGATACCATATTGCATAGCACAGCAATTTATACCTCAAAGTGTGAGCCAGCAGCATGGACCTCACCTGAAAGCTTGTTAGAAGTAGAGAATCTCAGGCCCCACCCCTGATCTGCTGATTCATAACCTGCGTTTCAACCAAGGTGACTTGCATGCACATTGAAGTTTCAAGAAGCACTGCTCAAAGAGCTCTTTCTTCCTTGCCTTTGCGTGTTCCGATTTCCTTGTCTGGACTGCCTATCACCTCTCCTTTGCTCCCTAACTCCTATTTATCCCTCAAGACTCAGCATCTACAAGCACAACATATTCTTAGTATGATTACCTGGAGGACAGGGTGGATGAGGAGGAGTGAGAAGGAGAAAGAAAATGTCTATGATGAAACCACATGTATCTTGCAATCCCAAGTATCCGTATAACTGTACACTGTATCTATACCCATATATATGCATATATATTATGGTCTCTGTGTCTTCGTGCAAAGATGCTTACTGTCAATGGTGGTTCTCTCAAAGTGGTGGGACTTCATATATTTATTTTCTTTTAAATATTTCTGAATTATCATTGTAAATTCTTTACAATGAATCTATATTATTTATAATCAGAAAATAAAATAATCATCACTTTCATTACAGAAAATAAAAGAAAGCCTCTTTTACCCTTCTGTAAATAGTTGTATGAACATGGTATCAGAACAAAGTAGAGTTGACATTTGAACAATGTGGGGGTTAGAGGCACTGACCCCGGCACAGTCAAAAAGCCACAATAACTTTGGACTCCCCCAAAACTTACCTACTAATAGCCTCCTGTTGACTAGAAGCCTTACCAATAATATTAACAGTCCATTAACATACATTTTGTATGGTATGTGTTTAATACACTGTATTCTTAAAATAAAGCTAGAGAAAAAAGATGTTATTAAGAAAATCGCAAGGAAGAGAAAATAGATTCATAGTATTGTACTATATTTATCAAAAAAAAAAAAATCGCAGCCCTGGGCCATTCAAACCTGTGTTAGTCAAGGGACAACTGTATAACACTTTTCAAAAAGGAGAGCTGACACCTCCCACAGTTAGGGACTCTCACTGAATTAAGGGCCGGGAGCAGCCTGGGCACTGGCCACCACTGCCTGAAATCGGATGAAGAAAACAGCATGATCTCCCTTGTGATGACTTTGGTGCTCTCTCTCATGTCTACGCCGTGTCCCGAAAGACATGATCCTACCACAGTGATGACAGTCTTCTCTCCATCCCCCGTCTGGGTACCTCTCTATGGCTGCAGACTGAAACGGGGGGTCAGGTTAGACTCCTAGGTTAGGGTAGACACCTAGACTCATCAGAGGTAGCTGCAGAGACATTCGGACGCCTTAGATGGCATCTTAGTCGGCCCTCAGGATCAAGGATTTGCTCTCTTAAGAACCGATGTTTTTGTATATTGGCTATTGCGTTCCATTCTTTTCTAAGGTTTGGCAATTTTTTTTCTTCACTGAAGAAAGTGTGACAGTTACCTATAGAGGCTATTTTAAATCCGTGGCAAAATGTGTTCTGCTGAGCTGTGGAATGTAATTTCTGCAAAGACTTAGTGGGCTCAGCTCTGGGCACCAGTGGGCTCCTTCTGTGTAGGGCCACAAAAGCCACCAGTGCAAACACAAAACATTCCACACAGCAGTTCATCTGCAAAAGCAGGGAATAGTGTGAAATTTGGTTAAACAGCAAGGTGAAGAAGGCTTTTTTGGAGAGAGAACTATCTCTTTGGGGTATGATGTAAGCATTCATGCAGTTCTAAAGAAAGCTCAGAACATTTATATTCTTTCTGTTAGAGCAAAGGTGGCTCATCTCAGTGAATGACAGTGTTTTAAATCAGCCTTTTAAACGTGTGCAGTCATATCTATAAGTCTATACCCACCTATCAATCTCCCTGCTGTCAGCACCCATCTGGCCACGTGGTGGGGGCACCAGAGATGTAATGTGACTTGATACCGGGTGCAGCCAGACTTTGGGAGGCCTGAAGCTCAGCTGATTTTAGTGGTCCTTCTTCTGAAAAAGAATGCAAAAACATCTTACTTTTATGAATCTAACAAAAATACGCAACCATGTGAACACACTGTAGAACCCCTCCCAGGCCTGGGACCTAAACTGGACTCTAGTAGCTGCATTATAAACCCACCCGTGCGGCTTGGACACTTGGGGGAAAGGTACGCTCTGGCTCTCCTTCAGTAACATCCCCAGCACTGCGTAGCTAAGGAGAAAATTCCATGTTCATATCACAAAGCCTTCTTGCTGACTCATCAGAATAATGGCCAGCTTTCACCGCACGCCTATTATTATGTGCCAGGCGCTGTTCTAAGTTTTTGACATATATTGCCTCCTTGAAGCCTCACATGAACGCTGAGAAATATCTCATTTTATACATGTAGAAACTGAGACCCCAGACAGGTGATAACTTGCCCCAGAAGATGCACCAGCTGTGTACTGAAACCCAGGGAGAGACAGAAGCTTTTGGAATTCCTGCCACAGTGCTCTTTCTGCCTGACTCTAGGACTGGTGGAAGAGGGCGGGGTCTGGGTCACCATGCTGAGACCCACCATGGGACCCTGGCTCTAGGAAGAGCTTGGTAAGAATGGGCAGGACTATAAGTGACCACATAGGTCACTAGAATATGGACCCAGTTCCCAGAACTGGGCAGAAGGTCTCAGCCAGGTTTGGAGGGCAGGGGTAGAGAAGCTTGGTTTTGAGCCCCAGGAATCTCCCCTATATAGAATGAGATTGGTTTTAGAGACTCAGAAATGATGGTTTTAGAGACTCAGAATGATGGGTTGACCTACAGAAAGGTTCCCTGAGAGCCACAACCTCAAACATAAAAATGGTCGATTGCTAGGGGCACCTGGGTGGCTCAGTCGGTGAGGCATCCGACTCTTGCTTTTGGCTCAGGGTCGTGATCTCAGGGCCGTAAAATCAAGCCCTGTGTTGGGCTCTGAGCTCAGTGGGAGTCGGCTTGGGATTCTCTTCCTCTCCCTCTGCCCCTCCCCCTGCTCTCTCTCTCTCTCTAAATTAAATAAATAAAATCTTTTAAAAAAAGACAAAAATCTATTAAAAAAAAAAAAAGAAGGTCAATTGGCTGCCCTCGCTGAACAGCCACCAAGCTCTCTGGATAAAAATGCTGCTGGGAATGATCAGGCAACAGTCTGATACTGCTTTTCTCCACCCTGTTTGAGATGGAACATATTTCACATGGTCTTTTTTCCCATCTTGCACACAAACACAATAATCTCAGACCATCTCTGAAGCCACTTTTTTTTCCCCAATATAGGAATGTCCTAATGATGCACCGAAGCCCTCTGAGTCTTGCCCTCTTTCCCTTCCTCACATTTTGTGGTAAACCCAGCTCGTTCACAGGTGATAAATGTCAGAAGGGAGCCAGACACCCATGCACAGAGGAAGAAGGAAGTAGTATGTGTTAAAAGTGAAATGGTGTTAACCAAGTATTTGAAAGCAACTCGTAATGTATTTGTTTGTGATATTTTTTTGTATTTGTTTTTGTGTTTGCTTATTTATAATTTATTGTTTATTTATTGTTTATACCCCCATTTTAGTGCAGAGAGGACTTAAATGTAGTCTATAAGAATACATTGCAATGAGTTTTAAGAAGATAGTGAGGAAATTGGAGCACAGGGGCTGGTACACAAAATATAAACCAGGAGGCTCTATACACTTGCTGGAAGAAGGCCAAAAATCTTGCTCTGAGCTGCCTGGCAGTTGATGCAAAAATCAGAAAATAGAAACCAATCAGACGCTCAAGAGAAACACATATTCCTGAAAGAAATTCCTCCATGGATCTTCACAAAGAGGGCGCTGCCACCAACCTCCTCAGTATCAATATCCTGAAAAGAATCTCTCAGATGTTTACATGTCCAAGATTTTTGATGTCCAGGTAGAATGTTTCCTAGTCAATGTTTTTTCCAAATCCTAATTATCATGTGGCAAGAGGGTTATCAGTCAGGCCAGATGACAGTAGAGAAGAATATGGGATTCTGATTTTGAAGCAGATAGGTCACCCTCCCCTGTCATATTGAAATCAGTATTTGAAGACAGATGCCATGCTCCCATAAGAAAGATGTGATAATTTGGGTGAATTCCCTGGTCAAAGATTCAGGATGAAGTGTTTTATATATATATATATGTATAATATTATATAATATGTGTAATATTAAGTTATATACGTGTGTGTGTATACAGTCACATATCTTTAAGGCAAGTAAATGTCTCTAGTAAAAAAAAATGATTATAAGAGTAAAATTCAGTTCTGAAGCAACAGATCACCACAGAAAGTCCTACACAATAAAATGTCGAGCCCCATATATTAGACACAAATGTATTTTGATGTGAAATTAATTTGTTGCTTAAAGTATCAACTGCATATTTAATTAACAATAACTTTATCCTCTTAGAATTTCAAGAGGCTTTTGAGGAGAGACTTTGAATAGGTTTTTTCTTTTTTAAAATGACCGAGGAACTTTGAGCCCAGTGCCTTTCTGTTTTGTCCATTTCATTTCTCTGAATTCAAGGGAAGTATTCAAAATTCTCCTTCGGGCCTTTTCCTGCTGAAAAGCTCAAAACTAAAGACCTACCTCTAATATTTGCCCTTCAATCTCATCCTAACACTTGCAGTGTTTAAGCATACAAACTGAACTGAAATTTTTGGAATCAAAACAAAGGAAGCCAATTTAGAGTTCCTTTTATTCTTAACTTTTATCATGAAAATATCCAACTATGCACAAAGATAAAATTCAACACATCCCTGTGTATTTCTTTTTCAGCCACAACTATCAACCAAAAACATTCAGTTTGCAGACTATTTTGTCAAATTATTTTAAAGAAAACCCAGATATCATATTATCTCACCCCTAAATATTTCAGTATTCATCTCAAAAGAAAGGACATAATCATACCTAATAATGCCAGTATGATTGCTAAGAAAAGAAACAATAATTCCAATCCATATTCAGCTTCTCCCATTGCATAAAATTGTATATTTTACGGTTTGTTTGGATCAAGATCCAAACAAGGTCTACTCACTGTATTTGGTTATATTTCCCATTTCTTTAAGCCTCTTTTAGTCAAGAAAAAAATGCCCCCCCTTTTTTTCCAACACTTTTGTCAAATGACTAAACCCAAACAACTGAGTAACAAGTTTAATGTCCTCTATTCAAGGGAAAAGAGCCCACGGATTGGGGGAGTACAATGCCTCTCAAGCAGTGGGTGTATATTGGGTGTATGTTGGGGTAAGGTTTCTTTAACAGGTGCTTCCTGCATGTACAGGTTGACCTCGGTTTCGATTCGTGACAAGGGCCACACCCCTGGGGTGGCCTCCATTCTGTGAGTCCTGATATGGAAATTAACTTTATCAACTTCAACTTTTCTATTAACAGTGTTTGAGATACAATTCAGATACCATAACATTCACCCTTTTAAGGCACACAATTCAGTCGGTTTTAGTATATTCATAGACTTGGGCAATCATCATCGTTATCTAATTCGAGAGCCTTTTCATCACTCCAAATGAAATTGATCTATTAACAGTCACTCCCCCACCCGCCTCCCCATGTCTTCTGGCAACCACTAATCTACTTCCTGTCCCTATGGATTTGCCTATTTAGGACATTCACATTAATGGAATAACACAACATGTGGTCTTTGGTGTCTGGCTTTTTTTTACTTAGCATAATGTTTTCAAGGCCCAACAGAGAAGAGTAGTGCTATGCAGTGCTGGACTCCTTCATTCCTTTTGATGGCTGAATAATATGGCAT
Source organism: Callorhinus ursinus (assembly GCF_003265705.2). Lineage (NCBI taxonomy): Eukaryota > Metazoa > Chordata > Mammalia > Carnivora > Otariidae > Callorhinus > Callorhinus ursinus. Next base: position 41,223,241 of record NW_027397066.1, on the reverse strand, counting down.
TGATTGGATATACCACATTTTTTAATTTATCAGCTGATGGATATGCCATTGACTTCTTGAAGAAACCAGGCCCAGCTATCTTGCAGAGTGTTCCACATGCTGGCTGAATGCTTTCTCCTGATGCTGGTTCACTTGTTGCTCTATCTGTTTTTCTCATAGACTTGAGAGAAACGCCCATTCTTGAAAACTTGTCTGTCAAATTGTGTGTGGAAGAACCACCTGGCACTCTCGCCTCAGGGGCAGAAATCTAGGCCCTATCAGCAGAGAGTCTGACTTAGTAGAGTTGAGTGGGGGCTCAGAAATCCGTATTTTTAACACACCAGGTGATTTGGCTGCGGGTATTACCAGAACCCATTCTGAGAAACTCTACTGGGTGTCCTTCGAACTTGTCTTCAATGGCACTTGACATTTCACAGGAAAGCCGTAAAAGCAACGGTCGGTCATTGGCTAAGACGTTTTAAAAATAAAATTGGAAATACTATAGAATTACTCAAAACAGCCTAGGTTAATATCCTAGCCGATGTCTGGTGGGTTGGAGATAGGCATTTGAAGGAATCCTGGCCAAGAGAATTGTGTTGTGGGTGTTAATTAGCTACCCTGGAGTGAGGGAAGCTGCCAGATTTAGCTTTAAAGGCAGGGAGAGCAAAATCAAAGGACTGCACAGATCTTTACAGTATTGAGCTCAAAATTTACAAGTGTGCCCAGATCATTAATTAGAGTACTTTTTGATTCAGGAAATTTTAATTCTTAATCTGAAGCCTTTTTTTTTTTTTTTTTGGTGACGGAGAGGAGGGTACACTGTATCTCCTCTAAGGGAACTCTCCTCGTGCTCTAGAAATATGCCACAACAAAGCACAACCATTTTGCTTCAACACTTTTCATTATCTAGTGTATTTTACAACACCAAAAACTCCTGAGTGGGAAGAGTTGTCTTCCCTTAACTCAATGACGAGTTTTCTTTCACTTAATACATGAGTGATGCTTTTAAGGGTCTTTTAATGGTTCTCAAGCAGCCAAAGCAGCAAATGCAGTTCCATTTACCCTGTGTGTCTCATTAAGCTGTAATAGAAGAGGGTAATGTGGCTGAGGAAAAATCACCGCTGCTTTTTTGGGCTGTGAGCAGAAAAAAATGGATTTCTGGAGATGAAAACTGAGTTTTGACTTTCAAATGCCCTTCCAGGGCTGTTTCTAGGGGAATTATCGTTCAAAAGGAATGTTAATTGCCAAGTAATAATAACCTCAGCTTCTTGACTTCTTAGCCTGACTAAGGAGTGAGTGCCTACAGCAAAAGGTATTTTTTTTTTAACTCTTTATTGTGGAAAATTTCAAGCATGCCCCCAAATAGGGAGAAGAATATTGTAAAGCTCCACGTACCCAACATCAAGCTTCAGCAATTAGCCATTTTTTGCCAATCTCCTTTCATCCATCTAAGTGGATTTAGTTTTGCTCAAGCATTTTCAGGGAAATTCCAGACATTGTGTCATTTCACTTGTAAAAATTTCAGTATGCATTTCTAATCAATAAAAACATTTTGAACATAACTATGCCACTACCACACCTAGCAATATTCTTCTTTATCATCTAATACCAGGTCCATACTCAGACTTCCCTGATTGTCTCAGAGCAGTCTTTTTATGGTTAGCTTTTTTTTTCTTTTTAAGAGAGGGAGAGAGGGGTATGCTAGGAGGAGCAGAGGGAGAGGGAGAGAGAGAATCTGAAGCTGTTCACACCCAGCATGGAGCCTGACTCCAAGGGGGCTCGATCTCATGACCCTGAGATCATGACCTAAGCCAAAATCAAGAGTTGGTCGCTTAACCAACTGAACCACCCAGGAGACCTATGGTTAGCTCCTTCTATTCAGAATCCAAACGTGATGGTTATGTCTTTAAGTCTCTTTTATTCTAGAACAATCCTCTTACTCACCTGACCACTGATTTGTTATAGAAATTGGGTCATTTGTCCTGGTAAATGACCTACATTCTGGATTTGTCTTCTTGCTTCCCTTTGGTGTCATTTAACTTGGTTCTTTATTTTCTATAAACAGGCTTGATGAGATTTGAATTGAATGTTGGGGACAAGAAAACTTCATACTTCCTAGTGCATCACATCATGAGGCACATAATGGCATGACTGTGCCATTTTTCTAGGCTTCCTTAGTGGGTCTGGGTGGTGTCCATGTGATCCCTCCATTACAAAGTTAGCCATCATCCTTTACTGAACGTCTTCAGCTTCCACTTATGTTCATTCCTTATATTCTTTATACCATTAATAGCTAAAAATAGTAATTAGAAATTCTTTAAAAATCATTTCTTCTGCATTTGTTAGCTGGACTTCTATAAAGAACAACTTTCCCTGGGGGTGCCTGGGTGGCTCAGTTAAGCATCTGCCTGTGACTCAGGTCATGATCACAGGGTCCAAGGATGGAGCCCCACGCGGGGCTCTGCACTCAGCAGGGAGTCTGCTTCACCCTCTCCTTCTCCCCTTGCTTGTATGCTCTCTCTCTTTTTCAAATAAATTAATAAAATCTTAAAAAAAAAAAAAAAAGAACAACTTTCCCTCAAACACGATTTGGTTATCCCCAGAACAGTTCATACAGGAAAGGCAGGATAAATTCTTTTTCTTTTCCTCTATTTTTCAAATTTCAGAGTAATTCAACCTCCAACAATGATAGGGAGGTTTCATATCATTATGAATCCAGGACGTTTATGTTTTACATTTCATCAAAAGTAAGTTTTTAAATTGTTGCTGGAGATGGAATCGTGAAATGTTGGCACGAGGCTTCTGAGATAGCAAATTTCCTAAGGTATAGCCGTGGGCCAAACATTCATCAGAATCCCCTGGAACATTGGTTAACACATAAATTCCTGGATTCCTACCAAGACTTATGGGGTCAAGTCTTTGGGAATAAGCCCTGGAATCTGCATGCCTAAGAAACTCCCTCCAGGGATTTCTTGAGCAGCTATGGAATTGATAGCCTTTTGGGACCACCTCATCAGAGCTCCGGGACAAAGTATCAAGTGGTACATATCTAAGCAGTTACTCCAAATAAGAGCATGAAATTAACCAATGACAATTCAAGAGAAGGGAGGGTGGGTAAACTAGGTCCTTCAAGGGGCGCCTGGGTGGCTCAGTTGGTTAAGCGTCCACCTTGGGCTCAGGTCATGATCTCAGGGTCCTGGGATTGAGCCCCACGTGGGGTTCCCTGCTTAGCGGGGAGTCTGCTTCTCCCTCTCCCTCTGCCTGCTGCTCCCCCTGCTTTCTCTCTCTCTCTCCCTCTCTGTCAAATAAATAAATAAAATCTTTTAAAAACCAACCAACAAACACCTAGGTCCTTCAAGAGGGGCCCAGCAGATGAGAGTCACAGTATATACACTGCGAGCCTCCCGTGCTATACCGTGGTTGAGACAACCTAGGTTCTGACGACTCCTTGTTATTAGAATCCTGGGAAACGTTTACAACCCCAAATCCTGTACCGTGTGGTTCAACATGGCATTGAACTAATTTCTCCTGTGGATTCCCATGGACCAGTGCTGTTCACATCCACAGTCTCAGATCCTACACAGCTGCGGTTCACTGGGCCCCAGAGACTCCCACTGCATGATTTGTGTCATCTGATCAGGTAATATGGTTCCCATTCCATTAGGACATGGAGGGCCACTCGTATTTTAAGTCTCAATTGGCACTGTTCTCATACATTCTATTTTTGAATTGCTCATCTCCTCTAGGGAACTCACTTTCAGTATTTTATTAAAGCCCCCTAATGCCTGACATTTTAAGCCAAACATTTATTTAGTTGGTTTTCCATAAAAATGATGATCCATTTTTGTAATTTCATTTGCCTTTATTTATGGAGTTTTAAAGAGCATTGTAGAATGCACTGACATACAGGGGGAAAAATATAGATGCCTGAAAGAAGAAACAAACTTGCCTATCTGTCGATTGAATCTTTTTTGCAGATGAGAGAAAGTCAGAGCCCATCACTCAGCATTTTTCTGCCCATGAACTTGGGAAGAGAGAATGGGAATCAGGATCCTAGAGCCTAACAAATCCCAGATCTCTCTGAATGAAGGAAATCCCCAGCGTATGCCAGCGAAGCTCTGTGTTGTGCCAGTATCCAGCCAACGGAAAGGGCGTGGCAGGGGCCACGGTTGAGCAATCAGGCAGGGAACCAGATGTGGAGATTCTTCCAGTTGTTGCTGTGTCTGGAATTGTTGCCTCCAGGCAGAGACCTGGGCTTGAGGCCATTTGATTAGGGCAGGGGTCATAAACTCCACTGCCTGTGGGGGCCAGGAAGGTAGCATAAAGGAGTGAAGAGGCCAGGATAGGAGACTGGTGAGTGAGGGAGACTGGTCTCCACTGAAGCAGGTTACACCATTCAGTCTCTTCTGGCTGGGGCCAGGAATGTGGACCCTGAATGGCGAGAGCTTTTGACATTTCAAGAGAAGCCAACAACCTGAATTTGTATGCGAACTCACTAGATTTCAAATGTTGGCATTAATTCGAATGGATTTTAAACATAGCAGATAATTAAACTAAATATGTCTGTGGACCACCACTTTGGGGCTTTTGATTTAGGGGATACTGCACTGTAAATTAATGCCACAATGAAACAGAAAGAACTTTTATTCCCCAGATCAAGGTGAGTAAAAGTTAAGAGTCTACAGCCAGTTTGCTGATGCCATTAGCAGAGACTCAAGCCATAAACCTGACAGGGATAAGTTAGCTATATTCTGGCCACTAGCCAGGGGCTAGAGGTTTGCAGTTGGGTGCCATTTGTCCAGAAGCTCTGGATGGATGCATATGGATCAGTGCAGAGTCAGAACTCAAAGTTCACACTCTGTTGATTACGGGTCAGTGGTGACATCTTCCTACAAGAAAGCTATCACATTATGGAGCTAGCCCCCCTTCTCGAATCCTCATAGGAAAACAGAGCTGAGTACTTATGTGGATTGCTTTATGAAAACTCGAACGCTTGACATGCAGGAAAAGAAGGTAGTGGGAATTTACACAGACTGCTTTTGTCTTTCTGAAGAGTGATAGCCAGATAACATGTTCTGCTGGGATTAGATTTCAATGTCAACTTGTCTTCTAATTAATGAGAGAGAGAGAGCATGGCTATATAATTACGGAATATGGACTGTTCAAAAGAAACAACAGGTTCAAAATGGAGTCACTTATGTTAAGCTCCAAAAGACTTAATACCTTAATACCTACTGCAGTTTTGGCCTCTCCAATGAGTGGAATTTTAAACTCCTCAGTCTGGAATTTCCTGATCAGCACTAGTGAAGTAATCTGCTTAAGACCCTCCTGCTCCTCCCCCTTAGGGAAGGTCACCTTGACTGAAACAATCCTTTTTTTGTTGTTGTTTCTTTTTCAAATAACTCTCTTGTCCTGCCCTCGTGCATATCCAAGTGCTCCATTTTCTCTAGTCCCTTGGAACATCCTTCTATGGGATGCTGCCCTGGTTCGTGAAACATCGAATAGATCCAGTGGGATCATTTAATTTACTCAGTTGAATTTTTGTTCTTTAACAGATTTGGTGGCAGTGGTGAATTGAAGAGAACTTCTGACAGCTTTGGGAACGAGAAACACATGAGGCGTGGCACACATGAACCCCTGGGGTTCTCATCCTGTTCCCAAGGGCTCTTGGTAAGTTCTCAGTTCTGAGCTCCTTTCTCTTTGCTTTGAGCTCCTGATCTGACTTTCCACACTTCCCTGTTTGATTGGAAACCCCAGCCCTTGGTTCCATCCCCAGATCCCACACTGAGAACTGCTGGTGGCAGCTGTCCGGAATCAGTCTGCAGTACTTTGGGGTCTGCTGGTTCAAATCTTTCCCCAGTCCCCAGATTCCATACAGTGTTTGTGGTTACTGACCAAAGTTGGACTGGGTCCAGGGTCAGACTGGGTCCAGTTTGGGCTAGACGGGGTCCAGTGGAAGGTCTCAGGTGAATATTACAAAGGGCTAGTTGCTAATGGGAATCTCAGAAGTCAAAAAAGTTGATGGGCACAAATGGAGCATTTAAAAGGTGTTAGAGCATGCACCATCTCAAGAAGACTCCCATGATAGGCCCTCTTCGGTATTGGTTTGGCTCCAGGAAGTCCAAAGACCTAGCTAAATTAAGAAATGCGATCCTTTAGATCCAAAGAGTTGAGCACCCCACCTCCCGGCACTCCTGCTAATTTTATGTTTAAGAACTATAGTCCGGGGGCGCCTGGGTGCCTCAGTTGGTTAAGTGTCTGCCTTCCACTGGGGTCATGATCCCAGAGTCCTGGGATTGAGTCCCACATCCGGCCCCTGCTCGGCGGGGAGTCTGCTTCTCCCTCTCCCTCTGCCCCTCCCCCTTCTCGTGTACGCACTCTCTCAAATAAATAAATAAAATCTTAAAAAATAAAATACTACAGTTCAGGAAGCTGTACATATCTAGCAAAATGGCAAATATTTACTGAAAATAACCTATTATTACAATGGTCATTAGGGGAATGTTCCGATTAGGCAAGATTACTCTTGAGAGCAATGGATCCAAAGTTGAACACACAGAATGGGATGCCTACTTTGATTGGTGGGCAGAAACTTTCAAAAGGCTTTAAGATTCCAATATAGCTTCATTAAAAGACTTGTTACAAAAGACTAATAAAAAATTAAAGACGTAAGAAGTACCTGAAACAAAAAAATAGTAAGACGGACGTGACCCCTACCGCTCCCCCCGCCCCTGTCCTTTGTCTTTTTTTGAGTCCCCACATTTTACTAATGGTCTGTCTGAACTGCCCTTCCATTCTGAAGAGACCATGAGACAGTTTCCTTTTAAAATAAAACTTTGAGGTTGCAGGTGAACCTCCTCAGGTATCCTTTACACCTTGGCCAAGGCCAAAACTAAGGGCCATAGTTAAAGAATGCCCTACACCTAGGGAGGAACCCAAACATTTTTTGAAGAATTTAGAGTCATTATCAGGGTCTGCGACCCCAGGCTAACCTGTTCTCTGTCAGCTTGTATAGATGTTGGTACGATCTGGTGAAGCCCAAAACTGGATGCAGGAAGCAAGATGGCAAACCCCCAAAGATGATATTCGAGATCCTTGGCCTTCAACATCTCAGGAACCAGCAAAAGCTCACAAAATCGCAGCCAAACTTTTATATAAGCCACTCCTAGAGTCTTCCTTGCCTGTCCTTATTGCTCTATTATACAAACTTGCAAACAAAAAAAAGATGACTCTCTAGCAGACTTTAAAGCCTGTGTGTAGTCCTTTCTCTATGACATTTGGGGTTCCACGCAATAAATAAGGTCACCCAGCCTGCTCTGGCTGCCCTCTTTGTACATGGATTATCTCCCGAGATTAGTGGATCAATAAAAAGGCAGAAAATAGGATGGGAGGCCACTAGTCTGACTGAACTCGTGACTATAGCTGAGCATTTTGAAAGGACCCTGGAGCAAGATTGCAAACAAAAATCTGCCAAGCTATTAGCTTTACAGCTCCAAGGGCAGAGACCCAAAGCAACACCTGGGCCTCCAGCCCTGCACCCTCCTAGGGGTCCACTAGCAAAACGCTGGTCCAAAGATCAAGGTCACAGCTCTCATCAACTGGGGCACTGGAAAAGAGATTGTCCTAGGCAAATTCTTCTTTTTTAAAATTTTATTTTAAAGATTTTATTCATTTATTTGAAAGAGAGAGAGAGAGGATGAGCACAGAGAGAGAGAGTTAGAGGGAGAAGTAGACTCCCTGCTGAGCAGAGAGCCTGACTCGGAACTCGATCCCAGGACCCCGAGACCATGACCTGAGCCAAAGGCAGATAGATGCTCAATTGACTAAGCCACCCAGGTGCTCAGCAAATTCTTTTTTTTTTTTTTTAAGATTTTATTTATTTATTTGACAGAGAGAGACACAGTGAGAGAGGGAACATAAGCAGTGGGAATGGGAAAGGGAGAAGCAGGCTTCCCGCCAAGCAGGGGAGCTCGATGCAGGGCTTGATCCCAGGACCCTGGGATCATGACCGGAGCTGAAGGCAGATGCTTAACGACTGAGCCACCCAGTCTCCCCCCAGGCAAATTCTTCTTAAATGCCCTCAGACTTGCCTGCAAAGGAGAGCCCCTCACACAGCTGAAGGGACTCTGAGGGCTTCTCTGCTAGACTATTACCAGAAACTCCCTTAAATAGCCAAGGGGAAAAACTAAAGTGAAAATTAATGGGAAACCTTGGCACATTTTAATAGATACCGGAGTTATACTTTCTACTTTAAACCCCACCCTCAAGATGACAAATCCCTCAAAGTAAAAAGGTAGTTTCCATCGTTGGGGGTAGAGGGTGTCTGATAAAGTTCAGAGAGAATTTTTATCTCTACCAGTACAAATGACTCAGGCCTTTTACTGAAAAACACTCCTTTTTGTTGTGTCAGTCAGTTCCAGGCAATTAGGTAGGGATCTCCTTTCTGAATTAAAAGGGCTAATTCATTTTGCCTCCAATGGAGCCTTCACCTGAGAATTTCCTGACCAACCTGAACCTGATCTTTTATGTTCCTTAGAGTCTGTCCTTGACAGAGAAGAGGAAGAATTCCAACAACAGTCCCCAAATTTAATGGAGGAGCCCAAAAATCCACGGGCTTCTAATATTTACATTGGACGAATAAGAAGTACAGAACCCATAAAGATTCAGACAGATAAAAGTGACCCTCTCCCTACATTACCTCAATGTCCCTTCAACCCTGAGGCCATACAAGGCCTCATACCCGTACATAGTAGAAGACCTTACTACCCAGGAGGCTAATCATTCCCTGAGCTAGTTCCTATCAATTTTGTCAATCCGGAAACCTGATGGGCAGGGAGGGCAATCTGTTCCAGATTTGAGAGCTATTAATAAGATGGTTATTCCGGTTTCCCAGTCATTCCAAACCCAAACACCCTTATGTCACAAGTTCCACCTGGTGCTCAGGGCACTGCTGTGCACCTCTGTTCAGCGGACACATCACCAGCCAATATCTATTTGCCTTTACCTGAAGCAATCGACACTGTACCTAGATGGTTATGCCTCGATGGGTCACCGAGGCCCCCCCTTATTTCTCTCAAGTAACGTCACTGAGGTTTAAGTACCCTCCAGTTCCCTGGGAAACCGAAACTTTTGTAATATGTAGATGACCTTTTGCTGTGCTTAGTCACAAAAGAGGGGTCCTCTATTTGCTGTAACAATTAGCTGAAAAGGGAGACCAAGTCTCTAAGGCAAAACTACAATGATCTCTAGACATTATTCAGTACCTAAGTCATGAGCGAAGCTCAGAAGCAGTTCAGCTGTCTCCAAAAAGAATTAAGCTAATTCAGGAATTTCTGAGACCTACAAGTGAGGGACGGCTTTGTGGATTTGTTGCAGACTACGGGATCCTAATTTTTCTCTATTAACTTCTCCACTCTGTAAACTTAACTAAAATCTCAGTTCCTGAAAGCTTTGCTTGGAAAGACAAACATAAGCAGATTTTTATAAGACTAAAACAGGTGCTGGAAGAACCACCTGCCTCAGGGCCATCTAACTATTTTAAAACCCTTCACCTTATTTGTGCAGGGCGGGGACAATCAAGCCCTGGGAATGCTCACGCACGAACATGGTAGTAGACGCGCTGATGAGAGCATGCAGTGTGACTCAGTGGCTTGTGCCTAGCCCAGCTGTCTTCATGCTAGGGCCGCAGCTGTGGAGTGAGCCCAAGCATCCGCAGATCTGACCCTAGGAAATGGCATTCATTTGGAAACTTCACACTTTGTCCCAAGTCATCTTCACTCCGAACTGACTCCACATTTCTCTGCAAATAGACTAACTTCCTGAGATCCCTCTGCTTTTACCATCTAATCTACATCTTCAATGTTGCAACACCCTTGATCTGGCTCTCTCACTACCTCTACATGATGAAGGTGAGCCTCCTAGCTGAGGTCGGGAGTTCCATTTCGCGACAACTCATCCTGACTTAGGAGATATCCCTTTAACGAATCATTATCTACTCTGGTTTGTTGACATGTCATACCGTAGAGGTGAAAAAGGAAATTTTCAGGCTGGTTGTTGTTATTACTCAGTATGACCTGCTGGGAAAGGGAAACCTCTCACAAGCTAAATCCACCCAACCAGCAGAGCTTCATGCTTTACCTGAGCGTGCCAGTTACCAGAAACACATACTGTTAATATCGATATAAATAGCTGGGACACCTTTGGAGTCATCTTTGATTTTATTTTATTATTTTATTTTTTTTAAGTTGAATTTTTTTAAAAGATTTTATTTGAGACAGAGAAAGAGAAAGAGAGAACATGAGCAGGGGAAGAGGAGCAGAAGGAGAGGAAGAGCGAGAAGCAGACTCCCCATTGACAAGGGAGCCCGACGTGGAGCTCGATCCCAGGACCCTGGGATCATGACCTGAGCTGAAGGCAGACACTTAACCAACTGAGCCACCCAGGCGCCCCTGGAGTCATCTGTGATTTTAGAATGTTATGGAGACCAATTAGATTTTCTTGCATCCTCTGGGACCTCAATCAAAAATGGGCAAAAAGTAAATGATCTTCTTACTGCCATTCTGCTATTCTTTTAACTTCTGAAATTGCTGTCATCAAAATTAAGGCTCACCCTGAAAGCATGGAGTACCAGGAGATGTCCTGGCTGACTCTCATGCAAAGGCAGAAGCATGAGATTGTGGCGCGTGTGGACGAAGTCCATTCTGCTTCTGCAAAAAAAATGGCTCTTCATGGTCAAATGTTTGCTATTCTGATGTCCTGGTAACATGGCAACAGTCTGCTCCTGAATCAGAGAAATTAAGATGGGTGAACAATGGCTGTAAATGAAACAAACAGCTGGACCTAAACCTAACTCCACTTTTTGGTTTCCGTATTCCTTCCCCCACCTTAGGACATTTAAGATGACCCAAATTATAAGTAGATATTGGTAGGGACTCTTCTATAAAATTGCAAAAACAGTCTACCAGCCATATCTGACCTGCCATGGCCACAATCCTGGCAAACTATTTTTGTCCTGAGAAGCCTCAGATCTCCTCCCTCTGGACCCTCTGAATGCCTGCAGCTGGACTTCATTCAGCTACCACTTGGTACGGGTTATCAATATGTTCTTGTTATCATATGCGTTTTCCAGTTGCGCTGAAGACCTCCCCTGTCACAAGGCTGATGTCCTCACAGTAGCCAAGAAAGTGTTGGGAAATGTGTTTCCCACTTGGGGTATGCCTTCTATAATCTCCAGTGATCAAGGTACCCACTTCACTGGCAAATCATATGAGCCTTAACAAACACCTTGCAAACCTCTTGGGATTACCACTGTCCCTATCACCCTTCAATCATCAGGTAAGGTTGAGAGAACTAGAGAGATCCTTAAACTTAAAATGTCTAAACTTGCAGACACCACTGGATTTCCATGGCCCACAGTACTGTCTTTGGTCTTGCTGACTGTTCACAGTACTCCCTTTGGGAAAGTCACTCTATACAAGATAGTTGCTGGTAGATCAACGTCTATCGGTGTATAATCTTCTGCTGAAGTTATACAACTTTCATGCTAGGATGTCCAGCTACAGTAAGTCTTATGCTTATGTCTTCTGTTTAAGCATATCATCAGCAGATTAAAGAAGCTTTTCTGAATCCCATTTCAAGGGATCCTGTTGGTCACAGTCTAAAGCCTGATAACCGGGTCTTCTGGAAGTGTCATCAGAGGAGGACAGCCTCATTGTGCCTCATGGGAAGGGACCTTCCCAAGTGCTCCTGAACACACTCTACTGCAAAACTAGAACACACTGAGCCTTGGGTACATATCTCACTGATAAAGAAGGCTCCACCTGACATCTGGCCCTAGGCAGATGATACAGAACTACAAATTGAATTGACAAGGAAGAGAAGTGGCTGACATCAAAGTAGACTGCCTTCACCCAAGATGCTGGACGAAGACCTCATACTTAAATTAAACATGAAACCCTTTCTCCTTTTTCTTTTCTTTACTCTGGCATTGGCCTGGAGAGATAATGCCCTCATTGTATCCCTAGCTAAGTTTGGGGGCGGTGGTGGTTAACTCTCAGATCACTGGATTTGTCATGATGCAAGAGATCCTCCCCAGGACCAACTTCTCTTTGAATCTCAATGTCAATCCTCCCCTCCCCCCACCCCATCCCCCACTTAGAAGTATGTACCCAGTTAGACACACTTACCTATGTGAATCTTAGCACATTTGGACCCTTCTGTTCCCATGATTATCTAGACCAGATCCGTCCCCACTCACTGAGACAGCTCGGCAGCAGCACTTACCTTTATAAGGCACTCAAGATGACTTTTTATTTCAGGTTTGGAGATTCCCTTCCTATATATGCTAAAACCCTGACTGACCCCGGGTTTAGGAGTAAATACAAATGAGAATATGATTAGAAACTTCTCCTGAACTCTTGGAGACCCTGCAGATTCTGTTGTTAAGACACTAGCTGCCCAGCAAAGATCCTCAGATTCTCTGGCCAAAGCGTTCTGAGTAAGGAAGTATCTGAGCTGTGGCCAACAGAACCTGCTGTACCTGAATTAACACTTCTGGGGAAGCTGCAACTCAGTTATGTAAGCGTTCCGAGAAAGCCACTTGGCTTAAAAGGGTGACTTCTTCAATGGGGTCATTCTTTGGTTCGGTCTTGGGGACCATGGCTCTGAAGCGCACTCCAAATGTTGGGCATTATCCTGCTTATAGTTACAGTAACCCCCCTGGTGTGCTGTATTCTCCTAAGAGCTTTAAATGCACGTTTGCAGCCACCAGCCACCAAGCAAATGATCTCCCTGAGGCAGGAATGACAGAAAAGGAACAAAGAGAATGACCAACTAAAAACTTGTGAGCCTGAAGTCATGACTCATGAGTGCCACAGAGAGTCAGCAAAACCCAGGGTGAATGAAAGTTTCGAGAACTAGAGCCGTAGCTGAGAGTGGTGCTAATGCCTTGAATTTCGATCACATCTCTCCGTTAGGCTGAGAGTTGGATCAAAAGCCGGGGGGGGGGGGGCTGTTAAAAAGAAACAACAGGCCCCAAACGGAGTCACCAAGACTTCATGTCTAACCTAACTGCAGTTTCAGCCTCGCTGGGTTTTAAACTCATCAGGCTGGAATTTCCAAATCAGCCGCAGTGAGGTAATCCGCACAAGACCCCCTGCCCTTTCCCCAAGGGGAAAGTGACCTTGCCTAAAACCATCCTTTCTTTTCTTCTGCTAGTTAACTTCCTTGTCCCACCGGTTCTGCCTATCAAAGCCTTCCATTTTATACAACTCCTTGGGACAGCCTCCTATTTGTTAGATGGGATGCTGCTGACTCCTGAGTCTTAAATAAAGCCAATTAGCTCTTTGAATTTACTCAGCTGAACTTTGTTCTTTAACGAGACATAGTGGGGAGTGCCCGGGTGGCTCAGTCTGTCAGGCGTCTGCCTTCGGCTCGGGTCATGATCACAGGGTCCTGGGACTGGGGACTCCGCTTCTCCCTCTCTCCCCACCCCTTCCCCTCACCACCTGTACTCTTCCACATGCGTGCACTCTCTCTCTCTCTCTCAAATAAATAAATAACATCTTAACAACAACAACAACAACAAACAAGACATAGTGGTCTTTTTCATGGTTAACTTAGTACACTGATGAAATTAATCTGAACTTTGGGAAATTAAATTTAAAGAAATTTCAGATTTCAGAAAGTCAGTCCATCGACTAAAATTCTGCGTATCCTATAAAAGGCTAAGGGTGTATGGACTTGAATTCTACTTCTGGCTCTGTCTGCAACGGAACTGGGTCTTAATTATTTAACCTCTTTTGGCTTTGAGTTGGTTGAATTAGATGAATCTAACTGTAATAGTCAGTTACTCTACCACTTATACTTTGTTTTTAAAAATTTGGTTGTTTTTCTGTTATTGCTTATAGTCATTGACTATTTCTCTACCTTGTTTTGTTTCAAGGACATATTAGACGAATCCTTTTGTTTGCTAGATGGGTCAGATGGAGGTGTCACACGTCAATATTATTGTTTTTGTATTGGTTGGGACATGGACTGATCATTGAGATGGGCCTAAAAGGAAACAGGATGATGTACACTCATGACCAAAAACATCTTGATGGTCCTTATGAAATCGTACATGGTTCTCCCTGTTCTGCTATAAAAGGAAACACAATTAGTTGTTTATTAAAATACAGTCCTCTAATACCACAGTGAAATACAGCTATATACACATAACCATATATACACAACTGTAAAATATAGGTATATATTTACACACACACTCGCCAAAATGGCTAAAGTTAAAAAGATAATACTAGGTATGGGGAGGATGTGGAGCAACTGGACCTAACGCTCTGGTAGTGGGAGCATCAGTATGACCATTTTAGAAAACGTGTTTGAGGGGCGCCTGGCTGGCTCGGTTGGTTAAGCATTTGCCTTCAGCTCAGGTCATGATCCCAGGGTCCTGGGATTGAGCCCTGCATCGGGCTCCTTGCTCAGCAGGGAATCTGCTTCTCCCTCTGCCACTCTCCCTGCTTGTGCTGTCTCTCTCTGACAAATAAATAAATAAAATCTTAAAAAAGGAAAAGAAAAGAAAACGTGTTTGGCATTATCTGCCCAGGTTGAACACGTGCATGCTCAATGACTGAGCATTTTATGCCTTAGTATATGCTCAGTGGAAATGTGTGTATATGTACACCAAAGAACACAGACAAGAATGCTAATAGGAGCATTTTTGGTAATAGCTTCAGGCTAGAAAAAAACCAAATATCTACCAGTGTTGAATTTGTGAACAGATTGTTGGCTCTTCAGATGATGGAATACTACACAGCGACAAAAACTAATGAACCACAGCTTCTCTGAGCAACGTGGCTGAATACATAATACTGAGCAAAAGAAGCCAGGCAAAAAGGTGACATAACACACATGCACACAAAAAACCCAGGCAAAACAGCTATGGTGTTAGAAGTCATGATAGGGCTTACGCCTGTTGAAGAGAGGTCAGGCATCTGGAGGAGCTCGAGGAAGGCCTTCAAGGATGCTGGTAATGTTCTATTCCTTCACCTGGGTGCTGGTTGCACAGGTGTGTCTGCATTGTGACAATTCACTTAAGACTTATGCACCTTTCTGAATGTATGTTTTAATTAAAAATATTAAAACAAGAAATTGATGCTTTGTGCTTAGTCAAAATAATAATAGCTCTTTAAAAAGTTATAATAATCTATAGGACTCAGTAACAGCTGCTGCTGAAACTCATTATTTTATAACACTGACTTTGACCAAATGGCTCATAATTAACCCCTCTCCCTAGGGGGAAAAAAGTAAGCTATCTTGAATTGTCTTTATTTTTTTTTTTAAAGTCCACACAGCAATGAGTGTAGCGTGCCTAAAATGAAAACATCTACAGTATCATTGTTACAAAGGTTCCAATTGAACCAGAACACCAACAATACAGCATAATTTGTAATTATTCGAATTAAGTAGTACTCTTGAAACTTTTGAATCCATTTGCCTAGTTCATGCAGATCTTGAAAGTCTTATTCAATGAATACAGAATTCTCAGCCAGTCAGTCGCTTACAGTCTACCTCTTCTGGGTCATCCTGATGGCGAGTGATGGATAGGATGTGTATAGAGCTTTACAAGGTACAGAGCATCATGGCCACCACCAGGAGGATACCACTCCCATGGCCTTGTCAGTGGCATCCTTAATCTGGTCTGACTCTGTTTTTTAAGAAGAAATGGAAGAGTAGAGCCTTAACCCCCCCACTGGGGACAAAGCTGAACAGAAAGAGAGGTCAGGACAATTGTATCTTGTTTTCAATGGTTGCCAACTTTCTAGAAGTTCAGGACCAAAGTTCATTACAGGTACTGCCCCCTGAAGGAAAACTCATTCCAGGTGCCACATGTGAATCCCTGCCCTCCCATCAGGTGGCGATTGGGGTTTATTAAAGCTATGGAAATGATCACATATGGGCTGCCAGGGTATGAGGGTATAATTTGGCAAAAAGACCTACGTTCCCTTTATTGAAAATAGTGTTTATGGATATGGATGGAATGTAAATGCCCCCAAGGAAAGCCTGTTCTATTGCTGATCAGGCTATAGAACAACTATTCACCTTACCTATAGAGTCTATACTTGACGGTCTTCCAATCTTCTTTCAAACACTTTCAATAATATCCCCGCTCAACAAGTATTTATTGAGCACCTACTATGTGTCTCCCTATTCTGAGGGAATAGAGCAGTGAACGGAGCAGTCAAAACCTCTTAGGAGTGACCGTGGAGCTTATCTTCCTTCCTGCCTCCTTTACTGAGAAGATGGAAGCGATTTTGTGTTAATTTCCTCAACCTAATGGATGGACTTCTTCCTTTCCAAAGCTCTAGGGCTCCTGATCTGTCCCTCTACCCTACTAATAACTACCTTCATCAAGCCTTACTGCTAGGTTCACTAGCCCTTCATTTTTTGATGACAAACATACTCAGGGTCTCCCCACACTAATAATCATGATACAAGGGACAAATAATATGATCAAACCTTTCCACTGATTCTCTTGCCTCCCTTAAACTGCTGAGATCTCTCTTTACTTTATCATCAAATCTCTCTAGAAAATCTCATTTCTTGTTTTTTTTTTTAATTTTTAAAGATTTTATTTATTTATTTGAGAGAGAGAACAAGTGGAAGGAAGAGGGAGAAGCAGGCTCCCCCCTGAGCAGGGAACCCGACGCGGGGCCCGATCCCAGGACCCTGAGATCATGACCTGAGCTGAGGGCAGATGCTTAACTGACTGAGCCACCCAGGCACCCCTCTCTAGAAAAATCTCATTTCGAAGAAGAGAGGCTCATTTGCTTCAACTTCCTTACAGAGCACTTCCCTTCCAAGCCCCGCCTTCCCCTTACCCAGGAAGGCTGTCAGTTCTATAAAATTTAGATCAGAACTTGGAGAAAAGAGAAAACCACCAGGAAAGCAGGATGGCAAGTAAAATGGTTCTGAGCAAGTGAGCCAAGTGTTTCAGGTAAGATAATTACCTGCTAATAGAGAGCCTCCTGTTGTGTGCTTGGCATTGTGCCAGGAATTTGAGGTTCTAGAGAAGTACAAAAAGTGACCTTTGATAAAAAGTCAGCAAGGAAAGATGAGACTGAGAAGACTTCCTTGGGAAGTAAGGTTTGAGCTGAATTTTGAGGAACGAGTGGACTTGAAATGGAAGAAGAATTGGCTGAGGGTGGGCGGAGGGGTGTCACGAGCCTAAGGACCTGGAAGCATGACATGAAATGATGTACTTGTTTCGTTTAAAATTTGGAAGAGATGGGGCAGAGCCAGATCAGCCATGTCCTTGCAAACCAGGCAGAGAGCCACCCATTAAAGTACTTTTGAGCTCTTCAAGCCTCTACCACCACATCTCTTTCCCTTCAAAGCCAAACATCTTTACTGTCTTCTCCCTTCCCTTTCACCTTCCAACCCATTCCGATAGGTGTTCTATCCTAAACACCCCCTGCAAACTGCCCTGGAGAGAATTCAGAGGACCCCTGAGTAATAGGCTTTGCTGAGAGGATACTTACAGGAATCAGGGCAGATTACTTAACACTCTGCGCCTCAGTTTTCTCTGAAATGGGGATTATAATATTGCCTTCCTCAAAGGGTTGTCAGAAGGATTAAATACATCTTAAAGCCTTGCTCAAGAACTGAACATTGTTACTATTATTAATCTTCCTTGAGCTCTTAGCTGTATCTGATGCATTTGACTACTCCCTCCATCTTGAAATACTCTTTGGCTTTTGCAATGTTGCACATTTGTTTGCTTTTCCTCTACCACTTTAGAAGCTTTCTATTAGTTTTCTTTGGATCCTGTTCCTCCACCTGATCCTTCCATGGTGGAGCTCTTCATGAATTTCCCCTCGTCTATTCTTACTCTACACTCTCCCCAGGCAATTTCATCCATAACTGCATGTCTTGCATTATCTCCTATGTATTAATTACTTTTAGATGAATCTCCAATCCAGACATTTCTTCTTCTTTTTTTAATTTTTTTAAAAGATTTTATTTATTTATTAGAGAGAGAGAGAGCACAAGCAGGGGGAGTGTCAGGCAGAGGGAGAAGCAGGGTCTTCGCTGAGCAGGGAGCCCGATGCGGGACTTGATCCCAGGACCCCGGGATCATGGCCTGACCTGAAGGCAGACGCTTAACCGACTGAGCCACCCAGGCGTCCCCAGACTTTTCTTCTGAGCCCCAGATTTGTACTTGATATAACTATTCAGGTTTTTCATGGTTATCTGAAATTCAGCGCCTGTGAAACCAATCTCACTTCTTTCCAACCATCTACACCTGAACTTTCTCCTTCAGCACTCCTTATGGTAAAAAACAAAAAAACCATAACATTCTTGGGGAGTCTGGGGAGCTCAGTCCGTTAGGCATCGAGTCTTGATTTTGGCTCAGGTCATGATCTCAGGGTTGTGAGATGGAGCCCTGCCTGGGGCTCTGAGCCAGGCATGGAGTCTGCTGAAGATTCTCTCTCTTCCTCTACCTCTGCCCCTTGCCCCCTCTCTAAAAAAAAAAAAAGACATTCTTTTCCATTACAGTTGGAAACTTGGGACTCATCTTTGGCTCATCCTTGTCAATCACCAAATTCAGCCGACAATCTGCAAAAAGCATTCAGTCTGTCCACTTCTGTTTTCCCATTGCTGCTCCTTAAGTAAACCCAGGCTACTGACAACTCTGGGACTCTCTTGCCACGGATTTCTAACTGGCCTCACAAAGAGTGCTTTTGCTCTTTCAACCTTCTTTCCCCGGATAGTAGCCAGCTTTCTTTCAGTTAATCAAAATGTATAAGCAAATAACAATCGAATCATGTTCCAACCTAGCTTAAAAATCGGTCCACAACATTTCAGTTGGTACTCCAAACTAAGCCAATTGTTCTGAGAGCTTAGGGAGTCTTAACCACCACAAATACACTCATGATCTTCGATGTAGTTTCCCTCTTATAGGAACTCTAATTTGATGTTCACTCCAAAGTTAGCTTATCCTTATGTTAGACTAATTGCAAGCAAAAAGTAGCAAAGACATCCATAAACAATGCCAATGAACACTGCATTAGAAGACAAGCAGTATAAACACTGGGACTGCCATCTTTTATCCTGGATCACCAGTGGCTCACACAGCTTTTGGCACAAAGTATGTCTTTAGTAAACAGGTGTCTGATACACGATACAAAGGAAAGAGGATGGGGCGCCTGGGTGGCTCAGTCGGTTAAGCTTCTGCCTCTGGCTCAGGTCATGATCCCGGGGTCCTGGGATTGAGTCCCGCATCTGGCTCCCTGCTCGGTGGGAGGCCTGCTTCTCCCTCTCCCCTGGCCTGCAGCTCCCCCTGCTTGTGCTTGCATTCTTGCTCTCTGGCAAATAAATAAAATCTTAAAAAAAAAAAAAAAGAAAGAAAAAGAAAAGTAAAAAGGCTGCCATAAAGTTCCTTACAGAATTGAAATATAATCCACAGAAACCATTTCAGGAGCAAACTCTACAGCCAGCAAAATATTTTCCCCAAGGACGGCCAAATGTTTACTAGCATTTGCATATCAAATGAGCTGCAATAACCTATTTGGCAATGAGGAAAAAAAAGGAAAGGAAAGAATGTGCCAGGCACAGGGCCTGAGACGGATGAGACTTTTACAAATGCACAAGACAAGCTTCTTTCCCTCCAGGAGCTTCCAGGCCACTTGGAGAGAGGCAAGTATCCCAAAATTTAATATTCACTCTCTTGGCTCCTCCTATGGATAAGGCTTTTTTTCTTTTCTTTCTTTCTTTCTATTTTATTTATTTGACAGAGAGAGAGAGCACAAGCAGAGCGGGCAGCAGGGAGAGGGAGAAGCAAGCTCCCCGCTGAGCAGGAGCCTGATGCGGGGGCTCAATCCCAGGACCCTGGGATCATGACCTGAGCTGAAGGCAGATGCTTAACTGACTGAGCCACCCAGGTGCCCTTGTGTTTTTCTTCAGGTGTACAATGGTGAGTGAAAACAGGACTGGCTCTCAGTCTTATGTCGGGTAAGGGTTGAGACTCAGACATTAATCAAATAATCACTGGCATAATAATAGCAGCTATTCTATATAGCAGCTAGTATGTGCCAGGAATATTTTTAATACTTTACATAAATTAATGCAGGCACATTCTATGAGGGGTACTCTAACTATCTTCATTTTCTAGAGACAGAAATTGCAGCACAGAGAGGTTAAGAAACTTGCCCAAGTTCAGAGAGCTGGTCCACACAGTCTGGATCCAGGGTTCATTCTTATAACCATCCACTCACCTGCCTCCATGCTGTGTAAGATATGGCATAGACATATTTACAAGGTCCGTGAAGGGCGGCTGGATGGTGTTATAAGAACATGTAACAAGGACATCTCAGTTTCTCTTGGTTTGTCTGAAGGCTGAGTACCGTAAACCAAGCAAAGAGGGGTGGTGGGAGAGGGAAAGACATGAAATTGGTAGCAACGGAGGGGAGAGTATGGAAGCACCTGGATATAGTGGTTCATCAGAGGTGGTGGTGGGTGGGGGGAAGGAATCTGGAAGGCCTCACGGGGGAGGCAGATCTGAAGGAATTCAAATATTGGTTTAGTTTGTAGAGAAGATAGGAAAAGTAGACATCATGAGCTCAGACTAAACCTAATTAATTTGGGGGACAGGAAGACACTGGTTACTAGGATTCTTTCAATTGCGAGTAGCAGACACTCAATTTGAACTGGCCCAAGAAAACAAGGACTTTACTGGCTTGAGTTGCTGAAAAGTCCAGAGTATAGATCTGGCAGCAAGTATATGAATGATGTTGTTAGAATCTCTCTTCCATTCCTCATTTCCATTTTTCCACGTTGGCTTGGATCTCAGGCCGTGGAAATATGGAAGCTCTAGATTTTGTCCTATCACTTCAGCAAACACGAGGAGAGGAGTACTTGTTTCTCTAAATGCCCCCCCGTGGACTCTCATTGGCTCAGCTTATATTACGTTCTCCTTGTTGAATCAATCACTGTGGCTGGGCCATGAGCGGTGCTCTCATTGGCCAGGCCTGGATCACATGCCTTCCTCTGGAACCAGAAGGCAGGGTCAGCCGTACTTGAACCCTAGGTTCTGAAAATGGGTAAGTTGCCCAAAGTAGAATCTAGAAACCAGGCAGGCCAAAACTGAGACTTCCACCACAAGCGGTTGGCTGGGGCAGTGCTCCTCATACTTTACATGCAGAGTCTTATTCAGTAGGTCTCGGGTGGGACCTTATAGAGTCTGCACTTCGAACAGCCTCGCTAGTGAGGCCAATGCTACGGCTTCACGGACCACACTGTGGAGCAAGGGGTATAACACCTGGAGTGACCGCTTCCCTCAAATTTATTTAGGCTCTTCAGTGCTAGCCTGTATCCCATCCTACCATTTGTCTACTTTTCTCAGTTTTGACGCTATACCTTTACACTAGCTGGCCCGTATGTGTGAAATACTTTTCCTCCACGTTCTCCCATTAACTTGTCAACATTTTTATGACTACCTCTTATTTCCTCCAAATGTTTCCTAACTGAGTGAAGCTGAGGCTAGGCTTATTCTTCAACTGATGCCTTTTCCAGTTTAGACCTGTGAACACTAACCTTGTGGTAGGGTAAAAATGTATTTAATTATTCATGAGTCTGACAAGATCTGCGGTGTTCATTGATTTGTTGTGTATGTAATTCACTGCCTGAGTTTCAATCTGGGTGTTTGTCCATATTGAACACTTCGGTTTTAGGCAATAGGCTGTTAGAAGGCATGCAAAAGATCCTTTGAACATGCTGATGTAGCACTCAGTAATCAGCACAGGAGTTTTGACCGGCTCCGTTTCCGAGCTGGGCCGGTTCACCCCTCCTTAGGCAACCTGGTGGTCCCCCGCTCCCGGGAGGTCACCATATTGATGCCGAACTTAGTGCGGACACCCTATCGGAATAGCGCGCTACAGCCCAGAACTCCGGGGCTCAAGCGATCCTCCTGCCTCAGCTTCCCGAGTAGCTGGGACTACAGGCGCGCGCCACCGCGCCCGGCATAGCACTCAGTAATCAGATGATGTTCAATTTTCATTGTCAGTGGTGTTTTTGGTCCTCTGGACTTTGCAAGCCACTGTGCCGATATTGGCAGAAATACTGAACTCTATTATGGTATCAAATTTCCGTATCATTGAAGGCTTTGGATTAATGCCTGTAGAATGGAATGTCTGTGAAATTGAGTCCTGAGGCCCGAGTTTTAGACTCAAGTTTGCTCCTGAATTTGTTTTGTGACTTTCTTCAAGTCTTAAAACCACTCTAGACCTGTTATCCCACCGGCCATATTGGGTGTCTTGCTGTCCTCTACGCTCCTGCTTAGCAGACCCACTTCATTTGTAACACGTGGCTGACGCTGTGGAGGTAGGACACCTGACCCTCTAAGCCTTCTTCTACCCATCTGCAAAAGACAATAATAATCATCTGATGTTATGGTGGCAATTGAAGGTCATGAATGTAAAGAACGTCATGACTGACAGTGTTAAGAAATCATAGTTTATTATCCATCAGTATCTTTTTGGAAAGATGTTGGCTGAATGACTTTATAAGCAGGTGTATTACTCCTTAAATCCATTGAAATATAGAGTCACCATGATACTGGAGAACGTCACTCAGCAGTTGTCTTTTCTTTACACCCCAGTTCTGCAGATATCAGCTATCAATGGCCCGCATACGTGACACGAATAACACTTCATAAGTAAGGTAGTATTTATGTATTTCCCAGTATGTTAGCCTTGGTTAGAAAAAAGCTACCTTCAATTATATTAGTTTCTCTTCTAATTCAATTTGTCATTAAATATATCGGTTTAAGAATTACCACGGGTTCCACTTGTACGGTAGGACCTCTGTTGAAAGCACTGAACTGCAACTTTGTAGAATTGTTTCACATTCAGGAACTGGCTTCTCCACTTCCGGTGAACAAATTGGCTAAACCGTGTAGATTCGCGCTTTGAGCCAGAAGCCATGACCTTTTATGCAGGAAATGTGTCTAAACCGATGCTGCACCCTTCTCAAAACCTAAAGACGTTAGGTCCGCGAGAGAGGTTTATCGATGCGGAAAAGTTTGGTTCTCGGTCTATCCGGATTCAAATCCCTCCTTGGACAGTCTCTAGTCCTCACCCCGAACCCAGACTTCTCTTTTGTACCTGCTAATGTCACAAATTGCCCGAGCGCGCCGTTGCTGGCCTCCGCCCAAACCCAGATTCCTCTCTCCTCCCGGCGCCCTCTACCAGGCAGGCGGCCCGCCGCTGGCCAGGGCTTTCCAACAACCCCATGTCCTGACCCTATTTACTTCTTGGGTCCCCGCCGGTGCCATCTGGCTGGAACCACGGGGAGAAACTAAAAGTTGGACGTAGTCATCCTGCCCCTTGCCTTCTTCACTCGCCCCAAATGCAAAACCCGGGGCTGCTGGAAGGAAAAAGCTTAGACGGGAAACGGCCTCGCGTCCCCGCCGGCCCTCTCCGCGGCGCCCGCCTTCCCCAGCCCGCGGGCCGCAGGAGGCGCGGCCCCTCGAGTCATCCAGCGTCCAAGGCCGTCCCTGGTTCCCTCGGGGCCCCTGGCGGCCGGCGCCGCCGCGTCGAGGTCGGTCCGGGGGACCCGCGAGGCGCGGCTGCTGCAGTCACGCGAGAGAGGGCCTGGCCCGGCGCTCCAGCCCAAAGAGGGTGAAGCAGGAAATAAAGAGGCGACGAGAAAGGCCGGGCCGGGGGGCGGGGGGGCGGGAGCCCGGGGGCACGGGCGCAGGAGCGGCGGGGCCGGGGCGGGGCGGGGCCGGGCGCGCGGCGGGAGAGCTCTGAGCGCGGGCTGCACGCGGCGCGCTCGGGCCGCCCCTCCTCCCCGCGCCGCCGGCCGCGGCCCAGGCTCCCTCGCTCCGCCACTCCCCGCCCCTCAGCTCTCCCTCCCGCCTCCCCGCCTTCCCCGCCCTCCCCGCCTCCTCCACCTCCTCCTCCTCCTCCTCCCTCCCTCCCTCCCTCCTCCCTCCCTCCCTCCCGGCCTCCCTCTCCCAGCCAAACTGCAAGCCGGACCCCAGGCCGCCTCCCCGCCGCCGCCGCCGCCGCCGCCGCCCCGCCGCCCGGCCTCCCCGCGAGCGCTCCACCATGGACAGTCCTGTTTTCACCTTATAAAGATGGCGGTGCGGGATCGCTGCAACCTTTAGACTAATGACTGTCCGAAACATCGCCTCCATCTGTAATATGGTGAGTGGCGGCCGCCGCCGCCTCGGGGGTCGTGCCCGAGGCGCGGCGAGGCGAAGAAAGGGAAGCCCGAGCCGCACACCCGCCGGGCGCCGGGGTGGGGGCGGGGGGCGGCGGGGTTCGCGCAGCGTGGCCAGAAGTTCCTGGCCCCCGCGCTCGGCGGGCGGGCCGCAGCCCCCGGGGCGGCCCGGGGAGGGGCCCGATCCCCCGCCCCCCTCCCAGCCCCGGGACCCGAGAGCTCGCCCGCCAGTGCCTGGCCGCGCTGCCTTGCCTCCGCCCTCGGGCTGCGGTGGAAGCGTCTGGGGGGGGGGGGGAGGGCGATAAGCTCGGGATGGGGGGCACCCATCCTGCCCTTGCGGTGGATAAAGCCCTACCGGTCTCCCTGACTGCCCTCGTCTCATTTTGAGTTCACTCCTTAAACTATATTAAAGGCAATCGGTGTATCTAGAGAAATTTGAAATGTAATAAAGCTGTAAGGAAGTGCAAAATTGTGGTTAGAGAAGTGAACTTCTCCCTGGTTTGGGAAGCACGGTAATTTGTTTTGGATGCCTCAATTTCCCCACCTGTGAAAGAGGGACAAGGTTATTTGGCAGTAACATTTGGAGGCCCTGAAGGTGGGGCCGTCTTTGGGCGTGGAGGAGGTCTCCAGTTATCTTGCCTGATCTGCTGTAGACCCCTCAGAGGCTGGTCTGAGCGTGGTCAAAGCAAGGGGACATCATGGGGCTCTGCTGGGTCTGGGTCCGTGATGTGGTGCTCAGTTAAACTTGGGTTTCTCCCATTGCTCTCCCTTCCTTTTCAGTTTTTGCAGGAAGAGCCTCTAGCCCTTGGGTTCCCAGGGTGCACCCTGCAGGCACCCCGGCTTGCCAGAGCTTTAGGAAGGTTAGCTTGCCCCCTGGAATAAGGCAGTTGCCCTCCCGTGCAGGGTGAGAGAGTGTGTGCCTTGCCATCACTCTCCAGGGTGCCCTTCCCCTTCATCAAAGGGCTACTCCCCCAGCTGGAACACGTGTTCATTTAATGCCAGTTTGGGGAAAACCTTCCTTGAAGCTAGTAATACAGGCCCCTAAAGGGAATCTGAGAAGGCTTGATTGAGAAGCCTTGGGGTAAGGTGATCTGGCTGCCCTTCCCCCATCACCACAGCTTTTTAAATCTTCTGTCCCACATTCTCCTGCACGATTAACACCCGGCGGCAAAGGAGCCCTGTGTTAGCTCAGGGGTGGCATCAAGACCCAGCGGCGCGGGCTTCAGTTTTCAGCACCGTTGGCCATTGCTGCCGCGGTGGCTGGGGCTTCCCAGAGTGAGAGCTGCAGGACCAGTTAGATGTGGTGGGTGGCTCCTGGAGCCGTTCCATTTCCTCTCCTTTCCTTCCTTCTCCACACAGAGACAGGTCTCCTGCTCCTTCCTGTCGAGTGGCATTAACGCTGGCTTGGTGCAGTGAGAAGGTGATGCCTTTCTTCTTGCTGTCTCTCTATGCTAAGACCAGTTCCTGAGGGGCACCGGGAAACCAGAGCAGCTCTAATCCTCCTGCTTGCCTGCTCTGTGGTCTCAGGCTTACAGGGCGATGAGGCATGGTCCCAGCTCTTGGTGGTGTTCCTCTCCTGCCTGTATGTGCTGACGCCTCGCTGTAGTGAAGTAGCCTGGGAACTTGAGAGCTTACATGTCCCAAGAGGAAGCCAGCGTCCAGCTCCCCGCCCCCGCCAGTGCGGCTGGGGCTTCTTGGCACACCTGGGCAGGATGTCACAACCAGATTCCAGTAAAACTCAGGGAGGCAGGCTGCAGGGGAGGCATCACTACTGGGTCTGCAGAGTTGACACCTCATGTGGAGTCCCTGAAAAGGCACCAGAGTTAGGCTCGACATCCGGGTGAAGTGAGGCGCTGATAATTTCTAAGTAGGGAGTTTTCTGTTCGTATTTGTACGCTGTGTCTTGAGCAAGTGCAAGTTCTGGTTCTAACATGTACCAGCTTTTTGTCCTGGAACGAGTTGCTGTCTTAGTTTCCTTACCTAGAAAAAGGGGGTGACAGATATCATTAGGCTGTTGTATTAAATGAGCTCCTGCACTGCAGGGCCTAGCACATAGCAAGAACTCGGGGAGGGCTAGCTGTTATTATTAACATCTTTCTCATTATTATGTCACCTTCCAGTGGTTTAAAGAACGATGAAGATGATACGCTCTTGGAAGCAGCCACTAATATAAACAAGCCCACGTTCACTTATGCAAAGTTCATTTATGCAAACCAAGCCGAAAGGCAGTATACAGAGGCTGGGATGTGAATCCTTAACCCCGCCCCTTATAAAAGACTGCTCAGGTCACCCCTGCCCCTCCCCGTCTCACTTCCCACGAGAGAAGGCTTGGTGATGAGGAGTCTGCTGTCTTTTCACCTGATCAATGTACATTTTCACCAGACCCCTCTTTAGATTCTTCACTGGATGATGAATTGTTTCCAGGTAGGTCTTGTCTGAATCTCTGTTTACTGTTTCGTTCCTCTCTGGGGCTCTGATTGGTCCTTTCCACTCCTAACATGATTAGGGCCTAGCTGGTTTGCGTAGTTGTAGTAAGAGCAAGTGACATTTTCTTTTAAGCAGCTTGTTTGGCATATTTTAAACAGGCTGATGTGTCCAGAAAGGGTGTTAAAAGATACCGTCCTCCCAGGCAAGACTTGAACAAACCAAAACCTAGCTTTGAAAAGCAGATTTGTTTCCTCTACCAGACGGGGAAGGACCCAGCAGAGCAGAAACAAAACTTGTAGCAAATCCTTTATGTGATTGAGGAATGAGCACCTTCTCTTTCCCTCACACTTCTCCTGCCTGTTCTAGATACAGGGGTGTTGGAAAATATCCACATCCCTCTGCTGGTCGCCTTACGCACTGAAGTTTTATTGTCCACTGGAAGTTTAATGCTAGTTCCTATTTATTTGAGTTTTATGTTCATGTGAACTCCTGCCACAGTGATTCTTGATCAGCTTGCTTGTGTAAGCTTAGCCACACAACGTGTGTGCTTCAGAGATAGTAAAGCTTGTTTGGCTAGTGTGTTGTAATTTGTAAAATGTACTAGCTGCTACCAAGCATGAGGAAATGTTCCTTGTTGATAATCTGATTTTTGTCCAGATCAATGGATTTAACTTCTTATGTATTTTTATGACCCTACAAATGGAAAGTCCCCTCCCCAGTTTGAAGAGCTTGAGAAATTTTCTGAAGGGGAAGCATTTGCTATAGGAGAAACCAAACGTGTCCTCTAGAAATGTGACTTGTACCAATGCAAATTGGTCTGAATCATCAAATTTTCATTTCATTTAATAGCACTGTAAGATGTACCATCGAGAAAATCTGTGTGTCAGATAGACTACGTTTTTGTTCCCGTAAGCGACCATTTGTTGAGGACCTGCTATGTTATGGTTGGCATATACCATGTGTAGGTACCTCATAAAAGAATGGGGCGAGTCCCTATCCCCAAGGAGCTCAGCAGCTTCTTAACTTTGTGGGCGTAACATTGGTAAAGACTAAACAATTTAAATATGATGTGTTATCTGCACAGATAAAGGTTGAACAGAATCTCAGAAGCAATGCAGTGAAAAGACCGATGAACACAGCAGGACATTTCTTTAATATGATTTGCATTTGACCATAGTTTATTTTTTTTGTATGAGGACGTGATTCTAGTCAATGTAACTTTGACCTGGCATCTGTATCCCAGGGGCTGTCTGTGCAGTGAAGCATGTGTGTTATGGTAACTTTGGACAGATTGTTGTATTTCTTGGGACCCTAGTCTTCCTCACCTTGTAAAGTTGATACATTTTTGGGGGGTTGTCCAAAGCTTCTTAGTGAACAGCATTTCTTAGAGTCTTTATAAAAAAAATCTCCTTCACAAGATGGGGCAAGCATCTGAAAGATCAAGTCAAGGCCGTTTGTGAAAAGTCTGATGAAGAGGGAGGGACCAAGTTGTCTAGAGGTCAGCGAGCTGATCTACAGTCCATCCCTGAGGATGCTGCTGTCAGAAGTTCATGGAAGGATATAGGCTTTGAGGATTTCTCAAAAGAGGGTGCACCCAGGGTGGGGGCGGAGGGGGTGGTCTACGGCCAGTGGGGTCACTTTCTCTCTCAGTCTTCTTTGGCCCAGTGGCACCTACCTACCGTTGACTGACCAAAGGTTCCAGCACACAGATGGGAAGTCTTGTGGAAGGCAGAATGTCCTGTGAGGACGGAGTGGTGGGCCTTGGCCTCCCCAGCACTGCAAACCACAGGAGAAGTAACCAGCCCCTAGATGGGGACTGACCTGTCTCTACCTCACTTTGAAACTCCTCCACACAGTATGTTATGAACCAAGCACTATAATTTTCTTTTTTTTTTAACTGCTTTATTAACATACATACTTGTCACATATTTAAAGTGTAGAAAAAAAAAATTTCCTTCTCATAATTGGCTCTCAACCAATTAAGGACCTAATTACCTTATTTAAAACTGTGTTGAATTTACCAGATACTAGCATTTTAGTTTTCCTTGAACAGTCCCAGGATATTATTGGACACCACAGTGAGTCCCATATTTGAATTGTTTTAAATAAATGAAGTCTCCCTGATAGTAAGGGAAGGTAGAATTAGTAAAAATTGGAATCAAAGCTAGAGGATTTTATAGAGATCTTTTTATCTTGCTGAGTCAATCACCGGAGGCAGTATTTTTGAGACTAGTTGGAAAAATTCTCTAAAACTATTAAAAAAGTACATATATCTTATAATTTGGGAGAAGACATAATTTGTCTCTTCCTCTAGTATTGTTACTGTTGCTTCCCATTCTTAAAGATAATTGGAGACTGTAAGCTTAATGTGTCATCTGGGAGTGGTTAAAGTCGTGTGAGGGTCTACTGTGATAGTTGTCAGATTTTAAAAATTGCAGTCTGGGGTGGGGTGGACTGATGTTTAAAGAAAAATTCTGTTCTTTTGGTCTCTTGGTGTAATATGTAGATGTTTGTGTTGGGTCAGGACCTGACAGTTAGCCTATAGATTTTTCTCTTGTTTTTCCTTGGAATCCTAGAGGAAAACAAAGTTGAATGCCAATATTCAATTAGCGTGAAAGGTTGTAATATTTTCTAGATACCAACTTTTTGTTCCAGTTCACCCATACAATAAAACCTATTTATTTTTTAACTAATGTGGAATTTTGGTATTTTGGGTTGTAATTGAAAGTAGTTTTCAATTTTGGTCCTCTTAGCAATTAAGAGGAATGTCTGTAGTTTACATGTCCCTTTTTTCCCAGCCTTGGGTGTCTAGTTCCTTTAAATGACTTGAGGCTCTATGATAGCGTTTAATTCTGTGGTATCATCAAAAAGGTATCTCCTGGTGGTTTTATCTCTAGCCTACTCATGGAGCCAGCCCAAAGCAAATGGACTGGAAGAGTTTGGTGTGTCTTTTAGTCTAGTTAATGCTTCTGGCCTAAATATTTTAAGCACATTCTTATATCTTCAATTGTGGTGAAACCAAATGCTAATCTAAGAGTTTGAAAGGCCTCGTTGATCTTTTTAAGAGAAAAAGCCACCCCAAAATGAAGGAGCAAATACTTTTTTGAGACAAATAAATTCTCTATCAACAGTCAGCCCTGGCGTTAAAAGCTTTTTGGAATGTTTCTGTTCCGAGATTGTTGCCAAGAATTTGGGGTATGTCCTAAGTCGTCGACATGAAATTTTACTACAGTTTTAAGAATGGTTCTTTGTGCTGGATTTGTAAGAGTGTGGAAGAAACCCCATTGGTTCTCAAAGCTTCACCTTCCACCTGTTGGTCCAGTCTTCTGCCTGTCCAGTTCTGATGCCACTTTCAGAGCCTGATAATGCTTTAAAGTAGTTTAGACTTGGGACTCTTTGGGTGGTGGTAAATTTCAGGCACACAGAAGAGTATGGAGAATGATAGAGGGAACACCCGTGTGTTACCATCCGCCATCCAGTAAAGAAATAAAATACTACAAATACAAGTGAACCCTTCCTCATCTCGCTCCCCCTTCCTCCAGTGACTTCTGTTCCGAACTTGACGTTTATCATGTGTTTGTAGACATTTACATCCATCACCCAGATATATTATCATTTTCTCATGTTTTAAACATGCTCTCTGATTTTGAACAGCTCCTCAGTTTGCTTTTCCTTAAGTTATGACTTTGAGATTTATCCATTAGAATGCATGTAATTCTAGGTTATTCACTGCTCTATGATATTCCATCACGAGTATGCTACCATGTATGCTATTGTTGATTAGTCCTTGGGTTTCCCGTGTTTCGTGTTTGTCGTGACAGTTTTGAACCTGTTTCCCTGTGCCTATGTTTGAAGTTTCTCTGTGGTATATACCTTGAGGAGAAATTGCTGGATCAAAGGAAATGGGCATCTTCAACTCTTAATATATTTCCAGATTGTACTCGACAGCAGTTATGCCAGTTTGCATTCCCCCCAGCGGTGCTGGGGGGCTCCAGCTGCCCCACGGGCTGGCAGACACCTGATACTGTGAACCTTGATGTTTCGCCAGTCTGATGGGTGTGATTTCAAGTGTTTACTTTCCTGTTTACTAACAAGGCTGAACATCTTTTCGTGTGTTTCTGGGGCTGGGAGCGGGGGGCGGTTAATCCAGGGACTCCGGAGCAGTTTTCCAGGGCTTGAGAGTCAGGATGGCAGTGTTGGTTTTGTCTGAAAATAGGGAAAGGGAGGATGCAGGGAAAAACTGGGGGGGACCGAAGAACAAGTCCAGAAGGGTAGGGAAGGAATGGGAGCTAGAAGTTGAGGGAACAATAAGGAGGAGGTGAGAAGGAGCAGGGAAAAAGATGACAGACTAGAAGTGAGAAGATACATTCATTGAGTGTTGAGAGTAAATTTGGGATACATTATTGGGCCACGCCTCTCTGTTCAAGTTAACATTGTTCATGCTTCGTGGAATTGGAATTGAAATTGGCTTTGGTGAACATCGCCAGGTCGGGGCCTCTTCTGTGGAGAGCAACAGCAAGGCTGGGCTTAGGGAGTTTTCCTGTTTACCCAGTTGCTTTTTGAAGTTCTTTTAGAAAGGCAGTGTGTCTCTCTGGAAACGGTGCTGCGGTGAATGTTCTGGTTCTTCTTTGCACACGTGCCTTCTTTTCTCCAGGATGTAGGCCTTGAAATGGAAGAGCCGCTCAGAGGATGTGCCTTTCTGCAGCTTTCCCGGGTGTTGGCCACATGGCTCCCCAACATGGTTGCATGAGACGGAGCTTTTTTTGATGTGCAGCTTCTGTGGCCCTCGTCCCAGGGTGGACAGGCTGTAGGTAGGTCTCCGGTGGGTTTTAGGCACCTGCGATTTTTTTTTTAAGTGCCACAGCTGATTTCGATAAGCATCCGAAGAAGCTGAGAAACCACTGTGTTAGACGGGCAGCTCCGCAAGGACAAGAGCTGTGTTTAACTTCTTTGCTGCTGATTTCTCAGCATTCAGCACAGGGCCTGGCACATCTGTGCGAGGTGCTCGACAAATGATTATTGGAGAACTGAGTGAAGAGCTGTAGCTTGCTAGAGTGGAAGAATTGCCGTGCAGGAAGGCAGTGCTCCTCGGGTTTCACTGTCCACAGGAATTACCTGGGGATCTTGTTAAAATGCAGAGTCTGCTTCAGTAGGTCTGGAGTGGGGCCAAGATTTTGCATTTCTAGCATGGCCAGATTCTTCTGGCTTGGGGAGCACAGTTAGAACAGCAAGTCCCTAGGGGGAAAAAAAGAAACCCGATTTCTTTCTTCCCTACAGCTTTAAAGTGGACAAGAGTTTGGGATTTGGAATCCTGCTTGGTAGATCTCGAAGCCTGTTTCCTCATCTCTTTATAACACAAAGAGGCAGATGATAAAATACCTTTCTCACAGCATTTTTGGGAAGAATCTAAGGAGATTGTGCTGCCTATGGAAGCATTTTGTGAACGGTGATGCTTTCACACCCATTACGTTTTGTAATTCTCATTCTTTTAGGGAAGTAATGGTTTCCTTCAGTTTGCTCAAAGCACAAAGCTATTGTTAAAAGAAATTGAACAGATTTAGGGAAAGCTCCTAATAAGTTCAGGTAGTTTACAGATTCACCAGACACCATGAAGGGCAGCACACTGACATCTGAGAATCACTGGTTTGCTGGAATTCTGCTTTCATTTTGACCTGCTGTCTACATTTAGTGGGCATTTTGAGAGGAGTGGGATGGGGGGTGGGGGAGGTTGAGCAGGATGGAGGCCGATTCACCTGTGGTGTGGTTCTGACTGCGCGTGCTGGGAAGGGGGCATTCCCTTCTCACTGGTTTGTGGTAGGGGGAGGAATGGAGCTGGAGAGAGGCCCACAGCTCTCTCCCACTCAGCTCCGCACTGTAGCAGATGATAGGACGGTAGGGAGGCTCTCTGATTTATTTCCCAAGTCAGACTCTTTTTATTTATTTATTTTTATTTATTTTTATTTTTTTTTATTTTTAAGATTTTATTTATTTATTTGAGAGAGAGAGAATGAGAGACAGAGCACAAGAGGGAAGAGGGTCAGAGGGAGAAGCAGACTCCCCACTGAGCAGGGAGCCCGATATGGGACTCGATCCTGGGACTCCAGGATCATGACCTGAGCCGAAGGCAGTCGCTTAACCAACTGAGCCACCCAGGTGCCCCCAGACTCTTTTTAAAGTGTGGGGGGATGTACTCCAAATAGTTATTGGGTATTACTGATCTCCCGGAGGCGTAATCCGATTTATTCAGGACAGACCAGGCCTGTGGTCAACCCCAGGTTAAGCCACCAAAGGACACTGCCATTTAAATGCAGCATTTCAGGGTGCTTTATCTCTTGGGGTACTGCCCTATCCACCTGCGAGAGGCAGCATGGTATACAGAGAGGAGGGCAAATAAAAACAAAAAAGTGACGTTCAGAACTCGTGTTTATTGTATGCTGCAGTTTCTTTTATTCCCAACCTTCACTCTGTCTTTTTATTCCCAAGTTTTCCCTACGTCTTTGAACCACTTGAATGTAGTAGTAGTTTTCCTTAGATCTGTTCAACTTCTTTTAATTTGGCCTCGTTTTGTGCTAAGACATCTGTGAAGTAATGGGTTTGATGAGCTAGTTATATGCTTTTCTAAGGCATATCAAAAACATAATTGCTATAGATGCAAATATCAAATCATTATGTTGTACACCTGAAACTAATATAATGCTGCATGTCAATTATACCTCCACAAAAAAAAACCACATAATTGCTGGAGTTAAAAGTGTTCATACTTGTGCCACCTAAGATGATCTCACCTCCCTCTGGGATTCATGGTTATAGCTTGGGGGAGGCATTGGCTCAGATAAGAGGTTCTTTATGGTGGTTCAAATAACTGGCTATTTTAGAGGAACACTTTTTTTTTTTTTTTTTAAGTAATCTCTGTGTCCACCGTGGGTCTCGAACTCACGACGCCAAGATCAAGTGTCGCATGCTCTACCAACTGAGCCTGCCAGGCGCCCCTGGAGGAACACTGTTAAACTGGTTTGTAGATTACAGGTTGGTCAGCTTCCTTGGGAGGTAGGTTAGCCTGTGGAGGAGATCTGGTTGGATGTTCCATACCGCTGTTGGTTGGGTGTGAGAGTTGCCATTGTTGCCACTCTTAGAGACTCTGTTTGTCACCCATAGCGTGGGGATGACAAGAGAACCTCCCTCCCTGGGGCATTGTGGGGCTGAAATGGAATCATTAATGTCTAGTGCTTAACCCAGGGCCTGACCCTTTTACTACTATTTTCTTCTAGTGCCCCTGGTTTTTCCACTAGCCCTGGAGTCCAAACGATGTAGTGGAAAGTGCCTGGTATCCAAGGTCTCGGGTTCCAATGTTGACCCTGCCACTTTGTCGCTTTCCGGACACCGGGCAGGTGACTTAGGCCTCTCTGGGTCTGAGATGTTAAGAACGATTCCTGCTGGTGAGCAGGGGTGAGAGAAGAGCATCACGTTCCAATCTAGCCCAGCTTCCAATCAGAGACAAGACTAGGGTGGGGCAAGCCCAAAGGGGACAAAAGGAGGAAGAAGCTGTGATTTCAGACTGAAATGTTGATGGTAGACACAGTGCTGATGGTGTGTGTGGCAAAACTTTTGTAATCATCAGCAGGATACAATGTTTTTCCCTTTCCTGATAATGAGGGCACATCATGTAGTCAAAGACTTTTCGCCATCTAATAGGCATCTAACAAACTCTTTTGTATTACCTGGCATACACAGTTTGGTGTTCCTAGCTGAGAAGTGTGTGAGGTAGCCAAGTTAAGTTTCTTTCTTTTTTTTTTTTAAGATTTTATTTACTTATTTGAGAGACAGAGAGCGTGAGCATGCGCATGCCTACACAGGTGAAGGAAGGGGCGGAGGGAGAAGCAGACTCCCCACTCAGCAGGCACTGAGCGGGGAGCCCGATGTGGGGCTTGATCCCAGAACCCTAGGATCATGACTTGAGCCAAAGGCAGACACTTAACCAACTGAGTCACCCAGGCGGCCCTAAGCTCAGTTTGTTTAAAAAAAAATTAGTTTTAAAAAAAGGTAATATGAGTTCACGTGGTAGGAATTTCCAATTGTACAAAAGGATATAATATTGACAATATATGCACCATCTGATTCTTGTCTCTGGCATGGTTACTATTCACAGTTTCTTCTGCTTCCATTCAGAGGTATCTTATGCATGTACAAACAGATATGTTTATTTCTCTCATAGTTTTTAAAAACAAAGATAGTACTTTTAGCATATGCTGATCTATCCTGATCTGCCCCTTGCTTTTTGTGCCTGGGAGGTGGGCGGGTGCTAGTCTGTGAAGAGCATCCTCATTCTTTTTTAATGGCTTGCAGAGTATTCAGTTGCTTGAATGTACTGCATTCACTTAACCAGGCCCCCCCAATGAGCATAAAGGTAGTTTTCCAGTCTTTGGTTTTTACAAACAAGGCTATAGGGAACATATGTCCATATGTCCATTTATCATTTTGCGTGTGGGAATATAGCTCTCGGCACACTTCTTAGAAATGGATTTGCATTTGTAACTTTGATGGATTTTGCCAAATTGCCCTCCACCAGCAATATGTGCGAATCTTGTTACCCACAGCCTTGCCAAAGCAGTGTGCTCTCCAGAAACCTTGTGGTCTTGCCAGTCAGGGGGAAAATGGTGTTCTAGTATATTTTTAGTTTGCATTTCTCTTGTTAGAAGTGAGCTTGAGCTATTCACACGTTCAGGAAAACAAGTTCAATTTCATTTAACTGTTTTGTTGTTGGCAATTATTTTCCAAGTCTGTAGGGAAGGACCAGTTTTACTTTTCTTTTCAATCTGTCACAGACTGGTATTTTTGTAAAATACAATAAAAAAGAATTATTAGGAAACTGGAGTTAAAAACTCCAAAGATGCATAAGCACACAAACCCCTATTTTTTATGATTAAACTTGACAGATAAAAAATTACTCTATCCATTCATCTTACCTGTTCTTAGTTTCTGAACTTAGCTCATGGCAGTATTAATACCTTAAGTAATATTGCCGTAAAGAACTCCTCACTCATCTCTTTTCTCCCTCCCATTGTCACCCTGTTTGGGGATGAGAGAAGAGCGCGCAGAATTTTATATTTTCTGTTTCACAGTCAGTACTGGATGCTTTCATTCCATAGGGTGAAATATGTCTGATGATGCAGGACTGATCCAGAGGGCAGGGGTGCTGCGCAGACCCATCGGGCTACACTAACCTTCCATTCTCCCATGCTGTGAGGTGGGATGCCGTTGTCCTGGTGTTTCATTGATGAAGACCTCGAGCTTGAATTACTAGAGGGGGTTGGGTGGGTGGAGAATGCTCAAAATCCCTCTATTAGTCCAATTTGCAGAGTTGTCCTCTTTGACCCGGGGCTTTGCCAGGATCCCATGCCACACCATGCTGCTTTTCTGGGAAGTGATTTGATGGGAGGGGTTTCCTGGGTAAAGTGGGAACTTAAGAGACCTCATAAGCAAGGTGGTATTCTTGGTAGCTTTGCAGAACGTTGGATTGGGAAGGAGTTTTTGCTTCTAGCGCAGAGTTCAGTGACTGTGGGTGAAATTTCCTTTTTCTCCCCCTTCAGCCAGAAGATAGACCCAGACCAGGATCTTTTGTTCTGCTTTTGAGTTGAAATTTTCTCTTTGCATGAGGACTTTGTTATGGTGTCGCTAGGCGTGTGGAGAGCTGTTTTACAAACCAGAGTCTCTAGCTGCTTTTTAATGTCCTTTCCTGTGATGACTTGGGATCATTATGTATCCCAGGGTCATCTTTCTTCAGTAGCAGACGTTTTTGTTTCTGTTATGATCATTAAATGCGGTCATGTTGAGATTTTTTTTTTCTGTTTAGTTCTTCCTACTCAGTATCCTATAAGGCATGGAAATGACATGCTACTGTGGTGCAGAATGGAAATGTGCTTTAACTGCCTTCTTGTGGATGACAGCCCCCGGGGAAAGCCTGGAGAGGTCCGGGAGGAGTTGGGGTTGCAGTGTGATGGTATTTAGATCATGGGTTCACAACAGACCTCTGCTTCGTATGAACACCTGACCTTGGCAAGTTCCTTAACCCCCTTTAACCTCATTTCCCTTAGCTATGAAATGGGGCTGGTGAGTCTCCAGGAGTGATTTTTTTTTCTGGAGGGAGAGTTTTGTTTAGTGTTGCTCACTGGGACTGGGTGGCCTGTCTGCTGTCTGAGCAGGACGGGCATCTGTAGCCACCTTGGGGTATCGCGCACCCAGTGCTTAGGTGATGAGGTGTTGTGGGACTGGGAGCCAGAGAGCACATGCTCAGAAGCAGCTCTGGGTCTCTGCCTAGTCCCTGGATCTGCAGCTTGGGAATTACTAAAAATATGAATGAAAAGATCATCTCCCCTGACTGGTGATCAGGAGTCTGGGCTGTGAATCCGAATGGCCTGCCTTTGAGTCCTGTCTCTGCCTTTATAGGCTGAGCGAATGTGAGCAGGTTCCCTCCATTTTTTACTGAGTAGCACAGGGATGATAAATGTCATCTGGCTTGGGCTAGTGGATGAGATGAAGTGATTATATAGACATGAAGTCTCTGAATGAGTGGCACATACCACTTACCCTTCCCCCCGTTTGCCAGATTTATTCAGTTAGCAAATTTGTGTAAGTAAGAGCAGGGGAGAGAGGCAGAGGGAGAAGCAGGCTCCCCCCTGAGCAGGGAGCCGATGCAGGGCTCGATCCCAGGACCCTGGGATATGACCTGAGCTGAAGGCAGATGCTTAACCGACTGAGCCACCCAAATGCCCTCGTTTCTATTTTTGATGCTGTTTTCTCTTTTTGCCTTGTTAAAACTTAATATTATTTTCTTTTTCTACTTGGCTAAAGATTCACAGAGCTTAAAACCATTTGGGGGGAAAAATCCATTTTCCTATTGACTACATCCTGAGTTTTTCCTGACTTCCAACCTCAGTTTTTACATTTCCTTTAAACAGGTAGCAGTGTCCTATAGAGATTTTATAGAAAAGGATAGGTGTGCTGTTCACTGTGGGTACTTCAAGGGGTGCCTTGGAGTTAGGGGTTTTCTTGTACAGCTTTGTGACCTCTCCAGGTTTTCAATTTCTGCCATTCTGGGATTCCCAGGGAACTCTGCCTCCTGGAAAGTCAGTATGGTGTAGTGGTCAGGAGCATACTGGTATGAGTTCAAACCCAGTTCCATCACTTGGCTGTGTGAACTTGGATAAAGTTACTTACCATCTTTCGGTCCCAGTTGTCTTATCTTTAAAATGGGGGCAATAATGACATTCACCTCATAGAGTTAAATTGTGAGGATTAAAGGAGTAAAATACACATCACGTCCTTGCGGCAGTGACTGGACATAGTAAGGATGATTTGTGTTATTTATTGTTATCATTACTAATTACAGCTGGGGGACCGGTGGCCTCAACTCTTCCTTAACCGTCCTTGAATTCTGGCAAATGCTCCTGACTCATCCTGAGATCTTGGGCTGCGTCACCTCATTTTTGTTTCACTCTCTCTGTAAGGCTGTAGAAATGACCCTTAATCATCAGAAGTCAGGGAATACTAGTCCTTATGAAAACTAGTTCTTTATATACATTTGTACTTTGTAAACTTAACTTGATAAGTAGAATGGCCTTTTGAACGTAGACCTAAAAATGTGTTTTCAGCAACAACATTCACTTTGCCTGTCATATATTTTAATGTAATTAATGACTTGTCCTCTGTGTACTTAGGAATCCTTACATGTCGTTTTTGGCCTTTTTTGTGTGTGTCCCTTCTTTGTACAAACTCGAAAGAGAGCCTGCCTATCCTAGGATATGAAAAAATGGGCTGTCCTGAGGTTATCTTGGGCAAGGAGGCTTACTTCTCTTGGCCTTGGCTTTTTTTGTCTGTGAAGTGGGTCTGGCTGATCTCCAGGGTGCTTCCTGGTCTCTGCGGTTTTTTGTTCAGGCACTCCCATATTACGGCAATATTCTCATCGGCTTTTATAGACCTTGCAGTGCCAGTGTTCTGATTATATCATCCTCTGGAACAAGTCTGTGTCCTTTTTACCCCCCCATGGAAGAAATTCTAATATGCTTTCCTTATAAACTGCTTTTAAAATCGCTTTAAAAAGAAATGCCTTTCTCTCTCCATCTGAGGCATTTATGATTCATCCTTCCCGGTTGTTGTTGTTTATTTGGTGATTTTTGTAGCCCCCCTCGGCAGTCACAGAATTGCTCTCAGAAGGGCTTTGAAGAGCTAACATTACAGTCTTCTTGTTGGAACTTGTCCCAGCCCAGATTCTATTTTTAATGAAGTGTGGCGCATTGTTTTTCAAAGGTTACCAAATTTTTTACTGATGGAAATAAGATCTTTGTGTTTCCATACCTCCAGACCCTGTGATTTACCACCACAGATCAGTGTTTTTGTTCAGCATCTGGCCTCCCACTGCCTTTTGTGCTTCTGTGTGGGGTGCGAGCAGGAGTGTGGGCTCCCGGGTTGGTAGTTGGTACCTTGCAATTTACATAGTGCTGATGACATTCCCGGTTTTGCTTGATTCTCCCTGCGCCCCCTGAGCAGTAGGTTCACAGGAGACCGGCTACCGTCCCCTCTCAGCCAGGAAACCAAGGCCAAGAGAGGGGAGTGACCAAAACCAAAGGCAAATTCCTACTGGGAGGAAGAAAATGGCCAAATACAGTCTGAATTACGTGCTGAGGGCTTTAGATAGCTGGTCTGCAGGATATTAGTTTGCTAATTTTTACTAAACTTTTTGTATGACAAAAATAATGTATGCTCAGAGTAAAACATGTAAATAGTTGGTAAGAGAACATGAAAAGCCCCTTGGTGACCTCCTCATCTCCCAGCCCCACTCCTAGACCCTGGTGATAGTGATAATGTTAATAATTTCTCCGGTACTCTGGAAGGGGCTTCCACTAGCATGGAGGCGGTGAACGCAGGCAGACCAGGTCTGCTGTGTTCACATGTGGGCCTCAGGTACAAGCGCTGTGCACGGAGCAGGGCTCAGTGTCTGTTGATTAAATGAATGACATTTCCAGTATTGGCCTGCACAGTGACATTCTCGCATGTTTTGACTTATTACTGTATCTTGGACAGACTTTCGTAGCAGTACTTGTGTGGCCACTTTACTATTTTTTTTTTTTAAGATTTATTTATTTGAGAGTGAGAGCGTGCGCATGCATACACGTGAGGGAGCAAGAGAGAGAGGGAGAGAGAGAATCTGAAGCAGAGGGGCGCCTGGGTGGCTCAGTTGGTTAAGCGACTGCCTTCGGCTCAGGTCATGATCCCGGAGTCCCGGGATCGAGTCCCGCATCGGGCTCCCGGCTCAGCGGGGAGCCTGCTTCTCCCTCTGACCTTCTCCCCTCTCATGCTGTTTCTCTCTCTCTCTCTCTCAAATAAATAAATAAAATCTTTAAAAAAAAAAAAAAAAGAATCTGAAGCAGATTGTGAGCTCAGGATAGAGCCCGACGTGGGGCTTGATCCCACAACCTTGAGATCATGACCTGAGCTGAAACCAAGAGTTGGATGCTTAACCGACTGAGCCACCCAGGTGCCCTGCAACTTTACTTTTTTTAAATAGCTGCATGGTATTCCGTCATATGGATTACTATAACTTTTTAACCAGTTCAAGTTGTTTTTACCTTTTTTCTGTTACAAACCTTGCCATGAGGTCCCTCTGAGACATTGACTGCTGGTTGTTCCCTCGGTATCCATTTTCCGTTTCTATTTTTTTTTAAGATTTTATTTCTTTATTTGACAGAGAACAGCAGGGGGAGCTGCAGAGGGAGAGGGAGAAGCGGACTCCCCGCTGAGCAGGGAGCCTGACGTGGGGCTCCATCCCAGGATCCTGGGATCACAACCTGAGCCAAAGGCAGACGCTTAACCGACTGAGCCCCGCCAGGCACCCCTCCATTTTCCATTTCTAATGCTAGTCATAGCTGCTTAGGTGAAGACCACACTTGCCAAGATACCCTTGCAGCTGGTATGGATGCTGTACAGATGCCCCGGGTGGGAGGCGCGGGTTATGTCGTTGAAGTTTCCCATTGCTGCTGTAAAAATTTGGTATGGATGCTGTACAGATGCCCTGGGTGGGAGGCGCGGGTTATGTCGTTGAAGTTTCCCATTGCTGCTGTAAAAATTTACCACACAATGACACATTTATTCTTTTAGAGCTCCAGAGGTCAAAAGTCCTAAAATCAAGGTGTCAGCTAGGCTGCACACCTTCCAGGGGCTCTAGGGGGGAATGCAT
Source organism: Callorhinus ursinus (assembly GCF_003265705.2). NCBI lineage: Eukaryota > Metazoa > Chordata > Mammalia > Carnivora > Otariidae > Callorhinus > Callorhinus ursinus. The sequence goes on along the minus strand of NW_027397066.1, from coordinate 41,182,383 downwards.
CCCCTTGCCTTTTCCAGTTTCTGAGGCTGCCTACGTTCCACAGCCCACAGCTCTTCCTCCATCTTCACATCTCCCCCTCGGAACTCTGCTTCTGTTGACTCGTCTCCTCAATGACTCTTGCCTCTTGCCTCCTTCCTCTGTGTACCCTTGTGGTTACTCTGGGCCCACCCAGATAATCCAGGGTCATCTCCTCATCTCAAGATCCTTAAATTAATCGTACCTGCACAGTCCTGTTTGCCACGTAAGGTCACAGATTCACAGGCTCCAGGGATTAGGGTGCAGACATCTCTGAGGGGCATTATTCTTTCTGTGACAGACACTCCCAGAGCCTGGGGGTGGTCAGTGAGGAGTTCCCTGAGAAGGATGGTGGGGTACATCCAGGTGAAGAAACTGGGGAAGAGCCTTCGGGTGGGGTGTGGGATGGAATTTGAGGTGTGCTGAGATGTGTGAGGAACAGAACGACGGCTGTTGTGACAGGCCAAGTAGTGGGTGGCAAGAGGTGACTGTGGAGACAGCAGGGGGAGTCACTGGTGGTTTTAGAGTAGAGTTGTATTTACAAAGAATACTTGTGCTGCCGCGTTGACAGCTGACTTGTGTTGACATGTTGACGTGGGGTTGGAGGTGGGCACACGGGTGTTGGAGGCCGCTTAGGACGCTATCATAATTCAGGTGAGAGATGCCAGTGGCCTGGCCTTGCTGGTGATGACAGGAGATTAAAGAGAAGTGAATGGCCCTGAGAGATTGGAGGAAAGTGAACCCAAAGACATAGTGGTGGGTGGGTTGGGCAAGACCCCCATGGTAGATCTAGTGTTGGCCAGGAAGGAGGCCACATTGTCATTTACTCTGTGGGGGAAACACCAGGAAAGGGTTGGATTTGGGGGGAACGCAAAGGGAATGCTCTAGTTTGGAGTACACTGATTTTGAGGGCCTGTGAGACAAGCCATTGGAAACATCAATACTCATCCAGTCTGAATGACCTCAGAAGTAAGTTTTCTGGGATGAAAATGAAGTTGGAAATGATAGCTGCTGCTTGAGGCCACATGAGTGGTTATTGCTTGCACCCTAGAGGGGCACAGAGAAGAGAAATGAGGGCCTCAGTGCCTGGAGAAGCCAGCAGCTCAATGTGCCCCCTGGAGTTGGCGGTGTTTGGCGCACATCAGGGATGAAGTGGGGGTAGAATCCAGATGAGAGATGTGTAGGTGAGGAAAGAGCCAAGTCTTACAGAGTATTATGGACAATCTCTAACAAATTGTGTTAATTTCCTATTGCTGCTATAACAAATTACCATTAACTCAGTGCCTTAAACAATCCAGAGTTTTCATTTTACGGTTCTGGAGGTTAGAGATCTGAAATGGGCCTCCCTGAGCTAACATGAAGGCAGTACAGGGCTGTGTTCTTCCTGGAGGCTCTAGCAGAGACTGTGTCTTGCCTTTTTCAGTTTTCGGAGGTTGCCTGTGTTCTTGGCTCCTGGCCCCCTTCCTTCATCTTCAAAATTAGCAAAGGCTGGTTAAGTCCTTCACACTTGGCATCACTCTGATCTATCATTCTGCTTCTGTCTCCCACTTTCAGGGATGCTTGTGATAACATTGGGTCCACCAAGAGAATCCAGGACAGTCCCCCTATTTTAATGTCAGCTGATTGGCAAATTAATCGCATCTACAGCCTGAATTTCCCTTTGCCATGTAAGGTAATGTAATCACAAGTTCTGGGGATGAGGATGTGGACATCTTTGGAAGACCATTACTCTGCCTATACACATACATGTTCAAGTATAAACAGAACAGTATAAGGAGCCCCATATACCCAGCACTCAGCTTCAACAACGCACTCTGTCCCCATTTCTCCCCACCTCACCACTGGGTTATTTTTTTTAAGATTTTATTTATTTATTTGAGAGAGGGAGAGAGACAGCGTGTGCGCACATGAGAGAGAGCACAAGCAGGGTGGAGGGGCGGAGGGAGAGAGAGAAGCGGGCTCCCGTTGAGCAGGGCTCGATCCCAGGACCCTGGGATCATGACCTGAGCTGAAGGCAGACACTTAACTGGCTGAGCCATTCAGGTGCCCCTCACCACTGGATTAAAACAAATCTTAGAAGTTACTGACTCATCTATAGTTGTTTCAGAATAGAGTTCTTTAAAGAAGTTGAGCTATGATGGGACAAGAACACGGGGGGACGTCACCGGGGGAGAGATGTGGGAGAGTGTGCACGCATGTATTTTTAGTGGGAGAGGCACTGAGGCATGCTGAATTCTTCACTTTGACATTCAGAGCACTGGGCCGAAATGACATGATGTCAACAGCTGCCACAAGCCTTCAGGACAGGCATGTTCAATTCTGATGAGAAGGATCTAACCGTAGAGGAGACATCGGCTTGGACAAGAGAGAGATCGCCTTCATTAACAGAGGGACATAGGTTGGAAGATTTGGGAGTGAAATTAAGGGAGTTCCTCTCTGCTGGTTTAATTTAGTTCAATTAAAAAAAATTTTCCCCATTGAATCACAAAAGAGATCTAGGGGGTGTGGAAGTTTTGATGAGCTCTGGGAAAGTTGGAAATAGTCATGGTGGTGTGGAGAATGAGTGCCCTGAAGAGACATTGTTGGAAGCAGGACACGTTCGGGTCCACTTTGGTGAATTCGGGTGAATCCAGTCAGCTTGGCTGTGTGACTTCCAGTAGCGTTGCACATCTGTGTGGGTGTGTGTGTTCAGAGAAGGTGGACAATTTGGTTCCTACTGGGTTCGTTTTTTGCTAGGTGGTGTGCCCAAAGGACAAGGTTAGGGTTGTTTGTAAGAGCAGTGGAAATCATGATCCCTAGACTCTTAAGCTGAATAAGAAAGAAGAGGAATGAGTGGCTCTGGGGAGTAAATGGAGCCATGGTGCTGGGATGCTTCAGAAAGCCAGCAGGCAGAGCTGAGCCCGGATTGACTTTAGGGCAGAGAGCAGATCCCGAGTACATCTTTGGGAGTGAGGTGCCAGAGTGGCGTGGACTAAAAGACAGCTGAACAATAGGACATCCAGTTACTGAGAGAGCAGGCTGTTGGAATGCTCCTCCACATGGGGATGGAGACTACCCCAGATGATGGCAGGAGATGGCAGGTAAAGGTGGGTCTTCCGTGAGTGGAGGTCAGCCAAGCAGAGGAGACAGGAAGGGCCTTGCAAGCGTTATGAGGCGTGGGCCTCAGAAGGGCAGGTGTTTTGACCAGTTATTTCTCTTAAACATTGCCCTCTGTATGAGTGATCACTTCCCCAACTCCCCCTCCAATGGGAAAGTAGTAAGATAGGTAGAACAAAGCAGACTCGATCCAAGAATTCCTGAATAGCAAAAATCATGGATTAACTTGAATATATGGCTACCTCATAAAGAGAGATTTAATGAGCTCTGTCTCCATGTGCTGTACTTTTATATCTGACATTCCTCCTGGGCTCGAAGCCATATATTCTAATGTTGCTTCAGATATGGCTGTGGGTATATTTAATATGCATTATTTATATTGATTTATGATTGAGATGTAGCTTTTTTGAAAGTTTTTAGTGATTTTGTCTGTACCATAAAATCCTGCTATAATATGGTAAGTACCATTTAAAAGATTCAGCATTGTATATGGGGTTGCGTTATTGTGAAAGGTGATGAAATACACACAAAAAATGAAACTGTTGAACGCACAGATGACCACTCAACTCAAAGTCTCACATGACAGGAAAAGGAATTCAGCTTGGTGGGCCGTATAATGGACCTAGAAGACACAGGAAAACAGGATATCATGACAAGGGGATGGAATTGCCATTTCTGCTGTGGTTCTGTTTGCTTAAAATTGGGTTATTTTGTATTTAACATTTTCTTGTTGACAAGTGACCATTTTGACTTATTCTCGGCCCACCTTTTGGCCATTTCTTCCTGTGAGAGGAGATGCTAAATATATGAATCAAAATAAGTAGCAGCAACAGATTTATTTTTTTATAAAACATAACAGTGTCTCTTCCTTTCTATAATACATATCCCCCCATCTTTGATATTCTGTGAACTGAGCCTTCTGTGGTTAGCCTGAGGACGTGAGAAGGCTGTAGAGGGATGGTAGAACCACGGGAAGATGTGGAGCCTGATCCCCCCTCCAAACTACTTACCTTATTGGACTGAACTTTGGTCACTTTTCCTCATCCCAGCAGACTCATCTGGGCCTTAGGGGAGCAGTGGTGATCAGTGTGGTATTGCTATGGCCACTTGGCCCTTAGCAGTTTGTTTGATATGGTTGCTGTGCCTAGCATTTGTTAAGATCATGGGCTCCCAACTGTGACTCCTGGGTTCAAGGCCTAGCTCTGCCACTTACCGACCGCTTACTGACCATGGTCCTTGGGCAGATTTTTAACTGTCGTAAACCTTATGTTACCTGTAGGATTGTTGTGAGAATAAATAGCACAATCCCTGGCACGCAGTAGGACTACCCAGTAACTTCCCACCATCTAGTTGGAGCGTTAAACGTGGCTTCACATGACTTACCAATTTGATGTATTTGGGAAGTGTTGGGTTTTAAAGTGTATTGCTTCCTTATTCACCGTATTCCCTAGACATTTCACTTTCCCAGGTAAGGCTTTTCCCTGACCACCCCATTTAAAGCTTCAGCTGTCTACCTGCCACCCCACCCCCATGCCTCTCCTCACCCCTCCTCCCAGAGGTCCACACCCTCATTTCCTACTTTGTTTTTCATCACTGCACTTAACCGCTTTCCAGGATACTATCTCGCGTATTTGCTTTTTCTTTCCAGCTGTCTGCATCCGCTAAAACATAAGCTCCATGAGAGTGGGCTTCCTTGTCTGTTTTGGTCACTGTTATGTTGTCAGTGCTTAGAACAGTGCCTGGCACATAGTGGGTGCACAATAAATCTTCATCAGAATGAAGAAATTGACTTCAAGAATGGTGATATGAATCTTTATACCACTAAGTATTATAAAAACTGCTGAGCTTAAACATGTTTTATTCACGAGTTCTTAATGATAGTTTGCTTACTTGCCTATCTCAAACCAACTTTCATAGTGGAAGATAATTAAAGCCAAGTAGAACAGGTTTGAAGGGATGATTAAGTTGCATAAGGAAAAGAATAAGGCTGACATTATTAATTCATTTACCGATTTACTTCTGACACCTGTTTTCCTAGCATGAACATCACCAACCACCATGAGGACCAGGGGTATCAATAGTGGACTGTCTTAAGAGTCTGTTGTCCATTTTACCTACAGCAGAACTTTTATTTTTCTCTTTTAGGGCACCAATGCCTCTGCTCTGGAAAAAGACATTGGTCCAGAGCAGTTTCCAATCAATGAACACTACTTTGGATTGGTCAACGTAAGTATTCAAAAATGTATTATTTTTATCAAATGTTTTAGAGTACTGAAGCAACTCCATGGCAGTTTTCCTTATTACAAATTTTTAAATAATTGTTCATGTGCCTTAGTTCCTAGGAATGGTAAATGTTGGGGAGGGAGAAGATTAGTCCAGTTTTTGAAAGTGTCAGTTGTCCTGGAAAAAAAGGTTTAATTACTGCATTGTTGGGTCGGATTCTCACTTCTCCATCTCTGCTTACAAGATTTCCTTTGTACACATAACTTTTGGCACCATTTTATTAGACTTTATGGCCAGATCTGCTTGTATCATCTGGGTGAGCTCCTTAGGCAGTCTTTGTTTCAATATGCATCAGTACAACCAGAATTTTAAAAGTGTTACCAGCTCGTTGGCAGTAACTGTTCAACAATATAATTTGACAGTGGTACTGAAAACAGGGGCAGGTTGTTTGGGGGGAAGCCGGGATCGCTGGATCTCAGACTTCCTTGGCCTCCTTTTATTGGTGCCCAGCCCTGGCCCCCTCGTGTATGGCCGCACTTAGCAGGTTCTGCTTCCTTGGTAAGTTGATTATGACTAGGTAGTAAGGCAGTATTACCTGCAACCCTTGTGAGCATTCTTCCTCGCCTGATCCTTTCCTCCGGCCTGGAGGTTTTCCACACACCCGGTGTTAACTCATAAGTACCTGGTTTTCCGGAACAGCTGCTCTGAGCAGAATCTGTCAGTACCCAAGTGTAACAGGTAGTAATTGCCACTGGGGAAGCTAGACATATTCTCAGCGAGGGAATGCTACTTGTGGCTAATGGAAAGAACGTTGGCTTTGAAGTAATACAGACCTAAGTCTGAGTTATGCCCAGCTATTTATTAGCTGTGTAATCTTGAGCAAGTCGCTTGGCCTCTTTGAGCCTCCATTTCCCCATCTGTAAAATGGAGACCATACAACATCTATCTCTTGGGTTATATAGTGAAGGATCAGTGAGAGCTCCTATTGAAGATCCTGACATGAGGCTGAGGCACATTGTGGACACTCAGTGAATGTTAGTTCCTTTTCTTTCCCAGGAGTCATCCCCTGGATCAGGGCCAAGCATTACTAAAGGGTGTCCAGGTAAAGGTGGAGGCACTGAGTCAAAGGGAAGCGGATGTAAGGAGGAAGTCTAAAGCACTAGAATATAGGGCGTTGTGTTGGCAAAATACTGACTTCTAATTTTAATAGCTTTTTTAGCCATTTTGCACAGGCCTCTGCTTAGCCCTATGAAGATAGTTATTCAAATTGTGAGAAATTCTGCCTTAGCAGAAAACACAAATGGGGTAAAAAAGAATTAAAGCCGTTTCCTAGTTTGTGGAAGTGTTGTGAGATTAAATTTATTAATAGCTTCATTTATGTTCACTTCGAATGGTAATTCATGAAAGTTCCAGCTTCTCTTTAAAGAGAGGTTTGTCTCCTATTACATAATTGTGTCAAAGTAGATTAAAACATGTAAAAATAGGAAATGTTCTATCTTAGCATACGTAGAAATGTCCCATTAAGTATGGCAGAGCATCTGTCTCACTCTTGGGAAAATGACACACAAGCCAACAACCAGTTTTGAGAAGATGTTCATATTCTATTTTAATCTTACACAGCATTTTGAAATCTATGTTATTAATCTTGTGATTTCTTTAAATTGTTTCCTTTTCGTTTTCCTGTGGGTGGAAAATTCTAAAGGGAGAGTGATAGTCTCGACGGTGTTCTTCCACAGAGTTGGTGTCACGGTCTGTCGAAAACCGATGACATGATGGCATTTTCCTCTTTAATCATCATCTGAGTAGCCATGGTTTTTGTGAGGAACAAAATATTATGGTGTGAGTCCTCGTGATTATGTAGGAGACTAGGAACTGAGTGCTGTTGTGTTGGGACGCTTGCCATCTTGGCAGAAACCAGATTGAGGGTGACTTAGGAGTTTGAGGGGAAGAAGCTGGTGGGATGACCTAGGGAGGCACCTCTTTGCCTCTGTGGCTCTGGAGTGAGTGACGACATGCGTTCTGAAGCAATGCGCAGGGCCACCAGAATCTTGAACAGGAAAAACTAAAACAAGTGTCCGTGTAGTTAAGGCTGTTTCACCTGAGCAAATAGTTCCTAGTTCCTGGATTTCTTTCTGATTTGGATTTTTATTTTCTGTCATTGGAGTTTCCATTTGTTGCAACATGGCCTCTCTTATTTAGACAGCTACTTTCCTGGGTCTCCATATTATGTCCATTTTTCTCCTCTCTCTCTCTCTCTCTCTTTTTTTTTTTTAAGATTTTATTTATTTGTCAGAGAGAGAGCACAAGCACGGGGAGTGGCAGCCAGAGGGAGAGGGAGAAGCAGACTCCCCACTGACCAGGGAGCCCGACACAGGGCTTGATACCAGGACCCCAGGATCATGATCTGAGCCGAAGGCAGATGCCTAACTGACTGAGCCACCCAGGCGTCCCTCCTTTTTTTTTTTTTTTTTTAAGCACCAGAAGGTCTCCTTAGATTTTATTTTATTATTATTTTTTTAAAGATTTTGTTTATTTATTTGACAGAGAGCGACACAGCCAGAGAGGGAACACAAGCAGGAGGAGTGGGAGAGGGAGAAGCAGACTCTCTGCTGAGCAGGGAGCCTGATGTGGGGCTCGATCCCAGGACCCTGGGATCATGACCTGAGCCGAAGGCAGATGCTTAACGACTGAGCCACCCAGGCGCCCCAGATTTTTTTTTTTTTTTTTTTAAATCAAGGCTCAGTACTTATCATTTTAGGGACTTTTATGGGCCAGAGAGACCCCAGGCTGATGTAAACTTGTATTCGTTTCCCTGTTGCTCAGATAGTCCCTGGTGTTGCGAGGGGTTTACTAGTCTCTAGCATGGCGAGCAGGACACTGCTACTGGGAAATCTGGGCTGGTTCCTGGAGGGTGGACTTCTCCAGACCATGAACTGAAGCATCCCTTGTTGTCCCTTGGCAGTTCGGAAACACGTGCTACTGTAACTCTGTGCTGCAGGCATTGTACTTCTGCCGGCCGTTCCGGGAGAATGTGCTGGCATACAAGGCCCAGCAAAAAAAGAAGGAAAACTTACTGACGTGCCTGGCAGACCTCTTCCATAGCATCGCCACGCAGAAGAAGAAGGTTGGCGTGATCCCACCAAAGAAGTTCATTTCGCGGCTGAGAAAAGAGAACGGTGAGTAATGTGTTTAAGGGTCCAAAATAAGAATTCATAGTTCTGTGGATCCTCCAAATGAATCTCCCCTCTTTCTTTTTTTTTTTTTTTTTTTTTTTTTTTTTAAGGGAAAAGAGTCTGGCCAACTACTTGAAAATCACTTTTTTGTTTTTTTTAAAGAAGATGTTATTCTCCTTTTCCGCCCTGTAAACTTAAGACTGGATAAAAAACATGGTTATAAATTCAGATTTATCATTCCATTTTGGAATGGTCTTTTTATTTGCTCCACATTGGGAGGAGTTTTTCCTGGGTAGGACCATTGTGAGAGAGAAAATTGCCCAAGGCAGCCTTCTAAGCAGAACGCTGATTCGAATAAATAGGTTGGTACAATAATTGAATAAAATAGTACTCTTAAAATCTTGTCATAAGTGATTAAAGTAAATGTATATTGTCTAATCAGAGCTCTTGCTGTTTTAAAAATAATACCTCTGACTTTTGCCTAAGACAGTTGAAGGATATTGATATGTTCATATTATAAAAATGACCTGTCACCTGATTTTTTTTTTTTCTTCATTTCTGGTTTTTCTATCTTCTTTTTCGGGAAAAGTGGTAGTAGAGACTAGGTTATTCCAGAAGCTTTGCATTGGTAATTTCTACTACTAGAAATAGTTGATATGGCAACTTGTGTTTATCCTAGATTTCAGCCTTACTCCAACAGACTTGCACAGTTAATCAGATGTTTGTTTTATAAAGTCTCATTTAATTTGATTGCTGTCTTTTAAAGTTGTTGTAGTTTATACGTACCAGAATAAAAATAATCTGAGCAGGAAGCAGAGCACTCCCGAGTCTTGTCGCGAACATGATTAATAATGAAGTTTCACAGCTGCATTCATCTCTTGATTGTCCTTATGGCAGGGAACAGCAGTAAGCTTCTGGAATCATTTGTGTTTGGTTTCAGAACACCATCAGATAGATACATGTATCCCCCATGTCCCATATGTGTTTCATTTAAGCTGCTTCCAGTCTGGTCCAGGGTCTAATATGATCTTTGGGAAAAGGAGAATTACATCTCGATAAACTGCAAAATGAATAATTGATCGTTGGCGGTCACGTCATATTAAATACTGATATTTTATCACAGAACTTAGGAAATAATTTCTGGGGTTTTCTGTAAAATAAAAATTTTGGTAGCGTTTATATACGTGATGACTTTAGGGAGATAGGGGAAGTGTAGTTCTTGGGTGGTAGGAAAAAGGATAATGAACAAAAATTCTTCTAAAATTTACCCGTTAAAGTTGCAAAATAGAGATGAATATATGTGATACCTGTCCCGTTGACATTTCAATATAAAAATTGAAGTGTGCACGTAAAATTAAGCATTTTGTTTGCTTTTCAAGAACTGGAGATTGAAATAATGACCTTCTCTTTTCCAGATCTCTTTGATAACTACATGCAGCAGGATGCTCACGAGTTTTTAAATTATTTGCTAAACACTATTGCGGACATCCTGCAGGAAGAGAAAAAACAGGAAAAACAAAATGGAAAATTAAAAAATGGCAACATGAATGAACCTGCAGAGAATAATAAACCAGAACTCACCTGGGTCCATGAGATTTTTCAGGGAACGCTGACCAATGAAACTCGATGCTTGAACTGTGAAACCGTAAGCATTGAGAGGCTTTCATGTAATTTGCTTGTGCGTATTTGTACAGGCTCTGTTGTGCATGAGTGCACTGTGGTCTGCAGCACCTAGTAGTTGTCTGCAATATATGCAGACGATTCTCTTGATGTATATGAGCCCCGGGGCAAACTTTTGGAAGCGTGTCTCCATCCAAGATGTCTCAGCTGGCTAAAGCAGACGGATGAGGGAAAATCTCAAAAACTGGATTACTTTGCGTCATGGGCATATTTGAGGGTCCACCAATTGCACTGTTAACCTGGACCTCCACCAGTTATCTTGAAAAGATTTTGCTCACGCAGAGGTCCCCATGTGAGACTTAGAATAGACCATCTCCCCAACTTAAAGGAATCAGCTGTGGGTTGATGAACTTGAAGTTGGAAGTCAGGCTTGGCTTTGGATTCTGCTGCGGTTTGCTGGGTCTTGGGGCAAGTCCCTTCCAGTGCTGTTGCCTGGGCTGGGTGGGCTCATGTGTTTGGATGATTCTGGCACACAGTAGTCACTTACTGTAGTTGAATTCGAAGACACGGTCTCCGGGGCATGACTCAGGATGTCACATTTGCTTGGTGTATTGGATTTAGCTCTGTGAGGGGCCTCATCATTTGGTGGTTAAAAGCCCAGCTTTAGAGCCAGGCTGCTGAGCTTGTATGCTGCTGGTTCTGTCATGCCTTAGTTATGGGACCCTGGGCCTATTATTCAATCTCTCTGTCTTCACTCTCTTCATCTGTAAGTTGGGTACAATGAGAGCACCTGTGTCATAGAGTCGCTTGGGAGGATGAAATGAGTTAACGGTTGGAAAGCACACAGAGCCATGCTTGGCACACAGCAGATAGGCAATAAATGTCAGTTATTATTATTTACTGTAACTACTAACAACATAGCAAGTCTCTGAGTTCATTAGCAGTCTCTCAGTCTCTTCACATCGTAAGAAAAATTCTGTAGGTCTGTACATTTTCTGAGGGGGGAGAGAGTACCTCTCATTGGTTCTGCAAAGGAACTGGGACCCAGACACGATGAAGAAATGTGAATTTAAGTGGGAGGCCCTTTGTTTTTGGCAGTCTTTCTCCTGTCCTTTTAAACCGTTTTTGAATCAACGTTCTGATTTGTTCATTGTAGAAACAGCTAGAAAACATAGCTAAGCAAAAAGAGAAAAAAGAGAGTAAAAGTTACTAGTGATCTCCCCACCCGGAGATGATAAATTTGTAACATTTTCTAAAAATTGTGATCACATTTGCCCAGAGAGAACTACTTGAACATTTTGAAATGTATCCTGCCAAAACATTTTCTACACATGCTTTTCTGTCTGGAGACCTTTCCTCCCTCCCTTTTTCCTTCTGTCCCTTTGTATTTTATATTCCAGTAAAATCCAGATGAATACGGAAGTAGAAGAGGAGAGCAAATCCCACACGGGTGTTACTGTGGTTGTTAACACACCGGCCCATCTTGGTCGTTTCTTGTTTCATGCCTCCTCCCCGCCCTTGCCGACCTGGTCATTTTTAAGCAAATCTCAGATGACTTATTTCCTTTATAGTTTCTTCATCACTTTGTAACATATTTCTAAACGGTGAGACATCTTTTTTTTTTTTTTTAAAAACAAAAGCACCATACCATTATCATAATTCCTTTAAACCGATATTCCCTTAGTGTTCAGGTTTCTCTGGTTATGTCATACTTCTTTTTTTTTTTTTTTTTTTGTTGTTTGTTTATTCAAAAGATCTAAACATCATCCACACACTGCCTTTAGCCAGTTTTGTCTCAGTCCGTAAGTTACCCCCCCCCGCTCCCCCTCCCTTCCTTTTTTTTTTTTTTTTTTTTTTTGCAAGTTAGTTATTGAAGAAATCATGTTTGTCCTGTAGAATTTCCCACATTCTGGAGGCATCCTGTGGTGTTAACAGGTACAATAAAATGGCAGTATGTTTCTGTCTTCCTACTCTGTCTATGTGACCCTCCTATTTTACATTCCTTTTTCTTTCTTGCCTTCTTTTGTATCAAATATTTTTCTTTTTGCATCTATTGTATTGTTAGTTTCAAAGTCTCTTAGAAGTTACTCCAGAGACTGCAACGTGCATCTTTGCCATAGTTAATTTTTTACCACTTTCCCAGCATTGCTAGAACTTGTGGAATACTTCATCTCCTTTTCCTTTTGTGTTACTGTTTTGTGATGAACTCATGACTTTTAACATTTCCCGTGCTTTAAATCCATTGCAGTTTTTTATTCTTCTTGATACTGAATGTATTTTTAGAGTAACTTCACACCCTCTTAACATCGAAATCATGGCTGTATTGTACATACTGTAACTTGCAGATTTGTAGTCTTTTTCTTGTCTCCCCTCCTTGCGATAAGGGACTTTTCCTTGGCACCGTCCTCACCTTACGTCTTGTGCCTGTTCTGCCGTCGGTTCTGTCTGTTGTATCTCTCTTTCGTTCCCTCCTCCTCTCAGTCCCCACTGCTCACTCCCCGGCTCAGGCCCCTCAGCTCCTGACTGGCAGACTCAGCTAAATTGCAGTAACTTCTTACTGGATCTTCTGCCCTTTTCTTGCCTCCTCCGTGTTCCTGTCCTAACTAATGCGGTCTGTTCTTTGAACGTTTGGGAGGACTTGAAACTTACTTTGTATCCCTAAAGTGCATCATTCAGTCTGGCTTGTCTTTTGCCTCTGTATGAATGAAATAATACCACATGTATTCTGTGCGCGGTGTTTTGGGTTTGCTTTTTTGTTGAGAATCATTTGTGTTGTTACGTGATGCTTTCAGTCGTTTTCATTGCCATGTAGTATTCCATGCATGAATTTGTGATAGTTCACTAGTTTATTTCACTGTTGGTGGAAATTGGGTTGTTTCCAGTTTGGGGGCAGCTATGACCAATGCTGCTATGAACATTCCCATACGTATAATCAAGTGTACATAAATCTGTGTATATATATATATTTTTTTCTCTATATATTTTTAGGTCCTATGGTATGCTTATCAGAAAAATATCAAATCTCCAAAGTGGTCGTCCCATTTTACACATCCAGCGTATGATCATTCTCATTTCTCCGCATTGTTGTCTATACCTAGTATTCTCAGATGGCTTCACTTTTCATATAGTGGCTGTGTAGCTGAGTATTATTTTATTCCATAAACACCTCCCCATGCCTCAACCTGCTGTGTAAAGGCAAGGATACTGAGAAGGGTACAGTGAGAACCTTGCCTTTCTGGGACTTTCACATGGAAGACAGACATTAATAAAATGAATACTGAGTTTTGTCATTACAATTGTAAAATGCTATGAAGGAGAAGTACAGAGTACCCTATGAGCTTACGATACAGGAACCGGAACAGTGGGGTGGTGCATTTCTATGGTTAGCGGGGAAATCTGCCACAGACGGTGTAGCTGGGCTGGTCCTTTGGTTGTCTTTGAAATTACCAGGGCTACTAAGTCCATCCTGTGGAACACTCGGTAGGAGTTTTCAGGAAGGCTCAGATGATAGGCTTAGTCACATTTGTATTTTTTTTTTTTTATCTATGAACAGGTTATTCAATCCCAACAAATGCAAATAATGCACCCTCAAATATTGTATGGCAGAAACTATCACCTAGCCTGTTACTTTCCTAGAGGGTTACCATTAGATGTCATGCCTGTGCCCAGAGATTCCCTTCAAAACTTCTGGGTGATGGTGGGGCACCTGGGTGGCTCAGTCAGCTAAGCGTCTGCCTTTGGCTCAGGTCATGATCCCAGGGTCTTGGGATCGAGCCCCGTGTTGGGCTCCCTGCTCAGTCAGTGCGGAGCCTGCTTCTCCCTCTCCTGCTCTCCCCCTGCTTGTGCTCTCTTGCTGTCAAATAAATAAAATCTTAAAAAAAAAAACAAAACTTTTGGGTGATGCCATAGTTTGTTGTTTTTTTTAATTTTTTATTGTTATGTTAATCACCATACATTACATCATTAGTTCTTGATGTAGTGTTCCATGATTCATTGTTTGTGCATAACACCCAGTGCTCCACGCAGAATCTGCTCTCTTTAATACCCATCACCAGACTAACCCATCCCCCCACCCTCCTCCCCTCTAGAACCCTCAGTTTGTTTTTCAGAGTCCATCGTCTCTCAAGGTTCGTCTCCCCCTCCGACTTAATCCCCTTCATTCTTCCCCTCCTGCTATCTTCTTTTTCTTTTTTCTTAACATTTGTTGCATTATTTGTTTCAGAGGTACAGATCTGTGATTCAACAGTCTTGCACAATTCACAGCGCTCACCATAGCACATACCCTCCCCAATGTCTATCACCCAGCCACCCCATCCCCCCCCCCCCCCACCACTCCAGCAACACTCAGTTTGTTTCCTGAGATTAAGAATTCGTCATATCAGTGAGGTCATATGATACATGTCTTTCTCTGATTGACTTATTTCACTCAGCATAACACCCTCCAGTTCTAGCCACGTCATTGCAAATGGCAAGATCTCATTCCTTTTGATGGCTGCATAATATTCCATTGTGTATATATACTACATCTTCTTTACCCATTCATCTGTCGATGGACATCTTGACTCTTTCCACAGTTTGACTATTGTGGACATTGCTGTTATAAACATTGGGGTGCACGTACCCCTTCAGATCCCTACATTTGTATCTTTGGGGTCAATACCCAGTAGTGCAATTGCTGGATTGTATGGTAGCTCTATTTTCAACTGTTTGAGGAACCTCCATACTGTTTTCCAGAGTGGTTGCACCAGCTTGCATTCCCACCAACAGTGTAGGAGGGTTCCCCTTTCTCCACATCCAATGCCATAGTTTGTTGTAATGGGATTCCAAACATTATACTTGGTTTGTTGAAGTAAGAGCAAATGTATGAGTGTCTTTATGGAGAATGGCACACTCTGAAAAACCTGTATTTTTTAATTCTTTTTTTAAAGATTTTATCTGAGAAGAGAGAGCATGAGCAGGGGGAGACGGAGAAGCTGACTCCCCGCTGAGCAGGGAGCCCATTGTGGGGCTCTATCCCAGGATGTCGGGATCATGACCTGAGCTAAAGGCAGATGCTTAACTGACTGAGCCACCCAGGGGACCCCTGTATTTTTTATTTCTTAAAGTGATTAGACTTGAGGCAGGAGTTTTCTCTAGGGTTACTTAGGTAATCACCTCCATTTCTTAGATCCTTTAACTGGATGGGATCCTAGGAGTCATCCATTCCTTCCCTGCCAGTGCCCACATCCCTTCTGTGACATCCTAGCCAGTTGGTCACCAGCATCTGCTGGGCTCTGTCCAGAGATGGGGAACTCAATCTCTCTGGGTGATGCATTCCATTTTTAGAAAGCTCTAATTGTTAGAAAAGCCCTCTACTTTCTAAGAAAATACATAGCCTGCAGGCTGTTTTTGAGGACTTAGTGTAAAAGAAGACCTAACATTTAAGTTTTCCTTCACAGGATCAGAAATATGGGGCCCCCTTTGAGTAACGTCCTTGGCCCAAGGCAAGTAGCCTTTAGATGGTGCTTCAGTCACAGTTATGAAATCTCACAGTGGGATTCAGCTATACTCGATCCTGAGCTGCAAATTAGCCCCTGGGGGAGCAGGGAGCCCTGCTATTGGAGCCACCCCACCCACCAGTGCCTCCAATTGTGCAAAACTCTTTGTGCCAGCCTTCATGCTTTCAGAAAAACATAATTTTTTTTCTTGGTCTGGCCCTTTGTAAATGTTGCTTGTGATTGCAGTGCAAATGTCAACTGAGAGATTTATGGAGACGAACAGTTTCACTCTGCAATACACTTGGAGAGACTATTTTAAGGGGGTAATTCAGTGCATACTTTTCCATATAACCTTGATCAAGGCACCTCAGAATTGCAGCATGGGGATTTTCCAGCCTAGCCTCAGTGCTCCTTTGGCTGTTCTTTGCTTGGTTCATAAGATTTGAGGGGCCACTTGGAGCTTAATTTTGTTGTTGTTGTTGTTAATTTCCCCCCTTTCCAGTAAAGCTGGGTTTTTGCTTTGCAAACCTGTGTTTTTTAGTGCTTCCCTGGGGCTTTAAGGCACATTTATATCTGTCACTGGAGCCAAAAGGTTGTCTAAAGAACTGCTTTATTAAGTACCAATTGCACAGCTCCTTCTTGCTTCATTTGCAGAGGTTAAAATTGATTCAGTAGAGCTTCTGAGCCCTTTGCAGCGGAGGAGCGGGGATGGGTGATGTGACCAGGTGAGATCACAGACGTGATTCTGCGTCCGTCAGGTGAGCGGTCGTTAACCACCTTCCCTAAGCCCACTGCTCTGTCGCTGCTCTAAGACAGCACATTTTCAGTTCCTGGCTGATCACCGTGGAACAGCACCTGGCCACCTTTTCTACTAAGCCAAGGAAAGGAGTCCGGGGATTCAAAGCACATTTGAATATGATGTTAATTACTCAGGACCTTCGGAAAGCTCATGATTTATGTGTATGCCCCACATGTTAATTTGTCCTACTAGTTGATTTGTAATTAATTAAAAAGAAGAGCAGGTAGGGTCACTTAATTTTCCTAGCTACCTTTTAAGCTAGTTTTTGGGGGGAACTCCATGCCCCGAACTGGAGAGGAGAAAGAATAAGATGTAGCCTGTGCTTGCTGAGAGTATTGGAGTCTTAGTGACATAGAGGTTTCCTTGGAGACAAGCTGTATTTTCACTTAGACCAGAATGAGATCCTTGTGTGTGGGAAGAAAATGATTTCATTATCTGGCAGCTTTCTGGGGCGACAGGCAAAAAAGAAAAGAAAAGAAAAAAAAAGTTGCTTGATCACCCATTGCTTTTGACTGTATCAGTCTGAGTCAGGGGGAGAGAAAAATCCTAATGGAAGGGTTTAGAGCCTTGTGTTCAAATCCCCCAAGGGGTTGATCTACCTGAGCAGTGTTTTCTCACACTCTAAATTCTGGAAGCAGTTTACATTGGGAATTGGGGAAGTTACAGTAACTTTTTTCATGTAGTTAATTAGGTTTGTACCTTTCTCCGCTCCCTAAAATAACTAGAAAGAGAAAAGATTTGTGTCCAGCAGGAGACAATGTTTCTCTGTCAAAGCTTTCCTAGAACCTGATCCTCCCTCTCTAAGTTATATATGATTTTATATATGATTTTATCTGATCCTTTTATTTTCTCCTAGAAAAGAACCATTTAAGTTTAAAAAGTTTTACTAATTAAAAAATATAATACCTATGGATTATTTTTTACAAATCAGGCACAGGAATGTATAAAAAGAAAATCATTTATAATTCTGCTATCCAGATGCCACCCTTGGCTATTAGAAATCTTTCTTTTTGTTCAGTTATATAATATTCATGCATTTAGTAAGTATTTATTGGGTTCCCGCTAAATGCTGGAAATTATTTTACGTCCTAGGGATATAGCATTTAAAACAAACAGAAAAGATAGTCCCTGCCCTTTTGTTTACTAAATACACACTTTTAAAGCTATATGTTTCCCTTTAAGCACCCACTTTAGCCGCATCCCACAAATACTGATTTTTCTCTGTCATTTGTTCAAAATATTTTCTAATTTCTCTTGTGCTTTTTCCCCTGTGATCCATGTATTACTTAGAAGTATGTTGTTTAACTTGCAGTTGTTGAGGATTTTCCTAGGTACCTTAATTTTACTGACTTCAGATTTAATTCTGTGTGGTTAGGGAGTATATTCTATATTATCTCAGTCTTTTAAAATTTACTGTGACATGTTTCGTATCCTAACACATGGTTTATCCCAGTAAATGTACTTTAAAACAAGGTCTCTCAACCTGGGAACTATTACTATTTAAAGTCAGATAATTCGTTGTTGCGGGATGCTGCCCTGTGCATCATAGGATGTTTAGCAGCATCTAGCATACCTACTAGGTGCCAGTAGCAGCCCCCAGGAGGTGACACCGAAAATGTGTCCAGACATTGCCAAATGTCCCTTGGAAGGAAAAGTTTCCTTTGCTGAGAACCACTCGGTTGAACAGGATATATATTTTGTAGTTTATACACAGAGTTCTTCAGATTTTCTATATTTTTCTTGATTTCCCCCCTAGTCTTTCTATTAGTTGCTGAGAAAGGGGTGTTAAAATACCTAACTATGATTGTGGGGGGGACGCCTGGGTGGCGCAGTTGATTATGCATCTGACTCTGTTTCGGCTCAGGCTGTGGGATTGAGCCCGTTGTTGGGCTCTGTGCTCAGCGGGGAGTCTGCTTGAGATTCTCTCTCCGTCTTCCTCTCCCACTCATGCGCTTTCTCTCTCTCAAATAAATAAATAAACCTTAAAAAAAAACTTAACTACAATTGTGGGATAATTTTATTTCTTCCTCTAATTCTGTCAGTTTTTGCTTCATGAATCTTCTTTTTTTTTTTTAAGGTTTATTTATTTATTAGAGAGAGTAGGGGGTGGGGCAGAGAGAGGGACAGAATCGTTAAGCACCCTCCACCAAGCACAGAGCCCAGCGCAGGGCTCAGTCCCAGGACTCTGAGATCATGACCGAGCCAAAATCAAGAGTCAGCCACTCAACTGACTGAGCCACCCAGGCACCCCACTTTTTTTTTTTTTTTAAAGATTTATTTATCTTAGAGCATGAGTGGGGCTGGGGGAAGGGGAGAGGGAGAAAAAGAATCTCAGACTCCCCAATGAGTGTGGAGCCTCACAAGACAACACAGGGCTCAGTCTCACAACCCATGAGATCACAACCTGAGCCAAAATCGAGAGTCAGTCGCTCAACTGACTGAGCCACCCAGGCACTCCTCTTTCACTTTTTAGAAAACAGCTTTATTGATGTATAGCTTATATGCCATAAAGTTCATCCTTTCAGTAATTTTCAAAGCAATTTGGTGAGTTGTGCAGCTATTATCATAATCCAGTTTTTTTTTCCAATTTTTATTGGAATCCATAATCCAGTTTTAAAACATTTCTGTTACACCAGTAAGATCCCTTGTACCCAGCAATTAATCTCTGTTGCAAGCCTCAGGCCACCACTAATGTTTAGTCCATTAATGTTTAATGTAATTACTGGTATGGAGGGGTTGGGGGCTCCCTCTTTATTATTTGTTTTCTATTTATTTCCCCTCCGTTTTTTCTTATTATGTTCCTCCTCCTCTGCTTTTTTTGAAAAAAAATAATTTTAATATATGTATATATTGATATATGTACATACATATTTGTATAAACAGTTCCATTTTAATCTTCCTCTTAGTATGTATTTGTGTGTGTGTTGTTGTTTGGGTGTTTCTCTAGAGATCATAATATATATCCTTTACTCTTCACAGTCCATGTACAATTAATAATGTCACTGTTTCACATAAAACAGAAAGCTTACAACTGTACAGGTGCATATTCCTTCTGCCTGCCCCTACCTTACCTTGTCCTTCTGCTGTAGCTATTCTATGTATTACATTTATGTATACTATAAACCCCACAGGGCAGTGTCAAAATTACTATTCTTGATACTCTTCATTCTTTCTTGAGGATCTGGATTTCCATCTGGTATCATTTCCCTTTGGCTTGAAGAACTTCCTTTAACCCTTTTTTTTTTTTTTTTTTTTTGGTAGTGCAGGTCTTTTAATAATGAATTCTCTTTATTTTTCCTTCATTCTTGAAGGATCTGTTTATGGGCTGTTGACAGTTTTTTCTTTTAGCACATTAAAGATGTTCTACTGTCTCTGCCCTCCATAATTGCTGATAAGAAATCAGCTTCCAATTGAACCGTTCTTTTGTAGTATGTCATTTTTCTCTCCCATGTTTTTGAGATTTGCTTTTTACCTTTGACTTGTTACAGTTCAATTATGATGTGCCTTGGCTAACCTTTTTTTGTATTTATCCTACTTGGTGTTTGTTGAGCATCTTGAATCTATAAATGTATGTCTTTCCCCAAATGAGGAAATATTTCGCCATTATTTTTCGAATAGCTTTTCTGCTCTATTCTCTCTCCCTTTCCAAAACTCCAATTATATGTATGATATTTTCTAACAGTTTTCTGAGTATCTGTTTTTATTTCAATTTTTTTTTCTTTATTCTTCTCATTGGATAATTTTCTGTTGATTTGTCATCAAGGCCACTTTTTCTTTCCTTTGTCATCTCCAGTTCATTGTTAAGTCCATCTGGTGTATTACTTTTTCAGTTCTAGAATTTCCATTTGGTTCTTTTCTTTTTTTTCCTATTTCTCTGCTGAGATTTCTTATCTGCTAAAAAAAAATCTTGTCTGCTCATTTCAACATCTGCATCCTCTGAGGATTGGTTTTAGTTGTCTTCAGAATGTCTCCCGTTAACTGGGTGATGGGCATTGGGGAAGGTATGTGTTGTAAATGGCACAGGGTCTTATATAGGACTAATGAATCACAGACCTGTACCCCTGAAACAAATAATATATGTTAATTAAAAAAAAAAAAGAATGTGTCACATTTTCCTGGTTCTTCACACATTTTGTAAGTTTGAATGGTATCTAGGACATTGAGGACGTAAAATTTGAGAGGACTCTGGGTTCTGTTATTTTGCTTCAGTGAGTATAATGTTTTCTGGAGTTTTAGCAGGCAGTTCATCTTGGCTGGACTGTAACTACAAATCTGTTTCTTAGGCGGCAGCTTGAATCTTGGGTCAGCCCTTTTGTATCTGGCTGAGTTGCTATGAGTGTACTCTGTGTGTATGGGGCTCAGCAGCCCACCAGAGGTGTGCGCAGACAGAGCTGGGAATACCCTCTGATTCCTCCCCTTCTTGCTGGTAGACATGGTTTCCCACTCAGTTTTCTGGTTCCAAGACCAGACAGACTGCATTTGTTCCCCCTACAGATCCCCAGGGAAAGGCTACAAAACCCTGAACTTATCCTGTGCAACCGTTCTCTTCCAGGTGTGGACTCCCCGTCTACCTGTCTGTGTTTATATATCCAACACCTTCAGGTAGCTACTTGTATTTATAGTTAGCTGAGTTTTATAGTTTTCTGGAGGAGTGTAGGAATGGAAAGATCTTAGTCATTCCTGGAACCAGTCTTTCATTTTAGTGAGGGAGAGTCAGACAATAAAAAAATACAAATAAAACATTTATAATATGAAATCATTGTATTGGTTATCTATTGCTTTGTTACAAACCACCCCAAAACTCTGAGACTTAAATCAACTATCATTTATTATAATTCATTCAACTGTGGGGTGGCTGAGGGTCACCTGATCTAGGCTGGCCCTGGCTGAACTTGTGTGTTTGTATTTCAGCTGACTCACTCCTGTATCTGCAGGCTGGCTAGGCATTTTGCTCTCGATTGGGCTTGGCTGGGGTACCTTAGTGAGAACAGCTCTCTTTCATGGGTCTCTCATCTTCTTCCTGGGAATAGTGGACTAGGCTGGGGGGTCCCCTGGGTGGCTAATTTGGTTAAGCGTCTGCCTTCGGCTCAGATCAGGATCTCGGGGCCCTAGAATCGAGCCCCGTGTCGGGCTCCCTGCTCAGTGGGGGTCTGCTTCTCCCTCTCCCCAATCTCAGGCACTCTCAAAAAAATAAAATCTTAAAAAAAATAGTGGGCTAGCCTGGGCTTATCCTTCTTATGGTGATGACAGAAATCAAGAGAGCAATTTTGTAAGTGCTTGTTCAAGCTTCTGCTTCTGACATGTCCCCTAACATCCCACTGGCCAAAGCAAGTCGTATGGCTGAACTCAGAATCAAAGATGGGAAGCGTATCTCTTGAGAAGATCTGTAAAGTCATATGGCAAGGAAGCCAGTGTAGGCGGTGGTGAAGATTTGGGCCTTTCATGTATTCTACCATAGCAGTAACAAGTGCCATTAAAAAGGGGGGGGGCAGAATGATGGAGCGTGTGTATATGTGTAAGGGCATGTGTATGTGTGTAAATGTATACATGCCTTTTTTTATACAAAACGAATTCGCTTATAGAAGGTTGTGTAGTCTACTTATTCATTTGGTATGATATACCCACCATGTAGTAAACCATTCCCAGCTCTTTGCCCATTTTAGGCCATTTACAATTTTTACACCCCTTCCCCCGATTTATTGAGTGTTTAATTTTGAAAGCACCTTACATGTATTATTTTATCTTTACAACAGCCTGGTGAAATACTCTTAGTGTCCCCACTTTATAGATGAGGAAACTGAGGTACACCAAGGCTGAGTAACTGGCCTACAGTCACCCACTGCATAAGTGACAGACAGGATACGGAACTGGAAAGTCTTTCTCAACACCCTTGCTTGTGTGTACTAATAAAAGTATAAAAGACTGTGTCCACATTCTGAATATTTCTTTAGATAATGGCCTAGTGGTGGAGTATTGGGTCATAGGATAGTTGTCCCACTTAAAGGAGTGTTTTCTCATTTTGCTGCCAATTGACTGAACACTTCAAGGTTGTTGCTGAGCTAGTTTGTCCCTCCCACTGCAAGAGAGTAAAACACCAGGCTTGCCAGTCAACGGCTGGAATGCAAGCAGTTAAACTCCGTGAACCTCAGTAAGTAGGAGAGCCAGGATTGGTGTGGTATGAACGGCAGGGGCCAAGAAACAGCGGGGCCAGTGAGCCAGCTCCCGGGAGCAGTCCGCCGTAGGGTGGCCTGTGTGAGCCAGGGCTCTGCAATGATGGCCATTTCCACGGCTCAGGGACAGGTGCACGTGCGGTTAGTGTGATCCCCCGGCCCAGCACCCATCATCTCCCTGGCCCTAGGCACAGTTTGGATGATGAGGCTCCGGAGCCAGTGATTTCCAGGGACTGGCGGAAGATGCAGACGGCCTCACGGAGGTTGACTATCTGAGTAGTGACTTTTAGAAGTCTCTTGTCTTTTTTTCCATTTTTTCTCATTCTGCTAGTTTGGTCTCTATGGGTGTTTTGCCTGATACTTCCTACTTTGAAATGAGGGGGAAAATGAATGGAGAGGAAGCGAGATATGGTTGAGTGCTAATTATTAAAAGTTCTGAATTAAAGCTGGAATGGGAATTTAGGTAAATTGAGAATTTTGGACTTTCTCTAGATTGGGTTGTTTTCAGTGTAACTCAGTGCCAGTGAGTATACAAAACTGCGCATGACCAGGCCTGCAGTTTTGGGTTTTGGTTACCTGTAGGTGTTCAGAATTTTACCTGCTATGTCTCTTATGTATTTTGTACCTAATACTTTTTTTCTTTTTTCTTTGCTTCAGGTTAGTAGCAAAGATGAAGATTTTCTTGACCTTTCTGTCGATGTGGAGCAGAATACATCTATTACCCACTGTCTGAGGTAACCTCATGAATTCTGACAGTGAGCTGAGCTTTTGATCAGGCTAGTAAATAAGTGGGGGGGGGGGGGGGGGGAATACTGTTTCCTCAGGAGGTAATCTTTCTTTCTGTTAAACCCATATAATCCTATTATTTTCTATTTCTTCTTTCCCAAGAGAGATTAAAAAGTAAGTATATGTGGTCTAGAGAAGAAGGATCCTGCTGAGAAGAAAGAGGATCAAGTGGAAGTCATTAGTCCTTAAGTTTAAAAATAAGTTTTAATCTTTAATCCAGATGTGGGCTTTGGCTTTCATCTCTCTCTCTCTCATCTTTGTCTCTCTGACACACACGATTAATACACGCTACCCATGCCTACCATTACTCTTTTTCTTTCTAAGCTACTTTGAAAAATTATGTACTTTTGAGTGGAGAACCAGTGAGGGAACCGTCTGTTCCTCCATCTTTCAGCGTTCTGTGGAGATGAGTGATGGAAGGAAATTCCTCCTTGTTAGGGTTGAGAGAAGGTAAGGAACCCGGAGCACAGAACAGCACATGCTCCAGATTCCAGGCATATTGTGTTATTGACTTGAACATTGGAAATGTGCCCAGAGTCGACTCACAGACACGATTCCCTGTTCCCCTTCCCCCTCCTGCTCTCAGTAAGTCCTGAGGGCTGAGGAGCAGCCCAGCCCTACTCTAGACACTGGGCGTGGAGGAGCGAGCATCAGACACGTTCCGGCTCCCACAGCACTTACGTCCTAGGGCGAGTCCACAGGCGACGCTTGGTGCTTTCGAGGAAGTTGAATAGGTCTCCGGAGTGGTGGGTTCTGGGAATGCCAGTGTGGACCCCACGATCAGGGCAGGCCTCTTGAGGTCTCACCTTTCCAACAGGAAGACGGGCCTGGGCTGCGTGTTGCCACTCACCCTCACACTCAGAGTTCTGGGCTAGGAGTGGCAGCTTTCTAACCTATCCCGAAAGAACAGAGTGCCCAGAAAGGCCCAGGGAATCAATGATGCCCAGCTGCTCCACTAGCATTTTCCATCTGAGGCAAAAGAGAAGGAATGATTATAATCTTTTGGGTCCCTTTCATGGTTCAGTTCAGTTTGCATTCTTAAGGGTTTGTTTTTAAAATTAGAACTATGAATTTTCTTCTTACTATGTCTGCATATGTCTTCTGATGTGATATGTTATCTTTCTTTCATTTTGATGACCCAAAAGAAATTACAAATCAAGCTAAAATTGTAGGGTTTGAATGTAAGGTCTCTGCCACCTCCTTCCAGATGGTTAATTCCAGTATGGTTTCATGGCTTTTGTCCCAGAGGAATGATGCAGTAAATAGCGGTTACGTTCAGGATACAGGGCTATGGAAACCATTAGATACATACTGTAACTGAACTAGAATCCTCACTTTTCAAACGTCAGTACCCTGTCTCAGGCCGGGTGAGCCATCCGTATCATAAGTGAATACCGAGGAAGTTTTTTCTTTTCTTCTTTTGAACAGCTTAGAGATGACTTCAGGCAAAAACTTCAGATACGTGAAGTTTATCTTAATTATCCTTCCATGACATTTTGGGTATTTTTTTGCCTTTCACTTCAGTGCCTGAGTGGCTCCTTCACAGAAATCTTCTCTTTAAGTTCCACGTTCTGAAACCACTCTCCCTTGCGCTGTCTTCCTCGCATTTAAAATGCCTGTTCTCCCAGTGCTGCGGAGGTCAGCTGGGAGGGAAGTAGCTCTTCATTCTCCTGTAGCTCTGTTTTAAAAATTTATCTTCTCTAAAACGAATTCCTTTCCTACTTATTTTGAGAAACCTCTTTTAAGTGTTCTCTACACCCACTGTGGGGCTCGAGCTCACAACCCCGAGATCAGGAGTCATGCGCTCTACTGACTGAGCCAGCCAGGCGCCCCTGAGAAACTTCTGTATACGAAGTTCATATGCATCCCCACCACACATCCATTGCCGCGTGCTTATTTATTTATTTCTCTGACCTGTGTTTGGTTATTATTGATATATATAGTATTTCCTGATATTTGACATGTGTTTCTCGTGGATTTCTTTTTTCAGCCTTCTTTAAAACTCTAATCCGGGGTTCTCAAATTTTGGTGTGTATGAAAATCACCTTGGGGAAGTTGGGAAAAATAGGGGCCTAGCCCGTAGTCAACTTCAGTGAGCCTGGCCTCTGTTTTTAATCAATTTTCTACGTGATTCTAATAGCACCAGAGTTTGAGATCCACTACTCTGGGTCTTTGCTGCTCAGACAGTGGTCCATGGGCTAGCACCAGTGACATCACCTGAGAGCTCATTAGAACGGCATGTTAGGCCTCCCCCAAGAACGAATGAGCAAACCAGAATCTTCATTTTGACAAGATCTCCAAGTGATGCAAATGCATGTTAAGGGTGACAAAGCACTGGGAATAGTGCTTCGCAGACACCCCAGCATATTGGAACCACCTGCTCTACCTGGAGAGCTTCTAATGTAATTGAGTGGGGGCCAGGGGGGAGGGATTAGGCACTGAGATTATTTTGGAAGCTCCCCGGGTAATTCTAACGGGCAGCCAGGAGAACTGCTGATGTTGCTGCTGTCTTCCTTAGAACAAAGCTTCCCACCTGGTGTGCTCCAGGAGACAGGTTACAGGTGTGTATAGGTCACCTTGGCTCCTGGGAGGCAGGGCAGAGCAGCTGTGCAGCATCGACCGAGAGACATGCTGTACCGCAGTTACCTGCTGGGGTCAGCCCCTTCACCTGACCTAGCCTCATTTTCCCGTTCTCCACCCACAGATGCCCTGGGGTGGAGGGCCTCCAGCCAGCTGGGGCGGAGCAGGGTGGTGGTGATTTGCAAATCGGGCCTTTAAATTAAGTACTGACTTTGGTATATTTCCACCTATCTGGGTCTGCAAATACTTCAGAAAACTTTCTTTGAAGAATAAGAGTGGGAAGTGTTTTAATTCCTTATTCACCACTGTGCTTGCCTTGATGATTCTGGTTCCTTAGCTGGATGAAGAGGTACGTCTGTGGTAGACATCCCAGTGAGGTGAATCTCCACCATCATCCAAACTCTCCTCCCCCTCTCCCTGCCCCCCACCCACCAGTCCCACCCCAGCCCTGTGTAGGCCAAGCGTTCACGTCAGTTACTTTGTTGAAGAGTCAGCCTGTGTTCATTCAGCTAAGTCTGAGTCTGTTATGCACCAAGCACCTGAGATCTGAGAGTTGAGTGTAATTGCCTTCTGAATTGTTTTCTTGCTTCTCGGCCCCTCCAGTCCTTCCTCCATAGTGCTGCCAGAAATGGTATTTCTCAGAAGCACTGATTAGGTCTTTTCCTTGCCTGGGGCCCGTTAGTGGGATTCTAGAGCCACGGGTCCGCACCAGCTTCTAAGACACACTCCGTACCTTGGCTCCGTATCCCTGCGCTGCAGCAGTCCCTCTGTCTGGATCCCTTGACTCTTACCCACCTGGCACTTTGCCTCTCTGAGAACCTGACTGCAGCATCACCTCTTGGAAATGACGCGCGTTACCCCAGTTCAAGTTCCTTTCTTCTTCCTCGGTGCTTTCCCCTGGATTTGACATACCTGCTTCTGTCTTCACTTAGCCAACAAATGGAGCGCCATGCTGCATCAGGCCTGTTCTCAGGGCTGGGGATGTGGCAGTGAGTGAGATAGACGGAACCATTGCCCACAGAGAGAGGGGTCAAGCGATCAAACAGGAGGATGGTTTCAGATAGTGCTGAGTGCTGGGACGAAAACAAGACCGCAGACAGGGTAGAGGCTGGGTGGGTTTGCAGAAGGTGGACAGAGAAGTCTTCTCCCTGGGGGTGCCATTTTTGCTGAGCTCCGAACAATGAGTGGAGCCAGCCATGGAAGCATCTGGAAAGGAACTGTTTGGGGAAGCAGCACATGCAGAAGCCCTGAGGCAGAAAGGCTCCGTGGCACTCGGAAGGGAAGGTAGGAGGGAGGTCAGAAGAACAGTCAGGGGTCTGAGCGCCGAGGGCCTGTCTGCCTTGGCGAGGTATTTGGTTTTATTCCTAAGCGTACTGGGGACGGGCCAGCGGGCTTTAGGTGGGAGAAGTGTGTGAAATGATTTTTTTAAGCTGCCCGGAACACTGCCTACTGTAAAATGGCTTACTTGCGCGTGTCTCTTAGACTGGGGGCAGCGTGAGGGTGGGTGCTTCTGTGAGCCCCCAGCACCAAGTCTAGATGACGTCGGTTAACGGCTGAGTAGTGAACGCATGAGCAATCTACGGTTTCTTTTGATAAGCTCTGTTTAAGTGCGTGAGTCAATAACACCATGTAAATAACATTTTCTGTGTAATAAAATCTGATCATTCTGCTGCTAGGACACTCCCTATGAATAAAGAAATATCACAGGCTCTCTCCAGACTCCAGAGTATTATATTTTGGATGTTCTTCTCAGCCTTTGAAGCAGTACCACAGGAATGTTAAGTAGAATCTCAGTGACCAGGAAAGAATGAAAAGCCGTGACATTTAAAAAATGAAAACTATAAGTAGCGCGGTAAAACTTCACGATAGGGGTGAATACAGATACAACATTGGGCAGTGGCATTTGTCCTCAAAAGGAGCGAAGGTGCGGGATGGGGAGCAGGGGGTTGGAGGAAGCAGGTATCTCCTGCTAATTAGGGATTTTCTTAGTTCAATCTAAGGGCAGTTGTATATGATTTAAAT
This sequence comes from Callorhinus ursinus, assembly GCF_003265705.2. Taxonomy (NCBI): domain Eukaryota; kingdom Metazoa; phylum Chordata; class Mammalia; order Carnivora; family Otariidae; genus Callorhinus; species Callorhinus ursinus. The sequence goes on along the minus strand of NW_027397066.1, from coordinate 41,154,422 downwards.
TTCATTATCTGTCCCTTTGTACCCTTTGAAAATATAGATCACCTGAGATAGACTGTTTCTCATTACATGATAATGTCTCCTTGCATTTTATGTGATTGACAATTTTTCAGACCTGACTTACAGCGTAACGATGGGCTTTTACAATAGTGAGGATTTTTCTGTTCTAATTTTTAAGCTCCAGGGTACGGGTGGTCTTGTTAAACCTTGAGATTTGTTTTTTGAATCTGTTGGAAACCCTAATTTATATCCATCTGTGTCCCATGAAATAAAGCTCTCCTTGAAAACCGCCAGTGGTGAAATCATAACCCAGCCCAGCAGACATGGTCTAATGGCAATCATAGCATCTACTCATCAGAAAGATCTTTTCTCATTGCTTTTTTCCCCACATTCACTTAAAAATCACCCTATAGGTCACCTGGGTGGCTCAGTCGGTTGAGTGAATGCCTTCGGCTCAGGTTGTGATCTCAGAGACCTGGGATCGAGCCCCACAGCGGGCTCTCTGCTCGACGGGGAGTCTGCTTCTCTTTCTCCCTTTGTGCGAGCTCTCTCTTGCTCTCTCCCTCCCCAAAATAAATAAAACATTAAAAAAAAAATTACCCTACAGGTAATAAAGGGTTAAAAATACGGTATAGCAAGTACATTTTGGACTGTGTTTTGAGTTGAAAATATTTTTCTCTGCAGAGACTTCAGCAACACAGAAACACTGTGTAGTGAACAGAAATATTATTGTGAAACGTGCTGCAGCAAACAGGAGGCCCAGAAAAGGTGCGTAAAGGATTTAGCCCGGAGGGTGGCTTTGTGTTGAGGGAAGGGACCATATCTCATTTTGAATCCCAGTTCCATGGGCTCGTGGCCGAGGAGCTCTGGAGAAGTCAGTTGCCTTCCTCCCTGGAGAAACAAGGATAAAAATGCCTACCTTGGAGACTTGTCCATTTGTCTGATTGTTGGATCCTTTGTCCACTCATTCATTCAACAAATGTTTATTGCGTGCTGTGTGCCAGATACTGTGCTGGGTAAACGAGTGGTGATCAGATACAATTAACTATCCTCTTGGGATGAAAGGCAAATTATAAAAAGGATGTAGCTTACAACACATAGTAGATATCTAGTAATACTGTTGGTATTGCCTCAGTGTTGGAACTTATTTCAGAGACGCAAGAGGTTAAAAAAGTTAATCACTCAATATGGAAACAGGAACTCAGTAATACATCAGTTATATGGGTGGGCAATAAGAAGTCATCACATTCTGAATTGATACGGGATCTGTGCTTGCCTGTCTTTTTACCAGCACCAGCTGGTTACAGCCCCTGGACAGAGTGCGCAATCATCAGGGATTCTGTTATCTGCCCGAGAAATCAGGAAGCTTGACATTTTAATTATCCCATGAGGCCTTACCCTGAGTTACACTTACCCTGCCCACAGTTGTGGAATATTCAGAATAGCACACAAGAGCTCATGACTGCCGTCTGAAACCTTCCAGGGTCTAGAGCTGAGCCAGGAATAGTCCCTCTGCCCAGCCTCTGCAGCTCCCCTCCTCCCCCGCCCCAGATATGCACATCTTTCCTCCCTGCATCAAAACTCATCAAAGGTTAGTCATTCCAGCAGATGGGAATGGAGGGCAGAGGTGGTTAACTGTTGTGAGTGATCAGGGAGCTCCTTTCTGCTCCCCGTCCTTAGAATCTTGGTCTGCTCAAGGCCAGCCCAGGCCTTGCTGTGTGGCTCAAAAATGTTATGTTCTGCTCAGCCCTGGAGGTTTTATTGATTAAAATATTGTGTGTTCCTGTAAAATATGGTGTTCCCCAAGATTCTTATGTTTCAGCTGGCGTTGCTATTTTGCTTATTTTTATGAACAGGGTTTTACCTCAATAGATTCCTGAACAGTGGTCTCTTAAAATTTGTCCTTTTCAAATAATATGCCTTGAAAATGTATACAGCGTTGCCGCTGACTCAGGAGGGGGGGTCCCGGAAGGTGACCGAAGATCCTCTATTCTAGCAGAATTACCTACATAAACTGTTGTTTTTGTGAATTTTTTACCAAGGAATATTAATGGTCACCTAGTGAAGAAAGCTTTCTGTGTTCATGTAAGTTTGGGAAAGGCCCATCCAACAAAAGAGAACAGTTCCTTCACTGTAGGATTTCTCAAAACCTTCAGTATGCCAGTGCGCAGGGAGGAACTTCAAAATCAAAAGTAACCCTGTTCAGACGTGCCCCAGAAACCCCGCCTCTGTGAGCACCTGCAGTGCTCCCGCAAGCCCCGTTTGGGGAGTGTAGCCCTAAGCCAAGCCCTACATTTTTAGAATGACGACACAGCACACCAGGGGAATGCTTTGCACGGAGTGAGCATGCGCCGAGCGTGCCTGGCTTCCCGGCCTCCGGCAGTGTAGTTCGGGAAGCGTCCCGGCCGGCCCTCGGAACCTAGAAGGCCAAACTTCAGCCTTCTGCTTGTCCTCCCCCCAACTTCCTTTTCTCAAAAGCTGTCACCCCTCCTCTCCACTATCTCCAGATGGCGTGCCGGGGGGTGTGGCTGTCCAAATACCGTTCCTTTCTGGAGGGCAGCAGGCAGTACTGGAGAGCAGGTGCACATCCTATTTTTTATTGGTACAAAAATTCAGGACGGTCTCCTTTGACCAAACCGAAACAGAGACCTGCTGTGGCACGTCGCTCGTGCCGGCTGTGCCCCCATTGGCCGAGAAAGTCAGGGAAGCCAGCTCTCCGCACGTGCGCGTCCTTTCATTCTTGCGAGCGGTCCGGTTGTTCGCTGGATTGAAGCCCGTGAGAGCCCTCCTGCTGTCCATTTGTGTGGCCATGGCGTGCTCTTGTCGCCTTGGCCGCTATGGGGGACAACTGATGGTCTGTTGCGTGGTTTCTCAGGATGAGAGTGAAGAAGCTGCCCATGATTTTGGCCCTGCACCTGAAGCGGTTCAAGTACATGGAGCAGCTCCACAGGTACACCAAGCTGTCTTACCGGGTGGTCTTCCCGCTGGAGCTCCGGCTCTTCAACACCTCCAGCGACGCCGTGAACCTGGACCGCATGTACGACCTGGTGGCTGTGGTGGTTCACTGCGGCAGGTGAGGGCAGGCGGGGAAGCGGGGTGCTGGCCACAAGGGGAGGCTCAGCCTCGTGCTCTCGCCCGAGTAGACCCAGCTGTTCCTTTCCGGGGCTGTGAGACTCCCTGATATGGTACTTTTGAGGTTGTCTTCCAAGCTCTTATCATTGCAAAATAAATCTAAAATGTACTCTTTTTAAAAAAAATTTTTTTAAATATACTTTTAAAAATATTCTTTATGCCATTTGTAGTCTTTACCCAATCAGAAAAAAAAGAGAATAAGAGAGAAGACCCCTAGATATGGAGATGCAAAGCGTTTTGCTGGAAATCCTTTTGAGCGGGTATTTTTTTATTCCATAGCTGTAGATAGAAGCATGGAAAAGTCCGTTGAAAATTCACCTGTTTGTGATCCTGTGCTCAGCTGGCACAGGTTTCTGTTTTCTCTTTCCATGCTGTTACTCTGGCTTTATTCTTCATGGCACTCATTACCCCTTGAAATGTATTTATATTTTGGTTTGTTCATTACCTAGCCAAGCCTTACCCCGAGAAAGTGGGAACTTTGTTTTTGTCACTGCTTTTCTGTCTGACAACCAGAAGAGAGCCTGGAACATAGTAGGTGCACAGTCGTTTGTTTATATTTGTCGGGCTTGACTATCCACTTTCCCCACTGGACTGTGGATCTTTATAAGACCGATATTTTTGCATCTTTGCCAAAGATTCCCTTAGGTTCAGCACAGCACTGCCAGGTGGATCCTTCCTCCATACATTGTGGCCAAACTAATGTGGGCATAGACCTGATCTGTAGCAGTTCTCTGTCCTGATGAGAGGGTTGGTTCTGGTAAATCACTACTTATACAGAGCTACATAGTTTTTCTTAAAGAAGTAAATGTTAACTTGGTAACTTTTGTTTGTTCTTTTCCAGCGGTCCTAACCGTGGGCATTATATTACTATTGTGAAGAGTCATGGCTTCTGGCTTTTGTTTGATGATGACATTGTAGAGGTTGGTATGCAGATTACAGTCTGTGCCCTAGCCCCACTGTAGGGTATTCTGGGGAATGTGTATGTGTGGACCTTTCCTAAAACAGGCCTGTTTTCCCCTAATCTGGCTTGAAAACAATTTACATTTGTCTCATAACTCAACCCTGCTGCTCCTCGTTCTCCGTGGAAAGGCAGATAGGAGTGTGATAGGGGCTCATTAATACTGTGTTCTTGTTAACTGATCCACCATAGATACCGGATCTCTGTGTCACCTGAAATCATATTTATATTCTATGTAAGTCCTGTTTTCCGCTGCAACCAAAACCCTCTCTGGTACAGACCAAATAATAAACTTAAATTAAAAAAAAGTTCTACTAGAATTCTTTCATTATACCGAATTTTCCTTGTATTGATCGTTAAAAATAGTTTTTCAGTCTGTTGAACCTGAAAATCGTTCTGTCACACTCAAGGGTTCCGTGTATTGATTTTGTTGTAAAAGAGTACTAGCTGGGAGAATTCTACTCTCAGACAAGGTCCACTTTAGCTCATAGGGCAACACTAAAGGGAGTGAACTCTGATGACCTGAAAGAATTAAGGTTTTTCCCAAGACCCCCCGGCTTACCCTTTGAAAGACAGAAGCCCTGGCTTCCTCAAAGAGTGCCAACATACAAGCGGCCTCAGAGATTAAAGGGTGGCTTTCCTCCTCAATGATTTGCAAGTTACATAATTGTGCCCTTTTGTCAAGTCTGGGGCATTGCCCGGTTGCTGTTGAGAGTGCCCAGTTGTGATTTTAGAACAGTGTTTCTTACATTTTCTCGTTCATCCTGTTCATTTTTCTTTCCTTCTTGCAGTCCTCATGTTAAAAACAATGGTATTGATTTGTGTCTCTCTTGTTGCAGAAAATAGATGCCCAAGCTATTGAAGAATTCTATGGCCTGACATCCGATATATCAAAAAATTCAGAATCTGGATATATTTTATTCTATCAGTCAAGAGAATAACTTAAAGACCTGCGGGACTAATTCAAATGGGGGGAAATGTTCCAAGCACTCTTCCGTGGTTTCCCTGCACACTTTCCTCCCCAGCGGCCCACCAGGGATATGACGCCAAGTCCGACGGTCTGGCTCTGTTAGACTTTCTCTCCCTTTGGTTTTTTTTTTTTTACATGCAGCACTACTTGTGGTTTTATTTTAGTCTGAGGTAGAGTTAACTGCAATCAGATTGTAGTAGGATTTATATGAGTAACAGTTGCTAATTTTGGGATCGGGTAAATGCCCCACCACTGGCTGTGTCTGGCTGAAGCCGAGTGACATTTCCTGCGAATGTCTACAGTCTGTTTTGGGTCTCTGCTGAACGGCCTAAATGCCTCCCGGGATCGCGTCTCAGTGCATTCCTTTAACTTGTCCCTGGAAGCACCGCTACCCAGTTTTTGCTGCTGTGCCTCTTTTCTGCCAGGAGGACAGAAGAATTGGGTAGATGTTCACCTTTTAGGGCTGCAACTATAGCTTTAAGTTTGTGCAAGTGAAAACATTGACGAGTGAGTAACCTCAATACTAAGACCATCCTCCAGGTGGAACAGGGTGAAGAGAAGCTGTTCCTGGGGGCTTGCGCCTGCCCCGGGCTGTGCTCTCTGTCTGCCAGCCTTGAGAATCCCCGAGGCTAGAAAGGTAGGAAGCTCAGGGCAGGCAAAGCCAAGAGGAGGAAGCTTTCGTGGACAGTGAGAAGTTACGTTTCTTATCTTTCTACCAAAACCACGCGTCAGGAAAATAACCCTAAGCTGTCTGTTCTTAGTGACCTTCAGCTTCCGTGAGGTCCTGTGAGTCGTATCTGTCCTCTCTCTGGCACTGCTAAGCTTTCCTGGGTGTCATTCCAGGCCTGCTGGTGTTTTGCAGTCTGTGGTCGCAGGGCTAAGACACCATGGTGACTGCTTCCGGCCCAGCTCTCCTTGGCCGGTCAGCACCCACGTCCTTCTCTATCACCACCATTGGCCGCTTGGTACAGCTGTTGGCTTTTTCACATTTCCATTTATTGAGGTGCTTGGCGAGCCCTGGGGCTAATGTGGAACCTTCCCTAGAGGGATTACTGGAGTTAGCTGGGTGTGAATGTGGGTCAGAGGAAGTGTGAGTGGGTGGGCGGAGGAATGAACAAAATGGTGGCGTCGCTTTGGCTCAGACTCCTAGAATGCTTGACAAGACAGTTTTTGGAAGAACCTCATCTCACTAGAGTTACTTTTACTTTTTCACTTTTGTTATATATGTATTTATTAGATCATTTGAGTATTGGTACCTTTTATCAAAAGGGTCAATTTGGTGTTTTGCTGTTGAGCTGGTTTTTGGATTCTTACAAATAACTATGAGTCCTAGATCTTGGCTTCCTTTGGGAAGTCAGTTGACTTCCATACACTATATAATATACTGTGAACGTATTATTTTGTTACCTAATAAATCAGCGAATGAACATGCAGATGTTTGGCATAATGTGAACTAAAATTGAAATCGAAAATGTTAGCGGCCATTTTGTAAAATGAAGAGCATAGCACTTTATCTAGATGAAAACTGGATTCTTGTTTTTGACATATCTTGAACTGTTTATTGCTCAGAACTTAAATAAGCATGCCGACACTTCATCTGTTCGTGCTTGAAGTGAAATGTTTTACTTTTCACTGGAGAAGACAAAAACAGGGTGATTTCACATTATTGTTTTATACAAGTGATACCTTGCCTTGTTTAGAGGCAAATTCATATTTATAAATATTTTGTCTTTCTTTCCCTCCATGAAACATATGCAGTAATCAATTACCTGGAAGGTGAGTATTTATTCTGTTTTTAAGGAGAGACACTTTGCAATTGAAGGTGACTGATACAAGGAACTGTTTGTACTATATATAACCCATATATTTGACTGCAGGTTGCAAAGTTTTTTAAAAAAAATAATGGTTCATATCTAATATATTTGGAACTGATTCATAAGAAAAACTATTAAAATTATCTTTGAAATGACTCTTGAAGCTAATTTATTAGAAACAAGAAGTTTCAATTGGAAAGCTACAGAAGTAATATCTAAGTGCTAAGTCATAGGTTCAGTGCATTTTCTTTATTATTATTATTAATACTATGTTTTTGTACGTGTAAAGAGTTTTTCCCAGTGACTTAAGAGAAGAAACTGAAAGGGTCAGTTAGAATTCAGTATTCCTGGAGAGAGGTTAGGAGTAAAGAACAAGTATGGAAGGTAATGCAAAGGCATTAAAATGGTTGTGTGATGCAGGAAAAGAAGATTGGAGAAAGACCAAAACACACTTATCCACCGACACTCCATCAGATTTTTAAACTTTAGAGCTATCTGATCATTTCTTTCCTCTTCAATAAATGAACAAACACTAGGCAGCTACATTTCCCCCATATCATTTCACTTTATGTAAAGACAGTAGCATGCAAACACTTTATTTTTCATCCTCCCTCATTGTATAAAGCAGAGAACGGTGTGAGATGTGAGACCTTCCTGAGGTCAACGATAGCACAAAGACTCAGCAATATTCCCTCAGATCGCCGGGGTTTTGTGTGTCGTTTCCTGGCAGGAGTTAGAGTAGGCCTGCTGTATTTCTTTTAAATGCTGCAGGTTTTAGAATAAGTCACAGTGTTTTACACTTAAAAGAGAGAAAACATATTTGCTTTATTGGTTACTTACTAGCTGAGCATAGAGATGTATGGTACAGTTTGCTAAAAAGACATTTGTTTAAAAGCCTCTTTTGGCAAAATGCTGACATCCAGTCCGGTTACACGGATGCATTTTCCATTCCAAGGCAGCATGAAGTGGGCTGGTTCGCAGAGAGCCAAGGAACAATACAAGAGGGTGTTGGTTCGAATCGGAAGCCAGTCGTATTTGGTTTTGCGGCCTGGCATATTTTGGATTTCAGATGAAATGGAAAAAAAAATGACAGGAATGGTCCCTATGCATTTATTTTCATGGATATGCTTAATTTCATGGGCATGCCTAACAATGAACTATGTTCTAACTGGAGCTTAGGACTTATTTTAGATATTGGAGTGTAGCTTTATTACAGATGGATTTTATCTTTAAACATTGCATTTTGATCAACTTTGTATATTCACGTGTATTAAAATATCGTGCCCTTAATGTTTTGCCCTCATTTGCTATTATATGGTCAAGGCATTTATCAGCACTATTGTGAATAACTCATGTAAATGGCATGGATCAGGGAAAATTATTTCCTACTTTTCTGCCTAATTAAATTTCTGTTTTCCAGTATTACATTAATTTATTTTTGGCTCCCATTTCTTTGTAATCAAAATAGTTACTGTATTTGTGTGGCATTCATTTGATTTTGTTGCTAAAAAAAGTTTAGTTTTTATTTAAAATAATCTGTACCTTAATTTTCTTTTCATGTAACCAATTCAAGCACTTTAAGCAATAACGTCAATCTTGTGAAAGTTCAGTTTAACACCCTGCCTCTAAAATTGTTTGCAAAAAAATAAAATAGGAATTCTCTTCCTAGAGAATTATATCTTAGTAATGTTACACACATGGACTTAAAATCCTTTTTATAAAATGTGAGTTATTGGCAAGTCTCATGTCCGGGTAATCATTCCAAACTTAATTTTGAAGCAGTGGAAATGTAAAGAACCTTCTGGTTATTGTGATTTATAAATGCAGTGCTACTGTCAAGGTTGATAAAGTCGGTATTCTGAAGGTAACTCAGTCCTGTTTTTGAGTTAAAAAAAAAAAAAGATCAACAGAAGTAATCCAGAAACCTGTATTTGGGGAATAGCAAATTGAGGCTATCAGTGGGGGGGGAAAAATAGGTTCAGGTGTATTAGACATCACAGTGAATTCCTTAGCTGGGACTCTGCATATAAAAATCACCTTTTTACCAGTTATGAAATAGAAGATCCATTCCGCAAATAAGAAAGTGGCTTCCAGAATCTGGTTTCTAGGCCCGAGCGGGAGTGTGATCCTGGCCCTCTTGTACTGACAGCCAGCCCCTAGGCTTCTGGGTGGTTTCTGAGCTGTGGGGGCCCCCCAGCGGGGTGCACACCACTCCCTACAGGGGCCTGCCAGGGTGGGAGCAGCATGTTGTCTCCTTCCCGAGACTAGAGCTTGCTGTTAAGATGCTCAAGGCTCGGCCCCTGCTCCCCAGGCCAGTCCCTTCAAGGAGTCTATGTGTGGGCAGGAGATTGCCATCTGAATGCATTTGCCTGGGCCCAATTATGGGAAATAAAAACAGACCAATTTCCATCTGTCTTCTCTCGGGGCAAGTCAGCCAAACCTGACTGAACTGGGAAGCCACCTGGAGCCACCGTGACTGTTGTAGGAAGGGAAGACCTTAGGAAAGTCTCTTTTCTAGGCCTGGTTCTGTCCATCTGTTAAATGGGGTTATGCGGGATAGGTGTGTCCCCAGCAGCAGAACCCAGTTTCTGGGGAATGAGATGTGTTCTCCATTTATCCGCCATTTCTGTACATTGATACCTAAAACACCTTTGACAGAACGCAGCCTTCCTTTACCTCTATTTATTTACATGCAGATAAAAATCCTTGCGAAGTCATTTCCCCCCCTGAGGGAAGATTTTGATTGTGGGGATGGTACTAAAGACAAACCACTTAGACTTGTCCTAGAGATGCCCCAAGTGGAGAGATTTCTAGTGAAGTGATTATTTAGCACCTGTTACATGCCAGATTTGTTAGGAGTCGGGGGGACAACAAAGGGGAGCAGAGAGGACCCCCTTTCTCATTGTTTACCTCAGGGGAAAAAAAGGTCTGTGGAAAAGAAGTTTAAATTGTGGAAATACTGCGCCTGAGGGGAGTTCACAGCTGAGCACGGACTGGGTCTGACAGAGCGGTTGGGCGGTTAGATAAAGCAGGCCCATCCCTTTCTTCCCCGGGGCCCCTTTTGGAGCCCCACTTGCCTCCCTCCCTACGCCTCTGAGGGACAACACATTTTTTAAAAACAGTGTAAATCTGTTGTATTGTAGCAATGACCCTGAGCATTTTGCCTCTTAATTTCATGTCAGAGGAGCCAGAATTTTGAAAGTCTTAACAGAGGGTTTTATGAATAAAATAAACAATCCTTTTACATTACTACCAGATAGTTAACAGCCTGTCCAAACGTTAGCAAAACCGACCCGGGCATGAGCGTTTCTAAGCTGTATGGCTCAGTGACTTTATTGACTTACCAACCTGTGTTCTCCTTTTTGAGCTCCCTTATGTTTTCAAAGTGCTTTGAGCAAAGCACGTGAGGAGCTTACAAACAAATGAGAAGCTTCATTTTGGTTGTGAGACACCTGTCAGAAACGACATTAAATGTTGTAAAGAGAATTCCTAATTTTGTGCTCATTTCCCACACAATGATTCATAATAAAGTACTAACGACCCTGGGGTATCTTAGTCATGTTGTGAGCTGTGTCTTCACTTTCTCCCCTGCCTTGAGTGAGCACATGGGCTCCATTAAGGCAGTGTGAGGTTCCACTGAGGCTCTCCTTGAGAAGGTCGGGCACTTGGGTGGGTTGAAACCCTATTTTGTTTTCTTACCTCCTCCTCGTACGGAGCTTGGAGAAGAAAACATAGCTATGGATTTGACTTGGCAGGAGGCAAAATAATTTGATAGTTGAAGCCACCATTTCTATGTATTTAACCAAGTTCTGTGATTCAACTCAACTTCTTTTGGTATTAAAGAGTCTTTCAGTTGACCTTGCCTGAGAGAACATTCTGTGCTGAGATAACTGAAAATAAACACAGGAACAATTTAAGAGTGAGCCTTCGTCCCTCCTGAAGCAAGCTAAATATCTTCACTAGAGAGCTCATCTCCAGGTTGAGAATTGCCTGTATCCCACGCTGAGGGTTAGAAAAATATTTTATGAAACCTGTGTGAAGACTAATTCTCTGTCCCCCTCCCCCAGAATAAATTGTTTGAAAAACTGAAGAGTTGCTTCTGCATATTTTTCCATCTCTGCAAACCCCCCCCCCCAAGGCCAGAGAACAAAAATAAGTATGAGTTGCCAGCCTATGTAGGTCATCTGTGCCAATCTGAGGTGTCAGCAGAAGTAGGGGTGAAGGCTGTGGAGTGGAGAGGATCCCTCTTCCTGGATGTTCATTGATGGACCTGGCTCTCAATTATGTCCTCTGAGAAGTCAGTTTATGAGGAACAGACTTACCTCAGAATCTGCCCTCAGGTGAGAATTTGGACTGAATGTGGAAGAATGAGGGGGTGTGGCTCTCCGAGGCATTAGAGGAGGGGAATCAGGTTAAGACCCTTCTAACATCACTGCTCAGCTTCTAGCCTGGGTCTCGCTCCTGCACCTCTGTTGGCCCGCAGGGTTAGGTGAATCCCAGTAAACCCCACAAGCACCTCTAGCTGATGTACAGCCTACAGAGGCTGTGCCATTTCTGTTTTTGCCCTGATCTGGATCGCTGACAGAAGAATTTTAGTCTTCATTCAGAAGTAGTGTGGAAAAGCCCTACCGGACTTGGGACTCAGCTCCAGGTTCCAGTGTTGGGGGGCGGGGTGGGATCAGTCACTGGCAGGTGCTCTCAACAGAGCATACGGGGCAAGCAACAGCTCAAGAGATGGAAGATCTGAGTTCAAGTCTTCACTGTGGCATCTGGTTGGAGGATCCTGGAGATCCTTCCCCTCAGTCAGATGTTGGGCATGATGTTGGGGTCAGGGTGCTCATGAATGGTATTTGGCAAAGGGGCCCTTCTGCACAGGTCCTGGAGGGGGATAAAAACACAACTGCCGAAAACAATGGAAAGCCTAGAGGAACTAGAGTCAGTGATGAAGACGTTCTGGGGCACCATGCAATCCTGCTTCCTTTGATCTAATCCTCCCCACATCTTCCAGTCCCGAAAAGACAAGACCAAACCGAGCGGAGAACAAGAAAAACAGCCCCGACAGGCAGGAACTAGCTCACGCCAGCCACGTTTTGGATGGTGTCAGGAGCTGACCCAGTGGCTCCGGCCGGGCCACGGCGTTTTCTGGTTGGACATAAACAATGTCACGGAACACCAGCCTCAGTCAAGGTCATGCTGTGACCGTGATGAAGTGACACGAGACAAGACCCCTTCATAGTGTTATCTACGCACAGGCAAAAACAAAGTCACTGCAAACCGCAGACTGCCAAACATTCCTCCCTCCCACCAAACCCAAGTCACTGCCGCCGCTTTACTAGTGACGGCCTTAGCTGCGTTCTCACCTGTCCCAGGTGAGATTCAGTGTCAGTCACGATCAAAGAATTATCCCCGCTTCCAGACAGCACCCAATCCAGAGTGAACCCCTGTTCCTTGGACCCTCCCCCAAATGACCCAACTGAAGCCCCAATCCCATAGGTTCTTTCTGCATCCTCTTACTGAGATGCCCCATGCTTCGCCAACATGTGTGGTCTCACTGCCGTGAGCATTAAACACGGTTCGTTCAACCCCAGTTGTGTTCCTGTTTGGCCCGGCTAGAGAGCATCCACAGAGGAGTGTGCTAGACTGAGAGATAAGCCACTTCCCTGGGGTCAGCCTAGATCTGCTGTTCTCATGGCTGGAAGAAAAAGGAGCCACACACATTCAAGGTTGTCATTAGTGTCCCGGTACATAGCTGGTCTACAGGAACCCCTGCCCAGAGGGGATGGTGGTTTTGGTCAAGATGCCAAGAGAGGCTTCTTAAAGTAATTTTGGATAAATCTGGACTCAGGTTTTCCTAACTTGTAAAATGAAGTTAGAGCAGGATTGTGATGTGCAGAAACTGCTGGAAAGTATGGTCGGCCTTGTAACATTAACAAAGACCTCTTCCAGGCGTGAAGCTTCAGACGTGAGAGAGACACTCTCTTGTCTTCAAAGAGATCATTTTCTTCTCTCCTTTGTCCCTTTCACATCTGAAGCTTCATGCCTAGAAGAGGTCTTTGAGTACAAACAAGTGCTTCATTATCAGGCAAGAGCTTGAGTGGAAGAACCTAAGAGTAAAGGACAATTGATTACTGGTCCCATTTAGCTTGTTAATGTTACAGGCGGGAAGAAAAGAATAGAAGAAGAAAGGGGAAAAAATGGCATCACCGAGGAACTGACATAAAGTGAAGTGAAGTGAAACATCTGACAGCTCCTTTGGTATTTTGGAAGGTAACAGGGAGAGTGCCACACGGCAAGCCAGTGAAGATGACAAGGCATAATTTTAATCCTTAGAGTTTTGCCCAAGCGCAAACATACTGTTCTCTCTTTCCCCCATGCTGTTCACAATTTGGTTAAAATTCTGAAAGATTTTATTTATGTATTTGAGAGAACGTGCGTGGATGCACAGGAGCAGGGGAAGGGCAGAGGGAGAGGGAGAAGCAGACTCCCCACTGAACAGGGAGCCCAACGCGGGGCTCGATCCCAGGACCCTGAGACCATGACCTGAGCTGAAGGCAGATGCCTAACCGACTGAGCCACCCAGGGGCCCCCACAATTTGTTTAAAATTCTTTGCAAGCTATTGGTTTTTGTGCACACAGACTGTAAGACCTCTGCAAGAGTGATATGGGGGTAGAGATTCATTTATTGTTTTTGAATTTCTGGAAAATCATTTTGCATTTTGGAGCAGTGTTATATTATTCTTGCTGGAGGCATTTATTTATAATCATGTCTGCTGACTCCAAACTATAGGATATATCATAGAATTTTAATTACCTTAGGCTCAGGATTATTCTCTTCTCCATTTAAATGTGTGAGGGAGTGATGTACGGACAGAGAGTCTATAGTGACATTCGAGAACAGGAACTGGGAATGATGGAATGAGGTACATGTGAGAAGGAAATCCAAGGAGAAAAGTTGCAAAGCAGAGCCGAAGGGAACAGGGAGAAATTGTTCTTTTTCTTAGGGATGGCTGGTTAGTGCGTGACTTCTGTCACACTAAGATTTAGATGAAGCTGACTGATGGGATCTATTCTAAAATAGATTTCAGGGAGAGCAGATTATATAAATAAATACAAACATACATATTTAAACTTTATTATAAGAAAGTAGAGAGAATAGAATACTGAACCTCCATGAACCCACGACTCGTCTTCAACAGTTAATTATGGCTGGTCTTGTTTTAGACTGATAGAATCTTCAGATTGCCCTGGAAAGTTACCAAAACTCGTAAGTCTCCAACTCTTCTGGGTATCTGAAGACATAAAGGATAAATATATGAGGTGTTAGCGCAGTTCAGATGAACAACCTGCTTTAAGTGATTATCCGTCTTTTTTGTCATTCCTCTAGCTTGAAATGTGTCATTCCTTGAACCTGAAATGTTTCTGCATAAATGTGGAAACATTTTTGCAATACAGAGGTTTTACAGTTGAAGTAGGCTTAACTTGCATAATGGCTAAATAACATGAGATATAATGAAACTGAAGCTGCGGTGTTTGAGGGTGACCACATTTATTTGGAAAATTATAGTGAAAATAATGGCTCTTCTATTAGTTATGAGTTAATCTAGGTTATAGAATATAGTCTTGCAAATGTTTATGCAAAAGTGCAAAGTTTTAGGACACCTGGGTGGCTCAGTCAGTTAAGCATCTGCCTCTTGAACTCAGATCAGGTCTTGATCTCAGGGTCGTGAGTTTAAGCCCCATGTTGGGCTCCATGCTGGATGTAGAGCCTTCTTAAGAAAAAAAAAAAATTAAAAAGGGCAAAGTTTTACAGCTCATATCTGTCTCACATGCCTTCTCTTCTAGGTCTTCACCTTCCCATCTACCCCAGGCTCAATATTTCTATTTGTCTTCACCCTTTCCTGTTGGTATTTTCCCTCCTAGCCTGTCATGAACAGATTTCACTGATAAGTAGATTAAATTGAAAAATGCCAAAGCAGAAAGGAAGTTCCCAGTTAACAGTGCAGATTTTCCAAAGCTGAGACAAGGAACTGGAAGCCCTGAGATCTTAGCAACATTTGTTTGCTTTGCTTTCCTGGCTGGTATGAACTAGAGTAAGGAAGGAGGGACTGGCGGAGGTCGCCTCGGCATGGAAGCAGGGCCACCATTGTGTGTGGTGGACCCTTGAAGCAGGAAAGGGCCGCAAACTCCGTGTTAGCGCAAATCTCATCTCCACCTCTGCCCGCTGACGGAGCCTCAGAGCTGCAGGGGTCTGGGCAGGGAGAGAGAAACGGGGTAGAGCAGAAACCTGAGGGTCTTATGCATGGGACTTCACCCACCCCATCCCATTGTCCAAATGAGCTAAGGCCGAGGTTTTCAAACTTTTCATTTAGTAGCAGTCTTTTTTGAAAAACAAAATCTTACGTAGAACTTTACTCAGGGTGGATGTAGTATTTTATATCGTATTTTATTAATATACATTCCTTTTATAAGCTAACTTTGTAAACTTAATGAGAACAATGAGGAGGCTACTTGATGACCATGATATTTTTAAAGTGGCAGTGTTTTATTGGTCTCAGCACCCGGTTATGAATTTTGTTTTGCTCACAGAGGATTAAGAAAATCCAAGTGCACATAGACATATATGATTGTAAATAATATTTTGTTTTGTTGTTTTTCTGTTATTTTTTTAAAAAGCTGTCTTGCAAATTCCAGGATTCTTTTCAGTAAAGAAAAAGAGTGGGGAACTTTTATTTTTGAAATCTTCATAAAAATAAGTTAACCTCCCAAGTTAACTCAGTTGGAAGTCTCCAACAAATTTAAATTTGATTTATAACACACTGGAGTATGTCCGTTGATTATTAAACCAAGTTATATTTAAATAGTGAAATCCTAATGAAAACCTTTCTGGAAACCCTGAAGCAGGGTTCCATGGAACACAGTTTTGAAAACTACCAATCTGTTACTCAAAAGGTTAAGGTTTCCATGGAGCACCTGGGTGGCTCAGTCGGTTAAGCATCAGACTCTTGGTTTTGGCTCAGGGTCTCAGGGTCTTGGGATCGAGCCCCATGTCAGGCTCCAAGCTCAACGGGGAGTCTGTTTGAGATTCTCTCTCTCCCTCTCTCTCTGCCCGCCCCTCATGCCTGAGTGCTGTTTCTCTTTCTCTCTCTTTAAAATAATAAATCTCAAAAGATAAGGCTTCCTTTATTTCTTTACCCAAACATCTTTCAGCCTTTAATGCTGCCCTTTCATAGCTTTCTCCCCCTTTAGAGAGCACGTTGAGCTGATTTTTATCCTGCCATCTTTATGGAGGTGTAATTGACATATAACATTGTATCCATTTAAAGTGTACAAGGTAATGCATATGATATACATATATGTGGCAAAATAATTACTGTAATTACCTTAGTTAACATCTATCACCTCAAATAGTTCCAGTGTTTTGTTTTGGATTTTTGTTGTGAGAACTTTTAAGATCTGCTCTCTTAGCAATTTTCAAGTAGGGTTGAGCTCATTTTAACTGTTTCACTAAGATAGCATTGTTGGTCAGAGGATAGAAAGGAAGATAAAGTAGCCAGCCCGTTCTGCCTGGGTGGGTTCCAGTGCCAAGTAAAATCATCAAGTAGTTGGACTTATTTCTCATTGCTTCTTCAGTCCTTCCATCAAGAGTCTCCCTCTCTGTATAGTATCCCATGACTCAGACCCTATTTTCTGCAAGGTGTTTGCTGGCTGTACTGGTAAACCAGTTCAGCTGCTATATCTACTGATACTCTTCTGCAAGTACTAGTTATTTGTATTACATATTTATTGAGCAATTGCTATGTGCAAAATACTACACTAAGTCATTACATGAGTTGCATCCTTGGGTTCCCATAACAACCCCATGAAATGGGGTCTAGTAGTATCATTCCCATGTAGGGATGGGGAAACTAAGGCTGACACTTATGAAGCTTTGTTCTGGTACCACCAAAGCTACCTGGTTTGAATTCCAGGCACAAATGATGAGGTGGCTCAGAACCAAGCTTTTATTCATCAGAAGAATAGATCGTCCATAAGTAACACAGCAGTGAAGAGCACAGGTTTTGAAATCAAATTAACATGAATTAGAATATAGTCTCTGCCATTTACCAGTGGTATGTTCTTGGTCAGTCTCAGTTTCCTTATCTCTAAAATGGGGATGATGATAATAATAGTACTTATGTCTAAGTGTTATGAGGATTAAACAAGATGAAGTATATCAGACACATAGCACAACTCTTGACTCTGTGTTCAGTGCATTCAATAATTTGATGCTGTAAGTGTTCAGAAATTATTAGTTGTTATTGTGTCATTATTAATTCATTCAATAGGTCTGGACTAGCTGAGCACAATGGTACCAGTCAAATCTTCCACTTATGCACATATTTAAAATAGGAACAAATGAAGTTGCTGGATTAATTTAAGATAAGCAGTAAGACTATGCTAATACCATTTAGATTAATTTTTTAAAAGACGTTATTTATGTATTTGAGATAGAGAGCGTGCCCAAGAGAGAGCATGAGTGGGGGGTCAGGGGCAGAGGGAGAGGGAGAAGCAGGCTCCTGAGATCATGACCTGAGCTGAAGGCAGACACTTAACCGACTGAGTCACCCAGGCGCCCCAACACCATTTAGATTAAATCTTTTATTCTTTTGAGGTCTGATGGATTCACTGACAGACACTAGCTCATGTTTGGTGTCCGCTGTGGCCTGGTTCTAAGGTTAGTGTGTGTGTGTGTGTGTGTGTGTGTGTGTGTGTGTGTGTGTGTGTTGTTTTTGTTTTTTGTTTTCATGTAAACCTGTTGTTTTAATAAATAAAACGTTCATGGCTTAGATTTTAAATTGCATTTATAGATGAGGAACACTTCTAGGCCCGAACAGGTTAATAGTGAAGCTACTCCTGCGGGCAGGCGTGTGTGCCAGCGCCCCCCCGCCCTCCGCCCTACTGCCCCCCTTCCCCCGCCCCAAGTATTTTAAGCCTAAAGAACAGAGACTTAACATCAGAGAACATAAGATGCGTGTTTTATATCTTCTTTTCCTTTAGGGCAACAAAGTCAGCAGATCAGGGTCTGGGCCTGGGTGCACACTCTTCCAGCCAACCAGTGAAAGAGCAGAAGGAGCTGAGAACGTCAAGTCATCATTCCTGCACTTTGAGTGAACTTCGTCCGTAAGCAGCTTTGGGACCACTTTTGCCCCCTGGTTGCTGTTCATGCTGCTGAGGTCTAAATCAGTCAGCGTTTTCTCCAAAAGCACGGTTTCTGCCCTTGGGAAAGGACAAAAAAGGACGGGGGCTTGCTGGCGGCAGGCCTTGTGCACGCACTGCCATCTCTCCTGGGCCCAAAGGGACAGACACGGGGAGCCTGCAGTGACAGCTTCTCACTTCCTGCCCAGCAAACCAGCTGCTCCAGATCTGTAGCAATTTCGCAGCCTTTTCTGAGCCATGTAGGGATCGGCCCCTGGGGTTTTTTTTTTTTATTCAGAAACACCATGCTTTCCCTAGCTCCAGTCCGACAACGTGTTTATCTTTTCTTTGAAAAAATACTTTGCATTATTTTTGAAATAAAGAGCCTTTGCCATTTATTTTTGGTCATTCAGCTTACATAAGTGATAACACAGATCGTGATTACAGTTAAAAATTCAAAACTACCCTGTAAAATAGGGTAAAAACTGAAAGTTCCCTCCTTTCTCCGAACGCATTTCCTTCCCCAAAGGTAACTAGCAATGAAAAGTTGTAGAAGGCCCTTCCAGACCTTTTCTTGCATTAACACACATATATATGCAAGTAGATGTGTAAACCTGCACGTGTTTACTCTTGATTTTTAAAACTTAAATGTTATTAAATGTTATTCTGCAGCTTGCTTCCCTGCAACGCAATTGTCTTGAAGATCTTCCTATCCCAGAGCTACTTCGTTAAAAAAAATCATTGCATATAATTCTATAACATAGATGTACCATAACTTACATAACATTTAGGTTCTTTACTTGCTTTTATAAGCAACCTTGTAGTAGGTGTCTTTGCAAGGGACTCATGAAATGCTTTTTTTTAAAGAAATTTCTATGCCCCACATGGGGCTCGAACTCACGACTCCCAAGATCAAGCATTGCATGCTTACTGACTAAGCCAGCCAGGCGCCCTTTGTTAAACCTTTTGGACAAAAGCTAACACTGAACTTCAGAACTCCTTGGGTTTATGAATGCCTAAAGAGATTTTTTAGTTTTGTGTGTGTGTAATACACACAGACCTTGGAGCCATCATCTAAGGAGGGTAATCAGAGACATAATTTTAAATTTGCTGGAAGACAGTAAAATGTGCTTGATGTCTATCCTCATCTGGTGTTTGGGATTCTTTCAAGTATCCTAGAGCCAAGAGAGGCTTGAAAGTTGATAATGTGTGTTTTTCCATTGTTACCCTTTCACCAGGGTCTAGAATTTCCAACTGGTTCAGTTGTGAAACTTGTCTTTTTACTGACGTGCTTTTCCCTTGATTTGGGATTGTTTTTTAACAGTTGCCAAAGTCACATGACTTAAGTTGCAAATGCCACAAAATGTATTCTCCCACTGCTATTCCTGAGATAAAATGTAGAGATCTGAAATTTGAAGGGTAGGACTTGGAAAGGAGCAGGTAGGACTTTAGAAGGGACTGTTTTAAAACCTTCGTGAAAGTGATGCCTTCACTCCGTACTTTAAAGTCTCTTGAGTAATCTTGTTTGTCTGTCAGACAGTCACTGGGACGGTGATTAATAAACCCCCTCTAGCCTGAGTGGAGGGTTGCTTCAAAATACTAAAGGCGCAAATGCACCAGGAGTCAGAGACAGGAGTCCAAACCCAGACTACGCCTGGAGCAGTGTCTCTCCAACCTGACCATGCCTCAGGGCCAGCTGGAAGCTTTCAGGAACATAGTCACCCCCACGTAGCCCACGTTACGTGGACCAACCTTCTTGATTGCTCTCTCCAACCTATTCATGGCACAGCAGCCTGAAGGATTTCTTTTACCTTTTTATTTTGAAAAATCACAAAACCACAAAAAAGTTGCAAGAATAGAATAATAAGCACCTGTATACCTTTACCGAGATTTACTGATTGTGATTTTTTTTGCCCTATTTGCTTTCTTTCTTTATATATGTATGTCTTATTACTATCACTATTGCCATTATTAGTACTATTTCTGCTGATCCACTTGAGAGTATGCTGGAGACACCATGGCCCTTCACGTCTAAATACTTCCATCTGTATCCTCTAAGGACAAGATCATCCTCTTAAGTACTAACTACAGTACAATGATCAAATTTCCCGAATTTGACGTTGATTCAACACTATTACTAATAAACAGTCCATGTTTAAATTTTATCAGTTGTCCCCGAAATATCCTTTATAATTTTTTTCTTGGATTTGGATTGGATTCATTTACACACATTTAATGGTCACATCTTTAGCCTTTTTTAATGACTTTTTTTGTAAATTAAGATTTTTGAAGACTGCAGGCCAGTCTTTTATAGAACACCCCCTCCCTTTAGGTTTGTCTGAGGTTTCTTCATGAGTAAATGCAGGTGATTCATTTTTGGTTGGTTCCTCCTCAGAGCATCACATCAGGGGTCCGAGGGACCGTAAGTCATATGGTGCTTCTGCAGGGTTAGTCACCCTCCAGTGGCATCTCACTGAATAAACCTTCCCACACTCCAACTACAAAGCCCTGCTCATCCAGGAAATAGCTTCTCTCCACCTTACCTCCTCCCACCAACTCTTCCTTCCCTCCCTGTGCTCTGGCCACCCAGGGCTTCTTCCAGTTCCTCCAGCTGGTCAACCCGGTCCCTGGGAAGCTCTTCCCACCCATTCCACTTGCAGTTGGTCAGTCTGGACTGTCCAGGAGTTCAGCTATAGAAGAGACACAGACTAAGGAATTGCCATTATTTTGAAATGGAAGTCACTGCAAGATGATTTTTGTTAAAAACATTTCACCTCCCTAAGGCTACCTGTGTTTTGCTCTCTTTGCTTCGTCTTTCAATGCCAGATTGCCCAAAAGGCAGGGTGAGCTAGAACTGGGGCTTGGCATACTCTGATGTGCCACCCAAATTCCATCTGACAGGCTTCAGTTTGGGTGTTTTGTTTTGTTAAGACTTTTTTTTTTTTTTTTTTTACAACAAGGGAATCTAAAAGGCAGCATTTTAAAAATCAACTTTTAATTTTAGATTACTTTAGATTTACAGAAAATTTGGCAAGGATATTCCAGAGTCTGTAAAACCCCTCCTCCTTCCCTCTGATGTTAACATCTCACATTACCTTGGTACATTTGTCAAAGCTTAGAAATCAAGACTGGAGTATTATTATTAACCAACCTCCTGACTTTATTTCGATTTTACCACTTTTCCCACTTCTGTTCTCTTTCTGTCCCTGGATCCCATCTAGGATACAGCATCACATTTAGACGTCATGTGTCCAGAGTCCACTCTGGTCTGGAGCACTTTTGCCTTTCTTCCTTGTTTTTCATTATTTTTTTTGATATCATTCAACAAACTTTTATTTTTATTTTTTAAGGTGTACAACATAGTGACTTAATATGTATTTACATTGTGAAAAAACGAGCACAATCAAGTTAGTCATCATGTTTTTCATGATCTAGACAGTTTTGAGGAGTTCTGGTTAGAGAATTTATAGAATGTCCTTCAATTTCAGTTTGTCTGAAGCTTTTCTCATACTTGGATTGAGGATATGAATTTTTGGAGAGAAATCCTCAGGGGTGCGAAATCCTCCTCATTAACATGCTGTCATGGACTTACCACTGTTGTGTTAATCTTGGTCCTTCGGTTAAGGTAGTATCTGCAGGCTTCGCCACTGTAGCATTATTTGTCCCGTGCCATACTCTATTCTTTGGAAACAAGTCACTAAATCCAGCTCCCATTTGGGTGTGGGAGATGAAGTCAGCTTTGAAAACTTTAGTGCACATGCTAGTTTCGCAATTTAGAATTAAAATTTTTTTTTTCCTTTCAACTATCTTCTTTTGAAGTGTTGTAATCAGACCCTACTTCAGTACCTCCCTGGAATGCTAATTGCAAATGCCTTAATATGATGTGGCATTTCCTAGCTGGTTCATGGCCAGAACTAGCAAGGTTTTGCCAGGAAGTTTATGTTGAAATATTTTTTTTTTCGTTTCATAAGGAGGTATTTATTGAGTGCGTACTATGTGCCAGGCAGGGCTGGGAATTCATAGACACATTTCTTCAGCCTGCAGTTTGGCTTGGGAGAGTAAATATAATCACAACTACCTATGGAGTGCCTGTTACAACCTAGACACTGAGTTCTGGGTGCTCTATATTCATAACTAAATATTTGACAGTCCGGCGAGTAAGGTTTTACTACCCCTGGTTTATTTTCTTTTAAAAATTAATTTATTGTTTTAAGCAGCAGAACTCAGCATCAAAAGATTTACAATGAAATAAATATAGGAGTTCATCACCCACAAGCCATGCAACACCCCCCAGAAGTAATCCACCCTCTCCTGCTGTAGCCATTTCTCCTGGTGTTTGCCTCTATATTTGTAAATAGTATGCTTAAGTTATTATTAAAATTTTTTAAATGTGTTTAAGGTAAAATAAAATACCAATACAGAACACCACACAAAGTCAATGAACGGTGTAATGGAATATGGTGAGCTGGACACTTTGTAATTGTCCCCAAAACAAGAAATAGAACTTTGTGAGACACCCCCAGACACTCCTCCTTGTGCCCCATCCTTATCATTGTCCCTTCTTTCCCCGAGGGAGGCCCTCTGCTGGCTTTTCCTGCTGTCACTTTCTTGTGTTTTTACAATCATTTTATTACCCAGTGTGCATCCTTGGACACTACGGTTTGTTTCATCTTCATCATTTAAAAAACGGTGGTGTCTTTTCAGGCTCTTTTAATCTAAAGTTTCATCGTATCCTTTTTTTTTCCCCCAACAAAATCCACAATCTGGATTTTCTTGTTTTTGATCTTAGAGGCTGTCCTTCATGTGACCTTGCCCCTTGCTCCTTGCGTGGAGTCCCGGACGTCCTGGCTAGCTATACAAATAGAGACAACCTGCCCTAAGAGACATTTTTACACCTATCATTTTTTGGAGAAAGATACTAAATACACTCCCAATGATCATTTTGGAAGGTAGGAAGATGAGTGTGGAATAGAAGTGTGGGTGCTTGGTAGAGACTGTCAGGGTTTTACCCAACATTTTTCCTTTAGCAGAAAAATAACCACTATGATTATGTATAGTTTTGAAATAAAGACTTTAAAAATCGCATATTGATTAAAAGTAGGTGCTCTGATGCATGCCTGGGTTCGAATCCTGGCCTCTCTACTGCTTAGTGGCTTTGTGACCTTGAGCAAGTTACTGAGTTCCCTGCTCAATATCTCTTATGCACTGCACTGTGGGGGTGAGAACTGTCATCGGACTGTTGTGAGGAATCAAGGAGCTAATACATGCAGAGTGCTTTGAACCATGGCTGGCAAGCACAAAGTAAATGTTCAATGTTTTGAGCTGCTATTATTCTTTGCAGTGGGAAATAGATTGAAAACCTATTAGCTTAAGTCTGATGTACATGGCGAGGATTTTCAACTCATTTGTTTGCTTTTCCTCCTGGTACATTTCCAGATCTTGTTCATGTGATTGGGGATAAAATTAATTCATCCACAGCTGCTCTTTAATCTCTGGTTATTTTCTGACTCCTTGGCAAATAAATTATCAACCTTTAAACTAAACAATTAGCCCTAGCTTGAAAGAATTTGTATATATCTCCCAGGCCAGGCACAATGAAACAAATCCTTTGTTTCCTCTGTTTATACATTAAACCGTGGATTGTAACTACTGAAATCTCTGCTCTTCTGTATGGCATTTCGGGAAGGGAAAAAAAGAGTATAGTAATTAATTTTTAGCAGCAAAGAGAAAGCTGGTGTATTTCTATGTACATCCTTAAAACCCAGAAAACTCTCTAAATCAATTTCCTGCAGTCATATTTTCTAATATAAGTAGTTATTCCCTTGTAGAGGGTTGAATGTATCTCCCAAAAAGAAGTGTCCCAGTCCTAACCCTCTGGTATCTGTGAATGTGAACTTCTTTGGAAATACAGTGTTAGCAGATATAATCAAGCTAAGGAGCTAGAAATGAGATCATCCAGGATGTAGGGTGAACCCTAAGACACAGAAAAGGAGACATAGACACAAGAGGAAAGCCAGTGAAGACTGAGGGATGTGTCAGCAAGTTAGAGAACAGCAGGGATTTCCAGAACCTAGCAGAGACACATGGGGAATGGATTCTCTCAGAACTGCCAGAAAGAACCAACCCTGCCAACACTTTGATTTCAGCCTTCTGGCTTCCGTAGCTGTGAGAGAATAAATTTCTCTCATTTTAAGCGGCCGCATTTGTGATAACTGGTAGTGGCCGTATTCGGAACCCGCTATAACACTCGCGATAATAAAAAACCTTCTGAAAAATTTTAAATCAGAAACATAAAAAGAAAATCACAGTCTAGACCTAGATCTTCTACTTCTGCCAGTACAAATAACACCCCTTCCTCACACACTCGCCTTTTATTTATCTTAAATCACACATAGTTGGGAAAAGGGCAGGTTCTGGTTAAGGACGGTGTCCCACGGCAATACCCATGTTTTTCAGGAATCCAAATGTTTAAACTGCGTTGCACATAAACTATTCATTCTTAGATGATTCAGAAGGCCCTGCATACTTGCAGAGGCCTGGACGTCACCTGTGATGTCCCCATCACGCTCACCCTGACATCCATAGTTAATGTCACATGCCACAGACGTTACCTGCGAAATACCTCTCGGACATAGCCACTTCTTTCCATTCCTCTGTCACGCTCTGGTCACAGCCACCATTCACTCCCACCCTGACTGCTGCAGCCGCCCCCAAATGCTCTCTGCACCTCATGCAACCCACCGGCCTAACTATGCAAGCCCGATTATGTCATCTTCTGCCGAAAATTCTTCCACAGGCGCCCACGGCTCCACCATCACGAAGATCAAACTCCCTGAGAGAAGCGACTTCGTTTTCCTCTCTTCTGCACTTCGATGCCTAAAACAGTGCCTGGCCACAGTAGGTGCTCACTAAATGTCCCTGGAATGAATGACTTAAACAATGCTCCGCCTCCTCTAGCTCAGGATCTAGCCCAGTCCCCACAGGCTCTGGCTGCATGACTTTGGGGGAGAAGCACTGAACTCCTCGGGCTTCATCCGGGGTCCTGCCCTCCCTTGTTCACCCTTGCCTGAGCCACACTGGACCTCTCAGATTTTTGCATGTGGTGGGTTTCTTCCTTCCCAGAGGGTTTTTACCGGGCAGTCCCCACCTCATTCTCAGACCTCTTCTCTTACTCAGCGTCTACACATCAAATGCCACTTCCTCGGTGACACTTCCCAGGTGAGGTGACATCTCATTATAGAATCTTACAGGACTTTATACATTTCCTTCACCTTCCAGTAAATCCAGTAAAAAAATTCCTTGTGATTTTCTTAATAACATTGTCTTTTCTCTAGCTTACCTTATTGTAAGAATATAGTCTATAATACATATAACATACAAAATACATGTTAATGGACTGTTTAAGCTATTGATAAGTCTTCCAGTCAACAGTAGGCTCTTAATAGTTAAATTTGGGGGAAGTCAAGAGTTATATGTGGGTTTTTGACTACACAGCAGGTGGGTGCCCCTACCCCCTGCACTATTCAAAGGTCAACTGTATATATTTATTTGGTGATCACTTGTTTGGTATCCGCCTACCCACGATGCTTCAAGTTCCGTAAGAGGAAAGATGGGTTCTACCATATTTCCCACTGTATCCCCAGAGCTGGGCACAGTGCCTGGCACATAGCAGTTGCTCCAAAAAGGTTGGTGGAAAAAGGGATATGCCTTGTGGTTTCTCACTATTGTCCTTATGACTATCAACGTGCACAGCATGTTTCTGGCTTTGGGGTTCATGATGTATGGGCATTAACAGTAACATTCACTGAAACCCAGGATGGGTGGAAGATTCTATCTGATACGAAATCCCCTGTGGGCTCACTGCTGACGTATGATGAGCAGTGGGGGGTGGGGGCGGGGAGGCAGAGGTGGGATGCGGCAGGCCAGGTGTAAGAGGAAAGGTACAAAATGCAGCAAGAACATTAGGGCTTTGGTCCCGCCCCTGCCTTTTGCACCTGGCAGTCCTGGGCCCATAAACTCTCAGTCCCAGTAGGAGAGGGAACAACAGGGTGGAGTCAGAGGGAGGAGGGAAGAAAAGTCCACACAATGCTTCCCAGACAGCAAGCTAGAGAGACATTGAGCCTCTTTTTGGGAAATACTTTTCTAACTCTATATACTTCACGGTTTCCCTGAAAAATGAAACAATATTTAGCAGTGCTTAAAAGTTTCATTTTCTCCCTGATTCGGCTATTACGATGTTATAGTATATCACCAGGCCAAGGACCTGCAAGGCAGGATGGGAAGCAACACTTTTCGAGAGCGTTCAGTGGACCAGGTTCTGTGCTGCTGACATTTGTCAGTTCCTTCCTTCCTGCCTGCCTGCCTGCCTTCCTGCCTGCCTGCCTGCCTGCCTGCCTTCCTGCCTGCCTGCCTGCCT